>NC_071577.1:600000-895000 GCF_024509145.1 Vidua macroura
CATTGTGAGGCTGGCAGAAGAACACCCTGCTGACGTGGTGCTGACCCTCCTGTGCTGTGCCCCAACGTGTGACAGGTACGGGGCCCACGAGCCTTGAGAGCTCAGGGCTCAGCAGCCTTTAGGGCCCGTGGCCCTGCACAGCCTGTCCAATGGTCTCTGCCAGACAGGCAGAGAGGCCCAGGACACTCGGGCCCCTCTGTTTCCTGAGCCTGCTGCCAATGCTCCCCCCCTGCCCTTCAGGGCACCAAGCCTCTGTCACCTGGGCCCCCACAGCTGCACAGGGCATGGTGCTGTGACTGAGATGCCCCTGACACAGAGCTGCCATCCCACAGAGCTGCTGCAATGATGTGGAAAGCCATAGGCACATCGGGACCAGCACTGGAGAATGCGCTGCCAACACTGCTCTGTGTGATGGAGGACTGGCCTCTGCACAGAATGTGCACCTCTGATGGGGACAACAAGGACGTTTTTGCCCTGGCTGTGAGTTTCTGGGCCTTTGCTCAGCCCCAGGTCGCCTCTCCAGCAGCTCTCCATCCTCTCCATGCCTCAGGCGCTGGGCTGAAACCTGGCCTAGGGGCAGGCTCAGGGGGCACCAGGCCTGCTGCTCCCCCTGTGTCTGCCCTTGGGCCCTGCCCCATGGACACCTCGGCACTGAGCGCTGCCTTGGGCTGCTTCTTTTGCAGGCAACTCTGGTGATCTGGCTGATTGTCCAAGTGCCTGAGTGCCACAAGGCGATCATCCTTTATTCCTCCCGCCTGTTTGTGGCTCTGCTCTTCCATGTTGTCATCACCACACAGCAGATGCCACCAGAGGAAGTTGATAATTTCTGGAGTGCATGCCAGGAGAAACACCGCCTTCCCAGCAAGCCCAACAGGTCCCAGTCCTCCTGTCCTTCCCGTGCCCTTGTGGCCAGCACCAGTGCTCCCAGTGTGACCCGGGCTTTGCTCTGCACACAGGTTTGTAGTGCAGGCCATGAAGGCTCTGCTCTGCCGACTGCAGTGTGACCATGTGGTGGTGGCTATGGAGCGCAAGTGTGGCTGGGACATGCTGCTGTGTGCTTACACCCAGCACTATGCCGTGGGTCTGCTGGCCAGGTGAGATCCCCATCTCCCCACTGCCCCTAGCATTTGTGCCCTGTGCCCCACACAGTCCCTGTGCTCATGGGCCAGTGGGCCTCGTCAGCAAGGGACGGCCAAGGAGACTGGAAAAGGCTGGGAGAGGAGGGTGCCCAGAAGGGGCTGCCTCTCAAAGCGCTCACATCCCCTCCAGGGATGCTGGGGAAACACCAGAGCTCTGTGAGTCAGTGCTGGGAGAGCTTTGGTCTCCCCACCTCAGGGCCTTGGTGTCTTTTCCCACTCTTCCAGGGAGATGCTCCATGCTTTGATCCCTTTGTGTTCTCGCATCGCACTCCACTTGCTCCGGCAGCTCAGCAGGGAGGAGCCGTGCTGGGATCTGCCTGCCCTGGCATTCCTTGTGGAGGTGAGCCTGTTGGTCAGTGCTTCCTCGCTGAGCTGCCTCCCAGCTCTCTGCCCTCTCGTAGCCACAGCTGCCAGGACAGTGCCCACGCCCTGTGCTGCTGCCTGGGCCCAGCCCTGTGCGCTTCTGGGCTCCTGCCAGCCGGGTCCCCTGTCACTGCCCTGTGCCTTTCAGGTCCTTGAGCACCTGGACTTGAGTAAATGTGGTGGCAGCATGCTGGAGATCATGTCAAGGCACCTGCAGAGCGAGTGCAGGGAGCGGCGTCGCCTGGCGCTCAGAGGCCTCGTGGTGCTCAGTAAGGATCCCTCGATGGTGAGAAGGGGGTAGTGGCGGAAGCTGTGCCGGGCAAAGCAGCCCCTTGGGATGGCAGGGCTTCAGGAGCTGAGGCAGCTGCTCCTAGCTCTCCTGCCTCACCTGCCCCAGTGCTTTGGGACAGGCCTTTGGTCTGTGGGCCCTGCAGCAGCAGTGTGGGGTTGCAGTGCCAGGGCGCTGCTGGCCGTGCAGCCGTCCATGGCTTCCCAGCACAGCCTTGTGTTCCACCCAGGCCAGAAGAATGTGCAGCGTGTCTCAAAGCCTTCTGGATCTACTGGGGGATACAGATGAAGAGGTGGTCAGCATGAGCCTCCGTGTGTTCACCAATGTGCTCCAGCACAAAGACATCCTGGTATCCAGCACCACCGCCCCAAAGCTGGCTGAGGCACTCCTGCTGCTCTTTGAGCATGTAAGGCTCTGTGTCCACACCCATGGGCACAGACTGCCCAGATAACCTTTTCCCTTATGGATTTTCATACCTTGTCTCAAGTAAGCCTGGAATAATTGGTCTTAAAATCTTATCCTCCTCTTTTCTAAAGGACAACAGCCATGTGCAGTTGCTCTCCATTCAACTCATGCACAAGATGATGGACTTGGTAGTGGATGAGGGAAAAAAGCCCATGAAGAAGATTCTGAGTCAGGGCTTGCTCCCACTTTTCTTGTATTGCCATGTTGAGAACTGGCAAGTGGCAAAGGTGAGGTTTTCTGTGATGCCGGTGGATCTCTGAGAGGGGCCTCGGCTGCCTCCTGCCCTGGCGCCTGGTGGGCTGCAGCCTCCTCCAGGCCTTGGCACAGGGACACAGGTTTTGTGCCCTGGGCTGTGGGGCAATCCTGGGGTCTGCTGCTCTCCAGGCCTCTCGGGAAACGCTACTTCGTGTGGCCAAGTTTTTGAAGAGGAGGAATCTCGAACAGCTGGTGAAGAAGGAGCAGCTGTCAAAGTTTGCCGAGGTCCTGGTAAGGACAGCCTAGAAGCCCCAGCCTCAGCTTGGAGAAGCCCCATGGGCACAGTGCTCAGTGTCTGGCAGCTCAGGCTGGCAGCTGTGCCCCTGCCCACTGCTGCAGCCAGAGGCCGCGCGGGCTCTTCTCCAGGCTCCTGTGGGCCCCAGCCGGGTGCCGATGGACCCCGGCCCGGCAGGGCTGCGGGGCGGCACTGCGGCTCCCCGGGCAGCAGCCGGCCCTCTGCCCCCTCCAGAGCCCGGCGCCAGCGGCTGCTGGCCGGGCCTCAGGGCTGTGCGGGCAGGGGAGGCCTGGGCTGGGTGCAGGGAGCGCCCGGCCCAGGGGCGGAGACCGCGCCAACCCTTCCCTCCTGCCTCTCTCTCCAGCTGGCAGAGGACAGGAGCCAAGTGCTCGTGCACCTGCGCCGGGCCCGGCCCTACCTGCAGAGCTCACAGGAGCCCCTGCGAGAGGCGGCCATCAGGTTCATGGGTGAGCCACGAGCCCAGGCTCCCTCCCTGTCCTGCCACAGCAGGATCTGGGCCACGGTCCATAACAGGCTCTGTGTTCCTAGTGACCGCCGGGCGGTACTTGAGGAAGCAGCAGGAAGAGACCCAGTTTATCTACAAGGGTGAGGGCTGACAGCAGGGGCTGGTGGGAGAGGTGCGATGCCTGGGCAGGGAGCTGCAATCCCTGTCCTTGCTGTGGTGGGCTTTGCTCCTTGTGTGGATGAGAGGTGGCGTGGGCAGAGCACAGAGAGATTTCAGGGTCTCGGAGGGGCGGACTCATGGCAGGCTGATCCAGTTGACACCCCCTTTTCTTGTGGCCATGGCTAGAGCTGGGTGGGATGGACCTCGCAGGAAGGTCTGCTAGGATTCCCACAGATCCTGGCTCTAACCAGGGCTCTGTCCCTCTCTCTTCCAGCCCTTGAAGCCCTGTGGAGAGATGACAGTCCTTCCCAGACAAACATAGTAGTTCAAGATACATTCAGTGAAAGAGCTGCAGAAGTGGCTCAGAAGAACCAGTGTCTGCATCAGGCCTCCAAATGCCATGGAAGATGAGACTACCTTGAGACCAGAAGAGACCAGCTGGAGCTCCAGGCACAGCTGATGATTGGCACAGCTGACCCTGTGGGAAACCTGCAGGGCTTCAGCCCTCTCCCTGCTTATAGATAGCTCCTTCCCTCCAGCCCTCAGACACTGCCCATCCCCTTTTTTCCCCTCCACTCTCCCTCCCTGATGACAGCTCTTTCCCTCTAGCCCTCAGATCCTGCCGATCCCATTTTTCCCTCCTACCCCATCCCTTTGGTTTGTCTTCTATTAATAAATTGTTTGGCTTTTTCACTTTGCCTGCATCTCTGTGGAGATGAAGTGACGCAAATCCCGAGCCCTTGGACACACAGGCCCCTGCTGCCGTTCTCTTCCATGCCGTGTTTTGTGCACACGCACAGAGCAGCGAGGGCAGATCAGGCTGGAAAGGTGCCTGTGCTGAAGGTGCAGTTCCACAACACTGTGGAGTTGCAGATCTTGCTGAGCACACGGAAGGCCGGCAGTGGGACAAGGAGCCTGTGTGTCAGGGACCGAAATCGTGTCTAAGGCCCTGCCATTCTTGGTCTGCTGTTGTGCACATCAGGCAGGTAATGAAGAACAGACAATGAAGGAAACCTTATTGTGAAGTTGCTGTGAATTTGACCCTTAAAAGAAGCAATGGGTTGGTCAATCGATGGGAAGTTAACCTGTGAAAGAGGAACAATAGACAATGGAGCTGTGCTTGGCATGGAAGTGGTATCACAAGCCATTGCGGCTCATCTCAGGCGCTGGCCAAGCGTGAGATGACGTCAGAACTGGAAAGACTCCACTCCAGAGGAGGAGATATCAGACCTGCTTCTGGGGTGGAGGGACGAAAAGGCCAAAATGCACGTCCTTTTGATGCAGGGGATGCCCTGATTGTGGGTGGCCTGTCTGCCCCTCCCACTGGAGCACAGTGGTGAGCCCAGCTGAGGGGAGCCCAGTGCTCCTTGCTCCTCTCTGCTGACACGGGAGCGTCTGTCTGCTTTCGGGACGGCCCTGGCTGTGTCAGGGGTGCTATGTGGACACGAGACAACTGGTCCTGTCCCGCTGGGTCCCAGCAGTGCCTGGCAGCAGTTCTGCATCCATGTCAGGATGATGGCCCAGAGAGGCCCTGGAAGCTGAGGCAGCTGATTTTTAGCTTTTGCAGGTGCCTGCAGGTCAAGGCCAATGGTGTTCCCTCAGGATACTGCAGTCCTGAGGGGCCTCCCTAATTCAAAGTAATCAGCAGACAAATGCATTGTCGGCCAAAAGCCCTTTTATTGATCCGGAGGGAGGGCATGGGGCTGCACCCCACTAACATGCTTCTCTGCCATGTATGAATTTTAGTGCGTTTATGGAGGAATTGTATCAAAAATACCATCCATCTTTACCCTGCTGCAGTGATTCAATAGGCAGGGTGTTAGAAATACATTCTGTCAGATTCCTGTCCTCGAAGCTAATGCCCAGCCACTGTCCAGGAGCAGTGTCCATGCCCTAAAGCAGCACTTCCTCCTCATGGTTTCCCTGCACAGGGCTGATTCCGTACTTGCCCTTAGTTCTTCTGGTAGACTATGTCTAAAGCTTTATGTCAAGTCACTCTCCTGTCAGGTTTGGCCCTCGAGTTTTTCCTTATGCTAACTGGTGCTAAGTAGTTATGTATATCTGTGCTAAGTACTCGTTTACTTCTGTGCTTATGTCAAGCAAAGGCCTTGTTTCATTCTCCCCTTCTCTTTATCCTGATGCAAATTCTTTTGCAAGATCCTCTCCATAGTCCACAGTACATGTTGCAAACAGGCTTAGAAGGAAACTTTAAAGTAACAAAAAGGAGGCATGTTGATTAAAAAAGTAAGCTTCTTTATTACAAAATGAACAACTGGCAGCAAAAGCCTCAGGCAAGTCCAGATACTGTTTCAACAGCTTAGTAATTGTAACCTAGGGGTGTTTTCAGGGAAAGCGGCTCCCAGGAAAGACGCGGGAGTTAGACACCCCAGGCCTTTTCAAGTCTCTCTCTTGTCTCCTGATTGGGGCGCTCAAGATCTGTGCTGTGACAGGTCTATTTCTCCGTTGCTGATTGACTTATAAGTTGGTGCAGTCTTGGCCAATCATTTTGGAATTCTCACCTCCCATTGGTTGGTCTCTCTTCCAATCTTGATTTAAGTTGTGGTTGTGTTCTATGATGGAATACTCCTGGAAGTTTCTCTGCCCCTGCACAAAGATTGGCACCCCATCTCCTCCCCGCTTCCACTCCCCCTTTATACATGAACCACACTACTGGGTTTTCATAGAACTAATCACACTTTGTTACTGGTATTAACAACATTTAACTTGTATTAACAACATTTAACTTTGTAACAACATTTAACCATTGTTAACTACGTTCCCCAAAGGTTTAAATTTTATTTTTGTTCATAACAATCCCCCCTCTAATTCTTTGATCGGGCTTGACCCGCATCAGCCTTAACTTATCAAACTGGACTTTCATACTTTTGGTAAAATTCTCTTAACTTCTGGTATTTCTCATACATCTCTTTTGCGCTCTCTGTTCCTTTTCCGTCTTGGTTTTCTTTCATCATCATAATTTTCTCATCTGTTAACCCTTCAAGAGAAGTCTGGACAATGTTATTAATCATTCTGATAAGACAAGGTATTAAACAAGGAAGGAAAATTAAATTTATGAGTCCCCCCCCAACCCCCCCCCCCACTATAAGCAGTATCTTTTTCCACCATTCTCCATTCCAGATGTTATCCCACCAATTAGCTTTTATCAATGGGGTCCATCGTTGTACTGGTACATGTGCGAGTTTTCTCATCCTGGTGGTTATATTTTTAATTAGGTCCCCATGATCATCAATTTCTAGACAACATTCAGATGAATTAAACTTTCCACATACCCCTCCTTCTTCGGCCAGCAGGTAGTCCAAGGCTAGCCGGTTCTGATATATGGCAGTCCTCATCTGGCGGCTCTGTACTGATAACAAGTCTAAAACTAAAGCTGTCTCATTAGAAATTATTTCTAGAAGTGCTTGTAACCTTATAATTCTGTTCAACATATAAATGGGGGTTCTATACCCCCATGAACCGTCCTGTGCCCAGGTGGCAGGGCCATAGGTTTCAATAATTCTCTCTGGGGGCCACTCTTCGTCTCCCCAGCTCTGGGTTCCTCCAATTAGATATCTCTTTTGACGTTTTAATTCATCATAGAGGGGTACCCCTAAATCTGGATGGTCATCTTTTGGAAGTAAAAAGAATGACACTCTTATTACACCTAATGTACAACTGCCCTTCCAGTCTTTTGGTAGCATCACATATGCCATCTTTCCACAAATCCAAAACAATCCTTTTGGGCCTTTCCAGAATTTTAGTGATCTGGTATTTCTAACTTCATTTTTGTTCCAAAATTTAGACAACCAGGGTTCGTCTTGAAATAGATTTGGTTCTTTAGCTAGACACTCCTACAACTGTTCTCTTTGTATATATGAACAGTTTGAGCCTGGCTTTTGTTTTTGTGCCCAATACAGATGTTTACTCTGGGGAATCCACCACTCATGGGTATCATTAGTAGTTAGATACCTTTTACAAGACAGTTCACCTACATAGGAAAGAAATTTCAGTCCTTTTCTCCATATACATTCTTCCCCAATTACCTCGGACTTTAAGTTCCAAACTTCTTCCGCATTTTGGACGTCTGGTTTTCGATCTCTATCTAGGTTTTTCATTGCTTTTAGAGTTTCTTGAGGGCTGAGCGCGATTCCTTCCCAGGGCCATATTTCTGACCTCCTGGTATCCCCACATATCCAGCACATATTCGATACGTTGAACTCATGGCTGATTCTTTCTACTAGATCTGAAAACAAATTCTTTCCATTCGGTAATTTTGTTTCTACCCCTGGTTTATTCACCCTTTTTATTTCTTTTTCTTTTATTAAGTCCAATCCTTTTCCATTAAGTCCAAACCTTATTCCCTGGTTTCTTGTCAGTGCATAACCATTTCTCCCTTGTAGGGCATTCCCCCACTAGTTTCTGTTTAGGGGTCCCTTCATTTTCAAATAGCCAATAGGTTTTTCCATCTTCTACACAGGTTTGTAATTGTGACAAGTCAACACACTCAGGGTTAAGATTAGTGTGGAATCTGAGAACTGCGCTTCGCGCATTTCCGGTATAGACAGCATGATAGCACTTATCACAGGAGTTTGGTGAGCTCTCCTGGAGACTCACAGTCATTATTGCTATCAACCCCCATAGGGGTCCAGTACAGGTTACTCTCTTGATTCTCATGGTCCTTAGTCAGCTTCGGATGGTAAGAGCACTGTCACCTGATCTGGGCTTGCCCCCTGTGCTTACGTTCTTACCGGTGTCCACGTCTCACTCCACTCTTTCCCTGTGTTGACTTGTTATTTTTTTCCGTTTTAGGGTCAGATCACTACAGTGGTGGGAGAATGCTCTATCTTATGGAGACTTCTTGTCACTGTTTCTGTAATGAGAAATACCAGAAATTGTAATTAGTTGCCATTAGTTGAATGTTTTACTTTTACTTTTTAAAATCAAAGAGATGCTTTTCTAACTTCAATAAATATTTTCAATAGTAACATTTTAATAAATATGACAATAAATATTCATATAACTCTTTATCTTAACTTTTACACTAATACTGGATTTAAATAGGATATTAAATAACAGGTTGATAAACAATATCTTTAAATAACAGTTCATAAATTGCAACATTAGAACAACACTTATAAAAACAAGAGGTGCTGCTTGATGTTAGTCAAATTTCCCATAGTCTATTCTGTGGGAGCCGGAACTGGACTTTTGACCCTGGTATCATGGGTCCACCCTTTCTCTTGTGTTCTTTTTGCAGTTTTGGTAGTCAATGAAACTTGGTACGGGCCTTCCCATCTGTGGGTTAACGGCTGTTCTTTCCACGATCTAATTAATACCCAATCTCCTGCTGGATATTTATGGATTTTAAAATCAATAGGAGTACTTTGGGGGAGATATCATTTTCTTCTTAACTCTTCTAATGTTTTTGCAATTGTTTTTAGGTGAATTTTCACATCTTTATCTCCTTCGTATGTCCCCATGCAATGTGAGGTGGTCAAAAATGGGAGTCCAAACATCAATTCATAAGGGGAAATACCCACATCAGATCTAGGCTTTGTTCTCACTCTCATCAGGGCTAATGGGAGGCATTTGATCCAATTAATTTTTGTTTCATCTACTAGCTTGGCAAGTGTAATTTTCAGGGTCTGGTTAGCTCGCTCTACTCTTCCTGAGCTTTGGGGCCTCCAAGGAGTATGCAACTTCCAAGTCATACCAAGGGTTTTGATTACATTTTGTAAAATTCTAGCAGTAAAATGAGGCCCTCTGTCTGAATCTATTGTATTCACTATACCATAACGTGGGATAATTTGTTCAAGTAGAATTTTACTAACAGCTCCGCAGTTGCTTTTACTGTTGGAAAAGCCTCTATCCAATGGGTAAGGTGATCGATGATAACTAATAAATATTTAAACCTCTGTACCTGAGGAAATTCAGTGAAGTCAATTTGTATATCCTGAAAAGGCCTTTTAGGTAATTCTCTTCCCCCTACAGGTACTTTCTCCATTATTTTATTGTTTCTTTTCTGACAAGTCATACAATCCTTTGTTACAGCTTTTCCTAGCCCAAATAACCCAATGCGCACATATGTTCTTAAGAAGTGATCACACAGTGCTTGAGTTCTCCAAGGCGTAGAGGCATGCAGAATTTCCAGGATTTTCCGAGATAGATTTTTATTCAATACTTGCCTCCCATCAGGCATTGTCCATTTCCCAAATTCATCCTTAACGCCCCCTTGTTTTTGCAATTCTTCTTGCTCTTGTTCTGTGAATATTGGAATCTCTTCCCCATCTATTACTCTTAGGTTCTCTATTTTAAGTAGCTGCTCTTCTTTTCCTAAAGCTGCCCCTTTAGCTGTCTGATCCGCTAAATTATTTCCGAGTATTTCTATTGATGTCCCCCTTTGATGTCCTTTAACATGTACTACTGCGACTTGTAATGGATCTTTTAGTGCTTTTAATATTTCTTTTATCAATTCTTCATGAATTAACATTTTACCTTTAGACTTTATGAACCCTCTTTCCTATCAAATCTAACTGAATGCGTGAACAACTCCATAAGCATACTTAGAATCAGTATCGATAGTTCCTTTATTGTATTTCAACCAAATTAGACCTCTTACTAGGGCATACAATTCACAGCACTGAGCTGACCATTTCGTTGGCAATTTTCCTTTCTCTATTACTTTCATCGTTTCCCCATCTATGACTGCGTAACCTGACATCCTTTTCCCTTCGACAATTCGAGAAGAGCCATCTACAAATAACACTTCCCCTTCTAATAAAGGGAATTCTTGTAGATCTTTTCTTGCTTTAGTTTGCAGATCAATTAATTCTTCACAACAATGTTCAAGGTGGCCTTCTGATTTCCCATATAAAAATTGTGCAGGGTTTTGCACTTTTGTAGTTGTAAGTTCTATGTTATCAATATTAGTGAGTACTTCATTTCATATTTCAGTAATCGACTGTCCGTAATCCATTGACTAGCTTTCTTGCTTAATATTAGTTTTATATCATGGGGGATATGTACCTTAATTTTACCTCCACAAGTTAGTTGATAACTTTCCTCAATTCGAGTCACAGTAGCGGCCCCTGACTGTAGGCAGGTGGGCCAGCCTCTCACCACAGGGTCTAACAATTTAGATAGATACGCAACCGGTTTCCTTTCTCAGCACCACTCTTGCACTAATACACCATTAAACAATTCCTTCATCTACATTTACAAACAGTTCAAAAGGTTTTTCCAAATTCGGCAAACTTAAAACCGGAGCTTTCATCAGTCTTTCCTTCAATTCCATTAATTTCCCCTCATCTGCTTCAGTCCATTCAAAAGTCCTGGTCTCAACCAATTGATCGTATGAAAATTTAACTAACTGGGTGTGTCCATCAATCCAGGATTTACAGTACCCAACTAAAGCTAATAATTTTCGTACATCCCCTTTTGTCTTTGGGGAGGGCAGGGATAGGATTCCCTCAATTCTACTCATTGCTAATTTCTTATAACCTTTCCCAATTAAAAGTCCTAAACATTTTACTTCTTGCTCTACAAATTGGAGCTTTTTTCCTTGACGCTTTTAACCCCTTTTTTTCCCAGAAAATTTAAAAGTCTTATGGTAGTTTCTCATATTAGTTCCTTTTGCTCCCCTGAAATTAATAGATCATCCACGTATTGTAAAATCTGGGTATTCTGTTTTGGCTCAAATTGCTCTAATAACCCTTCCAGTGCTTGTCCAAACAAATTTGGTGATTCAGTAAACCCTTGGGGCAATCTCATCCATTGATATTGTTGTTTTCTCCCTGTGTTCTCATCATACCATTCAAAAGCAAACCACCCCCTACTTTCCTCTGCTAATGGGCACGCCCAAAATACATCTTTAAGAGCTATCACACTAAACCAGGAATGTTCTGGTGATTTTTTATTCAACAGAGTGTAAGGGTCGGGCACTACTGGATATCTGGCTACAGTTTGCTTATTGACCTCTCTTAGATCCTGTACTAATCGCTATCTTCCATCCGGTTTCTTAACTGGTAAAATTGGTGTATTCTGGGGTGACATGCACGGCTCTAATATCCCATCTTGAATCAATCCTTTTATTACGGGACTTAACCCCTGTTTTCCTTCAGCTGAGATGGGATATTGATGGACTTGAATGGCTGTAGTTCCGGGTTTCATTTTTATCTCTATCGGTGGTATGTCTAATAAACCTCAACCACCCTCTTCTGCCCACACCTGGGAATCTATTTCTTTCTCGTCTTCTCTATTTAATCTCATAATTGTTGCTACCATCTTCCCTTCTTTCGGAACTACCCCATCCCCATCTTTATTTGTAAATCACGGCCGAGTAAGTTACAGTTCAACTTAGGCATAAATAGTGAATCAACACATCCTTCCCTTGAATTTCCTCTCACTATTACTTGTTTAATTACAGGTACTTCAAATGGACTGTTGCTTGCCCCTCTTACTTTACAAGTTGCTCTACTAAGTTTGCTCCTTCTGGTATCTTAAAAACACATGACCTATCAGCTCTCGTATCTACTAAAAATTCAAATTCTTCTCTCTGAGGGCCTACTTCTCAATTTATCGAGGGCTCCGCTTTTAAATCTTTTACTGCCCTCAGAGAATAGAGCCCTTGACATCCCTAATCTTCTCCTTCTCCAACTCCTGTCTCAGTTTCTCTGTATAATTTCTGGTCCTTTACGAGCTGCTTACAATATTTCTTAACATGACCCCCTTTACCGCAGTAAAAGCAGTCTGGTTTTTCAAATTCTCCTCTTTGGTCTGGTTTTCTCTCCCTCTTATACCATTCTACCTCCTTTTGGGTATCTTCCTGTTTTCCCTGACTTTCCCTTGCTACTGCTATCATGATCTTTGCCTTCATTTTTGCCTTTTCCTCCTCCCTCCTTAAATACATCTTTTGTGCTTCCTTTAGTAACTCATTTAAACTCCTTTCCTGCCAATCTTCAAGCTTTTCTAATTTTTTCCTGATATCATCCCAAGCCCTTGTCACAAAGTGTACCCTAATGAGTACCTTTCCCTCCTGGCTCTCTGGGTCCACACTGGAGTAAAGTTGAAAATTTCTTTTGAACCGGGCTAACCACGCACTTGGAGCCTCGTCCTTTTCCTGATGGCTATCAAATGCTAGCTTTGCATTGTTTGCTCTGGGAACTGCGCCCCTGATTCCTTCTATGATCAGAGATCTATATTCCGTCATACTTTTCCGCCCTGCTTCATTATTCGGGTTCCAATCCGGTGGTGTTAGAGGCATTTTAACATCCTGGGGGGAACATCTGCGGGGTTGCCTGTTCTATTTTCTTTCTCCCATGCTTTTACTCCTGCAATTCGTATCAGCTGTATCTCCTCAGGAGAAAATAAAATCCCCATTATTGAATTTAATTCTTCCCAGGTATAGATATTAAGACCTAGGAATTGATCTAGCTGGTTTGCGATTCCAAGGGGATCCTCTACTAAGGTCTTTATTTCTTTCTTAAAATTCCTCCCCTCGGAAGCTCTTAATGGGGCATTCACAAATCCTATTCCCCCATTGGCTCCTCCCATGGGAACTTCCCTTAGGGGAAATAGTCTTTCTGCCCTTTCTCCTCCTGAGCAGCACTCTTTTGTTTTCAATCGACTGTTGTAACGGCGGGATATTGGACTATCTGTTTCAGCTTTACCACAATTACAACCTTGAACTTTATTACCTTGCACACTATTCTGCCAATCACTGTTTGTTACTGATCCCGCTCTCTCTTCGATCTTTGTCTCACTTATGTGTCTTGGAGGGGTTAAGACAACATTCTGTGGAGGAGATTGATTAGCACCCGATATTAGGAGGTTTGGAGGGTAAGACAAAACATTAATACTGGAGTCAGGGCTTATAACCAGCTGACTTGAGGTTGTTAATGTACTTCCCACTGATGGTGTGGAGAGAATATGGGGAGGAGTTTGAGAGGTTGAAGGGGTAGGTTGGACAGGTGGAGGTATTGGAGGAACGGGTTGGACAGGTGGAGGTGTTGGAGGAACAGCAGGGGGAGAGGGTGGAAGATAATCTAAAGGGTCTCACCTTCTTATGGGCTCTTCCCTTGCATCTTTCAAGTCCTTAATGTCCTTGGACACTTTGTACGCTTTAGCTTTTTCCTCCAGGGTATTATTTTCTAACCAACAACTTGCATACTTAGTTTCTTCTTTACTCACACTTTCCCTCGAATTCACATGTTTGTTTACAGCTAAACACAACCACCTGTCCTTTGAACCATACCAAGGCCAGTAAACTGACCCTTCTTGAAGAGCTTCCTTTGGCCATATCTCGACCCAATACTGTATCATCTTTATTTTATCTAATTCCTTAAACTTCTCATCACTTTCCCATTTTTCAGTCATTTCTCCTAAAGGGCTACTGGGTGGAATTTCTTTCGGCTTACCCTTCTCAGTCCTTCCCCTACAGAAGTTCTTACTAGTACACAGCCCCATTTTATAAATGGACAACCAACTAACCTAGCAACCAGTAACTCAAATGAGTTCATGAAAGGATCTACACTTATATGAAATAGGACAATTGAAATTACTCTTAACAAAATAAACTGATGAATCAATTGGAACCTTGATTGGTCAAAAATAAATTCTATCCAAAATATTGAATACAACAATCTAAAATAACGTAATTAACACCAGACTGAATAATCAAGTGATTGAAATCAAATAAAAAATTAAATTATTGGCATTTAATTAAGACAATTGAAATAAATAATTAAAATAAAATAAAAATTATCAGAATTAAATTAATTGGAATCACAAAATGAGAATTGTGTAATTGCAATAAAGAAACATTTGGAGTAAAACAATTAAATTTCAATAAAATGATTGGAAATAAGCAACCAGACTAGAATATGATCATTTAATTTTAAGTATTGTATCTAACAAAATAATGGAGTTCACAATTTTTTAGATTAAAACAATTGAATAAAATAATTAATAATATGAAATAAAACAATTAAAATAAAGCAATTGGAATGAAACAATTGGAATGAAACAATTGGAATGAAACAACCGGAATAAAACAACTGGAATAAAAAAAATTGGAATAACAATTTCTAATCCAGGTCAGGTTTAAATAATTGAAAATCAAATAATTGAAATAGAATGAAATAATTAGTAGATTTGAAGCAGAATGACTGAAATTAAATAATTGGAATCACAATTGTCAACTTTAAATAAAATGATTAAATTGAATGATTGAAATTAAATAATGAAATTTGACAAAACTTTGTAGAGTAAAACAATCAAATAAAATAATTGATAAATTGTAATTAAATGATTAAAATGTAGAATCTAAATAAAACAATACCAGTAGAACACCAAATGAATCTAACAGAAACAATTAAATAAATCAATCTGAATAGATTACAATAAAAAGATCAAACTAAATATAACTAGAAGTAATCCAAAATACCAAATTGGAATTCTCATAATTGAGATTAATACAATGGACAAAAATTAATGAAATAATCCAATAAAACAAACAATCTATAGAGACAAAAACTCACAGAGGTAGGGCTTCTATCCCCTGTTGCTCTCTGCTAATTGTATATCCTGATTTTCACTGATCTGCTCCTACAAAGCCACTCCCATCAGTGAGGGATGAATGGTTTTGGGGGGCGTAGGCAAATATAAAAGCCGATGTATTCCTACTCCTTTTTCTCAGTTTATAAGATTGTGGTTTTGAAAGGGATAACTTCTGCTGGTGACTTGTGGCTCCACTAACATTCAAAACTTTACCAGGACCAATTTTTTCCAACTCTATATTTAATACAGAATGTGTTGCACCCGCATTCACCAGACATTTCATTTTCCTCAACGTTTCCCCCAGTTCTATTTTGACCAGAGCGTTTTCTGGGGGGATGCCCGCCAGCCAGCCCTTGCATTGATTCTTTGCCAGATGCAGCCCTGGACCGGACACAAGAGCAGGAACCCGCCCGTGGCCGCTTCCGCAAAAGCCTGAAGGTACCAGCAGCTATCCCCACATGGGCTGGGCCTGCTGTCACTGCTCAGCCCAGCACCATGCTTGGAGCACTCCATGGAACATCCCGGGCTTCCCTGTCCTTTCTTCTCCTGCAGATGTTCCGGCAGTTCCTGCGCATTCAGCGTAGAAAGACTGGCAGCACAGCAGCTGAGGGCGCAGCCAAACCTGACTCGGGGCTGACCGAGCTCCAGGCAGAGCCTGATGTCAGCCCAGGTTCGGCTGAGCGCTCAGAAGACTCTGAGACCTCAGAGACTGAAACCTGGGCAAAGGCTCTTCTCATGTCAATGACTGAGGACGTGGCCATCACAAACAGCGACAATGAAGAGACTCAGGGCCTTACAACTACTGGCACCAGTCCAGATTCACTGGAGCACTCAGAAGACTCTGAGGCTGCAATGAATGATCACAGGGCAAAGGTTGACATGGCACTGACTGAGGATGTGGCCATCACAAACGCCAACACCGCAGAGACTCAGGGCCTTGCAAATACTGACACCACGCCCACTCCCACTCTGAGTCAGGAACTCATATTCGACTGTTTCAAGGAGCCTTGTGTTTCTTCTCACCAGCAGCAGCAGGTAAGCAGCCTGGGTCCAAACCTGGAGGCCTCCCAGGATGGTGTGTCCCCTCAAGCCATGGTCTCTGGGCCCCCTCAGCCTTTGAGGCCACACAGTGTGGTGGGAACAGAAGCACTTCTTGGGGGAAGCTGGGGAAGTTGTTCCTTTGGACAGCGCTCCAAGTCTCCCCCATGTCTCCTCCAGGTGCCAGCCAAGGTGGAGAACATCCACCAGAGTCTCATGTCCCACGTCTCTGTGGATGCCAGGCTGCAAACGGACATTGTGAGGCTGGAAGAAGAACACCCTGCTGACGTGTTGCTGACCCTCCTGCGCTGTGCCCCAACATGTGACAAGTACGGGGCCCACGAGCCCTGAGAGCTCAGGGCTCAGCAGCCTTTAGGGCCCATGGCCCTGCACAGCCTGTCCAATGGTCTCTGCCAGACAGGCAGAGAGGCCCAGGACCCTCGGGCCCCTCTGTTTCCTGAGCCTGCTGCAAATGCTCCCCCCCTGCCCTTCAGGGCACCAGGCCTCTGTCACCTGGGTCCCCACAGCTGCACAGGGCATGGTGCTGTGACTGAGATGCCACTGACACAGAGCTGCCATCCCACAGAGCTGCTGCAATGATGTGGAGAGCCATAGGCTCATCGGGACCAGCACTGGAGAATGCGCTGCCAACACTGCTCTGTGTGATGGAGGACTGGCCTCTGCACAGAATGTGCACCTCTGATGGGGACAACAAGGATGTTTTTGCCCTGGCTGTGAGTTTCTGGGCCTTTGCTCAGCCCCAGGTCGCCTTTCCAGCAGCTCTCCATCCTCTCCATGCCTCAGGCGCTGGGCTGAAACCTGGCCTAGGGGCAGGCTCAGGGGGCACCAGGCCTGCTGCTCCCCCTGTGTCTGCCCTTGGGCCCTGCCCCATGGACACCTCGGCACTGAGCGCTGCCTTGGGCTGCTTCTTTTGCAGGCAACTCTGGTGATCTGGCTGATTGTCCAAGTGCCTGAGTGCCACAAGGCGATCATCCTTTATTCCTCCCGCCTGTTTGTGGCTCTGCTCTTCCATGTTGTCATCACCACACAGCAGATGCCACCAGAGGAAGTTGATAATTTCTGGAGTGCATGCCAGGAGAAACACCGCCTTCCCAGCAAGCCCAACAGGTCCCAGTCCTCCTGTCCTTCCCATGCCCTTGTGGCCAGCGCCAGTGCTCCCAGTGTGACCCGGGCTTTGCTCTGCACACAGGTTTGAAGTGCAGGCCATGAAGGCTCTGCTCTGCCGACTGCAGTGTGACCATGTGGTGGTGGCTATGGAGCGCAAGCATGGCTGGGACACACTGCTGTGTGCTCACACCCAGCACTATGCCGTGGGTCTGCTGGCCAGGTGAGACCCCCTTCTGCCCACTGCCCCCAGCATTTGTGCCCTGTGCCCCACACAGTCCCTGTGCTCATGGGCCAGTGGGCCTCATCAGCGGGAGACGGCCAAGGAGACTGGAAATGGCTGGGAGAGGAGGTTGCCCAGAAGGGGCTGCCTCTCAGAGGGCCCACATCCCCTCCAGGGATGCTGGGGAAACACCAGAGCTCTGTGAGTCAGTGCTGGGAGAGCTTTGGTCTCCCCACCTCAAGGTCTTGATGCCTTTTTCCCCCTGTCAGGGAGATGCTCCGTGCTTTGATCCCTTTGTGTTCTCGCATCGCACTCCACTTGCTCCGGCAGCTCAGCAGGGAGGAGCTGTGCTGGGATCTGCCTGCCCTGGCATTCCTTGTGGAGGTGAGCCTGTTGGCCAGCGCTGCCTTGCTGAGCTGCCTCCCAGCTCTCTGCCCTCTCGTAGCCACAGCTGCCAGGACAGTGCCCACACCCTGTGCTGCTGCCTGGGCCCAGCCCTGTGCGCTTCTGGGCTCCTGCCGGCCAGGTCCCCTGTCACTGCCCTGTGCCTTTCAGGTCCTCGAGCGCCTGGACACGACTAAATGTGGTGGCAGCATACTGGAGATTAGGTCATGGTACCTGCAGAGCGAGTGCAGGGAGTGGCGTCGCCTGGCACTGAGAGGCCTCGTGGTGCTCTATTGTAAAATTCATGCGAACCCAGTCGGAAGAAATGATGTCCGACTCCATTTCAGAATGCTGCATGATTTCTTTATTATGCCTAAACTATAATACTTTATTATACTATATAAAGGAAGTTACTAAACTACATACCTACTTTTCTAACTACCATATCTAACTCACTAACAACTCGTTACCCTGTTCGCGACAGTCCAGACACAGATGGATTGGCTTGGCCATCAGGCTCAAACAATCCTCACCAGAATCCAATCAAGCAATCACCCCAGGTGAACAATTCTCCAAACACATTCCACATAGGAAAAACAAGGAGCAGATATAGAAATTGTTTTCTCTATCTCTGTGCACCTCTATGAAAAATCCTGAGAGAGAGAGAGATATGTGCTTGCCACATATCACCCTTTTCTGTATAAATAAATTTAAAAAAAAATAAAAACTGCATTTGCAATTCTTCTGCAGGGCCCTTGCAAAAGAGAGAGCAAACACATCTCAAGAGGTTCCCTTATCAATTTGCTAGTTATCAGTCAGAAGCCAAATCAGATGCTGATGTGGCATGTTCAAAGAGATCCTTTACCTGCCAAACACCTACTTCTATCAAATCTCTAAAACAAAACTTACAATATAAAAACCCAAATAACAATGAAAACAATGCTCAAGATTCAAAGTCCAAACAGCTGAGTGTCAGGAGAAGGTGTCCATTGACTGGAGATGTTGATCTTGACATCCTTAAAAGTCCTTCTCAATCCTGAAAGAGAGAACTGAAGAAAGTCCTGAAACAATTAAAAAACCATAGAAAACCACTAAATGTGACATCATATAATTATCAAACACAAGAACACTGAATGTCATCCCAGAGACTGCAACAGCTGATAAAACTCAAATGAGAAGAGCTGGAAATCATCTCCGGATCATGATTTTCCAAACTCCCCTGATTTTGATGCAAATACATCTGGGTGATCGTCAACCATGCAAACGTACCTTTCCCGTGCAAAAAAAACATCACCAAATTCAAAAGAACTGAGAAAATCCCTGGAATGCTATGGCCAAATCTCTTAAATCAACCACTTTTTCATGTTTTGTCTTTTCAACCATCTCTATTTAATTAATTTTAAAACTAATTTTAATGGTTTTTTTTTTCAGAATCAGAATGACCATCAGCAGCAGGTTTTAGGACCCTGCATTGCTGGGCGGGACGGTGGACCCGGTCCAGGTGGGCAAAACAAGGATCCCAAACCTGGCTGTGGGGGGCACGGGGGCCCCCGGCCGGGAGGCTGGAGCAAGGAGCCCAGACCCGGCTGGCAGGGCAGTGGCCTGAGCCCCGGTGGGCGGCCCAAACCCGGCTGGTGGGGCGGGCTCTTCATCTTCACAGCCCACCCCCACCATGCGGCCAGCATCACGGCAATTCCTCCAGCATTTTGCCTTCCCCCCACCCCACCCGGGTGCTGCTGAAGCCACAGCCTCTTGGGACGCCCCTGCTCCCGCCCCCCGAATGGGAGCGGGATGCACGGGCTGCCCCAGGACACAGCAGGGAAGGTGTGTTCCCCAGAGGAACCTTCAGATTCCACAGCATGATCAGGCTGGCGCTCAGCCACGGGGGTGCACACCCCTGCGAGGAGCCAGGCTGTTGGTGCTCGCTGCTGTCGCTATTCGCAGCACCTGGTGACCCGGTAGAATCAGGGGGAAGGGGGCGAGGCGGGCGTCACGGCCGATGCCAGTGACGGAGCTGGTGGGGGGAGGTCCTCGGCCGGTGCCGCGGGCATTGCCACAGATGGATCGATTGCCGGCTGCAGCACAGGGAGGCTGGTTTCCAAAGGCGGCGGGGGCAGAGCGAAACTGTTATGAATAAATTTAAGGTTTAACCATTTGTTTGTATGTTTAACCATTTGTCTGTTTACTCCGCAGTTCGATTGTTTGTATGTTCAGTCATTTGTCTGCTTATTCCACAGTTTGGAAGTTCCCTTGAGTGTATTCACTGATTCCACCCCTGTTTGTATTTTCCCTACCTGATGTATTTGCCCCTATGCCCAGTTCACACTCCGGCTGTATTCCCCTAGTTTTGGTATGTCCCCCTGGTGTTAACCCCTTTGTTAGAACCCCTTTATTCCTAGTAAGTTGAACCCTCTTTGTCCCCTTCATGGCGTCGGGTAGTTCAGCCGCTGCTCCCTGAGGTGACTTCCTGATTCCCAGGAGGCCTAGTGTATGCTGCATATTAATTGCCGGACCCCAGCAGAGGACTAAAACTGGACTCAGACCACAAACCAAAATAGGGACTGCACAACAATCCACATCTACAGGACAGGAAAGTCTCAAAGTATCCAAGAAAGCCTTCAATACCCGTGGAGCCGGTCGCCATGACTGGAGAGAGGTCCAAACGGAGTAACCCCCTTAGACCAATGAGCCATAATTGAGTCTCTGGACGTATCCTCCGAGGGCAAAGACCCCGACCCTGCCGTAATTGACAGGATCGTCTACCCCTCCTCTGGGACGTCGACTCACCTGGGAGTAGCGTCGGCCTTGCGAACGCCGTACCCCCACCCCCTAAGGCTACCTTTTTATAAAGGCCTTATCAGGAAAGGAGCACAAGGTCTCCTGGCCATTTATTATTTACTTCAATTGGGGGCTCATCCGGGATAGACCACACCCACGAGGGCCCAGGAGGACTGGCCATCCGCCTCGGACCTTCCCAGGACAACTGCCCACATCCAGATGGCGAAGACAGCCTATGGGGAGAGTCGGCAACCGAAGAGCGTCAGCTTGGTAAGACCTCCGGCGGCAGGATACGGGTGATGAGAGAGCGTGTGTGCGAGTGAGACGGGGGTCAGCAGCTTGGACCCCCACGGCAAGTGAGGACCCCCTAGTACTGGGGTTCGGGACTCCCGCGAGGGGGCCGGCTGGGAACGGGGGGAAGCAAGAGAGGCCTGATTTGGGCCCGGTGAAGCGAGTGAGACGCCTCCCTCAGGGGTTAGCTGATTAGCTTTGCCTGACTAACTTGTGAGGTGGAGGGAGGGACGACCCAGGCCCCGCTAAGACCTAGCCTCAAGAGAGATATGGGGAGGGAGTAGGGGCCAGAGAGGGCCTCCGAGATCTCCGCTAGGACCCAGCCTCTAGGTCAGAACCCAGGAATGCTGGAAGGGGATAGCGCTACCCTGTTGGGACCGGGCTCTGGGTTTCTGGGAAAGGGGGAGTTAAAGACTGGGGGAGGGATTAGCCTGCTAGGACTTCACTCCAAAACTTCCCCATCCTAGGGGTTGGCCGTTGGAACCCAACCTGAAGGAGAAGGTGTGGGGAGGGACCCCTAGGTTTTATTTGAGTTGGTGTAGTTCCCCTATCCTTTGGTGTGTGTTTTGTTTAGTTTGTTTCAACCCTATGGGCAGGTAGAAGTGTTTTTAAGTGGCGGTGGGTTGACCTGCAGACCCCAGGCTAACGCGGGCACTCGGGATCCTGGGGGAGTGTGAGTCGGGCACAGTCCAACCCTCTGGGCAGGTAGAAGGGTTTTGAAAGTCGTGGTGTGTTGACCTGCAGACCTCAGGTTAGGGTCTAGGCACTTAGGCTCCTGGGGAAATGTGTGTGTGAAGCGTGTTCCTTCGGGCAGGTGGAGGACAGAGCATTAGGGTGTTGACCTGCAGGCCCCAGGCTAACCCAGGCGCTCAGGACCCTGGGGAAGTGTGAGTCGAGCGCAGTAAGGATTGAGGGGGACTGCAGTTTTGTTTTGTTTTGGTGGATTCTTAATTGGTCTCAGGAGGTAGAAGTTTGTTTTGAGTGAATCAGTTGTTGAGAAAGAGATAAGTTTTAGTCCAATTTGTGTTGTCCGTCAGTTGTTTTGTGTTTGGGTAGGGCACATTAAGAGTTTTTTTTGTAATACCCTCAGGATGGGTCAATGTACTAGCAAAAGGAGCTCCCGTGGTAGAAAGGCCAAGAGAGTTAAGAACATTCCCCTGAACAGCCCCCTCGGGAAAATGATAGATGACTGGGCAATGAATAAGGCAACCCGGGATTTAGATAAGATTAAGATGATCTATCTTTGTATGGAAGTATGGCCAAAGCTAGATACTGAATGGCCGTGGTTCGGGTCAGAGGACGCCTGGATGTGTGCTCAATTAATGCAGAGTTTACGTAGTCAACCCGAGCCAGAGGAAGAACAACTGGTATACGCTGCCTGTTGGGGGCAGGAAAAGTCTGGAAGGAAGTCTGTTAAGATCTGCAAGTTAAAAGAATGCAAGGAGGAGCCAGACAGAGAACAGAAAGAAAAGAGTAAGCCATGGGATTCCCTAGATCACCTGCCTCCTCCTCTTCATCCTATAGGTCCCCCAGAACCCTTACCGCCACCACCAAATCCTATTCCATTACCCCCTCCACCAAACTTTACTCCTATACCTCTTCTCCCTCCTCCAACTCTCCTTCCCTTTACCTTCTTCTTCACCTGACCCTCAAACCTCTCTGTCCCAAACTACCAGTTCTTTGTCTGCTTCATCGCCCTTAACAACTTCCCCCACTCCTCAAACCCCTTCCACAACCTCTTGTCCCAGTACTTCCCCCTCCTTCTCAGGTGTCTTCTCCCTTGTCTCCACCACTTACTACCCCGTCATCGTCCGTAATTCCTTTAACCCCTATTCAGTCATCCCTACAGACCCCTATCTCTACTGCCCCCAGTAACCCGCCTCAAGCCTCCCAGCGCCAGGTTCCCATCCCTGCCCCATCTCAACTCCCTGACTCCCTCTCTACCCCTACTTCTTCCCCATATACCCTGAGTTCTTTAGTTTATTCTGAACACCCCTTAGCAAAAATTGCTACTCCTATGTTCATGTCTCCTTCACCAAAGGTGGTCCCTAAGCCCCCTCGTCAGTGGGGAGAACCCTGGCCCTCAGTATATAATTCCATTGAAGCTGAGGATTTGCAACCTCCCCAACCTCACAATGAGACCCCACGGGAGAGATTAGATGAGGGTCCATATTGTAATACAAGATCCCGAGCTATGCGGGCAGATCGGTTATTCCCCTTAAGACAGGTACCTATGGGGGGAGTTTTTGGTGGGGTAGGACACGTAAACGCACCCCTTACCTCCTCAAAGGTAAGAGGCTTTAAGAAAGAAATGGGTAATCTAGTAGAGGACATAGTAGGGGTATTGCAACAACTTGACCAGTTTCTTGGCCCTCATATTTATACTTGGGGGGAGCTCACCTCCATTTTAAAGATATTATTTAGTCCTGAGGAAGTAAAGTTGGTTCGAGCTGCTGCCATAAAAATCTGGGACAGGGAAAATCAAACTGGGGTTCCTGCAGACCGTAAATTACCTGTAGAAGATCCAGGTTGGAACCCCAACCAGGCACAAGATAGGAGGAATATGGAGGAGTACCGGACTCTGATAATCAGAGGGATAAGAGAGGCAGTCCCCAAAGGAACCAACTCTAAGCTGGCATTTGATTGTTGTCAGGAGAAGGATGAGACCCCCGCTGCTTGGTTGAAAAAGAACTTTCAGCAATACTCCAATATAGATCCGGAGAGCCAAGAGGGCCAAGTCTTGCTAAAGGTTCAGTTTGTATCCAAGGCATGGCCAGACATTAGGAGGAAGCTAGAGAGGCTGGAAGATTGTCAGGAAAAAGGAATCAATGACTTGCTAAGAGAGGCTTTAAGAGTGTACTTGCGCAGAGAAGAAGAGAAAGCCAAGAGCAAAGCACGAATGATGATTGTAGTGGCAAGAGAAAGTGTAGGGCTAGGGAAAGAAATAGCTGAAGGGAAGGAGAATCCAAATCCACCTAGTGGAAGAGCACCCTTTAATAAAGCTCCCGTAGCAGCTTGGTGAGTGAGGCCCAGGCGGCCTGAGGATTTAAAATGTTATTATTGTGGAGAGGTAGGACATTTTAAGAGAGATTGTCAGAAGGCCTCGAGATGAAGCCATCGTGAGAGAGCAGGAGGCCCTTGAAAGAATATTAAGAGGGCAGGACTAGGGGTGTCAGGGGCTCTATGTGTTGGGGGACCTCATGTACCATTTTATTGAGCCCTTGATAACTTTAGAAGTAGGTCCCTACTTTCAAGTGTTTGAATTTTTAGTTGATACTGGAGCAGATCGTTCTAGTATTAATCAAGTTCCACTGGGAGTAACAATGGGAGGTAGGACTTGTGAAGTTGTGGGGGCAGAGGGCAGACCCTTTCCAGCACCAGTTTTGGAAAAAATACTAATAAAAGGAAATTCCCGGGCTGGTCAGGTAGACTTGGTTTACCTCCCTGATTTAGATACTAATTTGTTAGGCAGAAACCTCCAGGTGCAGTTGGGGATAGGAATAATTCTTCAAGGGGGTAGGATGGTGGTTAAAATGCTGAGGTTGACTGAAATAGATTTAGGGGAAATAAGTCAAGAGGTTTGGGCTGGAAAGGGAAAATATGGGCAGTTAGATATTCCCCCTTTAAAGGTACAGATGACAGAGGGACCTCCTATACAGGTCAAACAATATCCATTGTCTTTAGAGAACAGAAGGGGTTTAGAGCCCATTGTTCAATCTCTGCTAAGCAAAGGTATTCTGGAACAGTGTATGTCACCGCATAATACCCCGATTTTGGCAATCCGGAAGGCTGAAGGGAAATATCGCTTAGTACAAGACCTCAGAGAGGTCAACAAAAGAACAATAGCGAGACACCCTACTGTACCAGATCCCTATACCCTTCTAAGCAAAATCCCTCATCATCATGCATGGTTCACAACCATATATTTGAAGGATGCGTTCTGGGCCTGTCCATTAGCTCCAGAATGTCGGGACTGGTTTGCCTTTCAGTGGGAAAACCTTGAGGGGAATAGAAGGATGCAGCTAAGGTGGACCCGGTTGCCACAGGGCTTTTGTGAGTCTCCTAACCTGTTTGGGCAAGCTCTAGAAAAAGTATTGGAGGCCTTCACCCCCGAGGAAGGAGTACAGATACTCCAGCATGTAGATGATCTCTTAATTTCGGGGAAGGACCAGGAGCTAGTTCAGAGAACCAGCATCAAATTACTAAACTATTTAGGGACAATTGGACTAAAAGTATCAAAAGACAAATTACAGTTTGTGGAACCTCAGGTAATATACCTGGGACACATGATTGGACACAGGTACAAAAAGTTGAATCCTGAGAGGATCTCAGGGATTGTATCAATTCCAGCCCCAAAAACAAAAAGAGACATTAGGAAATTATTACATTTATTCGGCTATTGTAAATTATGGTTGGAAAATTACACCCGGAACGTCAAATTTCTATATGAAACGCTGGTTCTTCCAGACCCACTAGAATGGACAAGAGAAGATGATGAGAGGTTAGAGAGACTCAAGGGAGCACTTATCTCAGCACCAGTCCTGGGGTTGCCAGATTTAAAGAAGGAATTCCATTTATTTGTTAATGCAGAAGAAGGGGTAGCACACGGAGTTTTAACTCAAGAATGGGCCAGTCACAAGAAGCCTATCGCGTATCTATCAAAACTCCTAGATCCCGTAGCCAGGGGATGGCCAACATGCCTCCAGGCAATAGCAGCAACAGCTTTTATAGTTGAGGAGGCTCAAAAATTGACATTTCAAGGAAAAATCAGAGTATATACCCCGCATGACATTAAGGGCATTCTTAGTCAGGGGGCACACAAGTGGCTCTCCGATGCCCGAGTACTAAAGTATGAAATTATGTTGATGAGTTCAGACCACCTGGAATTAGTCACAACCAGATTAGTAAATCCAGCCCAATTTTTATCTGGAGGACCAGCCCCCGGTTTGGAACACTGTTGTGTGGAAGCTATTAGTTTGCAGACAAAAGTCAGAGTGGACTTAGGAGACACACCCCTAGGACAGGGAGAAATATATTTTTGTGACGGGTCATCGAGAGTAGTGAATGGAAAGCGGATGTCAGGATATGCAGTGATAAAAGTATCTGATGAGAAAGATCTAGAAGTCCAAGAGAAGGGAAAATTACCAGCACATTGGTCTGCCCAATTATGTGAAGTGTATGCTCTAAAGCGGGGATTAGAACTTCTGGACCAGGAGTGTGGAACAATTTACACTGATTCTCGGTATGCCTTTGGTATTGTCCACGCCTTTGGTAAAATCTGGGAGGAAAGGGGCTACCTGAATTCTAAGGGCAAAGATTCCCATAGGGAGATGATTAAGTCCATCTTGGAAGTGTGACTGAAACCTGAAGAAATTGCAGTAATACATGTGAGGGGGCACCAAAAAGGTAATACCTTAGAAGTACGGGGGAACCGGGCAGCCGATTTAGCCACGAAAGAAGCAGCCCAAGACCCAAAAGAACCGGTCAGAGTTCTGAAGTTAACAGATGCTACTAGCACAAATGGGGAAGGGGACACCTTAAGGAACCCATGGTATTCTCAGAGCGAGAACAAAAAGTTATACAAGAACTAAAACTGCAACAAGGGCCCCAAGGGGAGTGGATTCTCCCAGATGGGAGAAAGTTTATATGCAAAGCTCTAGTACGGAGAGTTCTAGCCGAGATACACCAGCTTACTCACTGGGGGACACAAGGACTGTGTGACCAATTCTTGAGGGATTATGTCTGTGTAGGAATATACGACATAGCAAGGGCGATCACACAAGGTTGTATAACATGTCAGAAGGTAAACCAAAAGGTGATGAGGAAACCTATACCAGGAGGAAGAAAATTGGCTGAGCGACCATTCCAAAATGTGCAAATTGACTTCACAGAAATGCCCCCAGCGAGGAGATATAAACATCTCCTGGTGATCGTAGATCACCTAACTCATTGGCCAGAAGCTTTCCCCACCCGAAACGAGACCTCGGGGACAGTAGTAAAAATTTTATTAGAAAATATTATCCCCCGGTATGGGCAAATCAATAATATTGATTCTGATCAAGGCCCACATTTCACAGCTCGCATTCTGCAGGACACCACGCAAGCTCTAGGGATAAAATGGAGGTTACATACTCCATGGCATCCCCAGAGCTCCGGCAGGGTAGAGAGGATGAACAAGACCATCAAGACAGTACTCACAAAATTGATTTTAGAAACAGGATTGGACTGGGTGAAGTGTCTCCCCCTTGCTTTACTTTGGATCAGAACTCAACCTAGAGCAGACCTGGGATTGTCTCCTTACGAGATGTTGTTTGGTCTCCCATTTCTAATCTCCCCTTACAGTACTGCGCAGTATGTAGAGGGAGAAGAAGCATCCCGGAAATATCTAGAAACAATCATAAAAACACTAGGGGAACTCAGGAAAAAGGGATATCTCCCCCAGACCCCTCCTTTAGAAACAAGCACCCATAACATCAGTCCCGGAGATTGGTTTCTAATTAGATCTTGGACTACTGCTCCTCTTAGCCCACGATTTGAAGGACTATTTCAAGTCCTACTTACTACACACACAGCCGTCAGGACCAGGGAAAAAGGGTGGACGCACATTTCACGAGTAAAAGGACCTGTGGAACCCCCAAGGGAAGAGGCTGGGTCAACGGACAGTACTCCAGCCTGGACTGCTATACCCACTGGAGCCTTAAAGGTGAAATTAAAGAAAACTCCCAAAAATTAATACAGTTGTTAAACTGCACCAGTAATAGTTGTTGCCTGCATAGTTTCTGTTACAAGTAAATAAGTTGTAAGTTTTCTGAATGTATTGAAACTGTTACCTTAAAACCCCCTTAAGAGATAGCTCCATTTCCTTAGAAGATATATATCTTCCCTTGGACAAGTGCCCCTCAGGAACAGCAAAGTCCAAAACAGGGAATAGGGGAGGGAGACAGGAAGGACAAGGTTTAAAGACCTTAAGACTCAGTTCCCCTGTGCAGTAGAGACACGGAAGATAATCCCAGGAGGCAAGACCGGGGGAGGTCAAGGGAAAATGACTCCTACCAGACTCCTGAGGAAAATGAGTTTACCCTCTATAAAAGTGATGATAATCATGATTATGAGTCCCTCTAGTACAGGAGGAATGGACTCCTGTATCAAGTGTTACCACCCCTTGTATGACGGGGAGAACTTGGAGTCTCTAGTAAGAGTACATACCAATTTGAGTCCTTCCTGTTACAATCAGTCCCAATTGGAAACTTGTAAAGAGGGAGGGAAGGTCTACTGGTTCACGAAGAATACGGCCTCTTTTAGGCAAAGACTCCTAGGGGACTGTCCCATGAAAGATAACTGGTTATGCTTTGAGAAAAAAAAAGATATAACTTTATAACTTTAAGAGTGAATATAATTAAGGAAAAGAAAGTGAATATAGAAACTAGTAACAAAGAATGGGAAGATCTAGGTGGGAGGAACCTGTTCATTGATTTGGTGTTGCCTTCTGCTGAGAAGGCAGGCGACCTGGTTTCAAGACACAGCACGGCGACCCAGCCTCGCCTGGGTCACTCGGGCCACTGACATGCACAGACACCAATGTCGTGGATGGTCAAATGGCGTTTATTACCTTATCTCGTGGGGTTAAATAGTCAAGGGGGCTTTACTACGTCAAAGGGGGACGGTGGGTCCGGCTAGGGTTAGTAAGGAGTGGAAAACTACTGGAGTTAGGAGGGGCTGCATGCCTCAGGGGTGAATGATTACCTATAGCAGGATGAGGGGGGAAGGGTCTTGCTTTCTGTTACATCCCAAAATCTTCCGTTCACCTGTCCCTATCTACCACAATTTGGTAGAAAAGATCAGCAAAGAGTTAAACATCACCAGATGCTGGGTTTGTGGGAGCACACAAATGTCAGATGTGTGGCCTTGGGAAGGCATAAGCCTCAAACCAAGAGAAATTTTGGAAATCAAACAAATAGGGGAGGGACAAGTGACACCAGAGTATAGAAGAAAGGAGAGGTGGGAATTAAAGAACAGTGTGATTGGAGAAGAATGCATTTTACGAACAGGAAACAAGTTCTGCACCCCAGTGGGAAAGATGGCTTGTAAGTGATATTTAATAACAAAAGGAACACCATTCATCATGTCTTCGGTTCCCCAGGAACCCAACCGGTATTGGAGTATGAGTAAAAGAGAAAGGGGGTGTGCATACAATGAGGGTTACGACTTGTTTGAGTGTGCGGATAAAGGAATTAACCCCTTTTGGGGAACGACGTCTATATCAAAGTTTTGGGAATTCCCTCATGAAACTGGGGAAGGGTTCTGGAAGGTTCTGGGAGATCTTTTTTGGATTTGTGGGAAAGCAGCTTACATGCATCTACCAGGGGATTGGGCAGGCAGTTGCACAATAGGAATCATAAAGTCATCCTTTTTCCTACTTCCCAAAGAGGCAGGTCCAGGGTTAGGAGTTCCTTTATATGATAATCTGAAAACATCTTCGAAAAGGGAAAAAAGGAGTCTGGTGGAATTGGGAGG
Organism: Vidua macroura; assembly: GCF_024509145.1. Classification (NCBI taxonomy): domain Eukaryota; kingdom Metazoa; phylum Chordata; class Aves; order Passeriformes; family Viduidae; genus Vidua; species Vidua macroura. The sequence goes on from NC_071577.1 coordinate 629,281, forward strand.
AACCCAAAAATGGAAAGGAAAAACATGGACTCCTGAGGAAATCATTAAGACATATGGACCTGCCACCTGGGTGCAAGATGGCTCATGGGGGTACTGGACTCCTATATACATGTTAAAACGTATAATTAAACTCCAAGCAGTAACAGAAACCATTTCCAATAGGACTGCCCTAGCCCTAGACCACATTAGTGAACAACTTTCCCAAACCTGCACTGTTGTATATCAGATAAGACTAGCTGTTGACTACCTGCTAGCAGACAAGGGAGGAATATGTGGGAAGTTTAACACCACAGACTGTTGCCTTGAGATAGATGATAGGAGTGAAGTAATCCGTAACATATCTAAGGAAATCAGGAAAATTGCTTATGTCGGAACCCAAGAGTGGACTCCGCTTGTTAACACAGACTGGTGGGATAACTTTTGGTCATAGAAGAGTAGTTGGTGGAAAAAGGTAGCATTTATCGCAGTAGCGGGGTAAGCTGGACTGCTATTCTTTCCCTGCCTTATACCATGCTTAATTAAAATAATTATATCTGCAATCCAATTAGGCAGCATGATTCCCACTTCCCTAGAAGCCTCCAAAAAGAAAGGGAAAAGAAAAACTAAAATAATGAGGTTAGAGGGTACAGAGAGAATGACAGCCAAGGAAGTGTACGACAAATACCAAAGACTGAGGAAGTTTTACTATCAGGAGCTAGAAACTGCTAATTGAGGCGGGCTTACGCCTGGTCAAAGTAAGAGAGGGGGGATTGTTATGAATAAATTTAAGGTTTAACCATTTGTTTGTATGTTTAACCATTTGTCTGTTTACTCCGCAGTTCGATTGTTTGTATGTTCAGTCATTTGTCTGCTTATTCCACAGTTTGGAAGTTCCCTTGAGTGTATTCACTGATTCCACCCCTGTTTGTATTTTCCCTACCTGATGTATTTACCCCTATGCCCAGTTCACACTCCGGCTGTATTCCCCTAGTTTGGGTATGTCCCCCTGGTGTTAACCCCTTTGTTAGAACCCCTTTATTCCTAGTAAGTTGAACCCTCTTTGTCCCCTTCATGGCGTCGGGTAGTTCAGCCGCTGCTCCCTGAGGTGACTTCCTGATTCCCAGGAGGCCTAGCGTATGCTGCATATTAATTGCCGGACCCCAGCAGAGGACTAAAACTGGACTTAGACCACAAACCAAAGTAGGGACTGCAAAACAATCCACATCTACAGGACAGGAAAGTCTCAAAGTATCCAAGAAAGCCTTCAATACCCGTGGAGCTGGTCGCCATGACTGGAGAGAGGTCCGAACGGAGTAACCCCCTTAGACCAATGAGCCATAATTGAGTCTCTGGATGTATCCTCTGAGGGCAAAGACCCCGATGCTGCCCCCTCCTCTGGGACGTCGACTCACCTGGGAGTAGCGTCGGCCTCGCGAACGCCGTACCCCCGCCCCCTTAGGCTATCTTTTAATAAAGGCCTTATCAAGAAAGGAGCACAAGGTCTCCTGGCCCTTTATTATTTACTTCAAAGCCGTTGCAGAGGCAGGTTGCGGAGCGGAGGTTGCAGGTAGCAGGCGTTCGCCCTCCGCGGCGTGGTGCGCGAAGAGAACAGTCGCTTCCGGCGCGGCGGGGTCGGCCGCCGTGGAGGGAACGGCCGCCGGGGCAGGGGGCGCGGCCGCCGCCGCCGGAGCAATGACGGGCGGTGCCGGAGGCGCCGCTGTCACTGCCAGAGGCGTGGCCGCCGACTCCGAGGCAGGAGCTGACGCGGCGAGCGGGGCCGGCGCGGGCGCGGCCAGGGCGGCGCGAAGCGGCGGGGGAGGCGGCGTCTCCGCTTTCGCTGGAGCGGTTTCAGGCTGGCTCTCAGTGGCGAGTGTTTCTCTCAGCTCCGAATGGGGCAGAGGACGAGGCGGCACGGCTGCGGGCGGGCGGACCGGCAAGGGAGGCGGTGCCTCCGCCGGGGCCGGCAGTGGTTCCGCAGCCTCTGAGGGGAGGAGGAGGGGCTCGCACGCTGCAGGAGGAGGAGGAGGCGGAGGAGGAAGCGGAGAAGACGGCTCCTCTTGTGCAGAAGCAGAAAAAAAACTTCTGAGCCCTGGACAAAGGCTCTGCCCCGCGCCCTGCGCGGGGGGCACCAGCAGCGAAGACTGTCCTTGAACAAACTGGTCTCCATCCGGCCGTGACGGGGGGGGTGCTGAAGGGCCCCCGCTGGGCACGGGGGACCCCCCGCCCCGTAGAGACGTGCTCACTGGGGTCCATCCCAGGACTACCGGAAAAAGCTTTAAAAAAACCATCATGTACCCAGTTACTCGGAAATCTTGCCTGACACGTTGCCTGATGACGAAATACAGGGACCTCCAAGCCTCTGGATCCAGGGAAAAAGCCAGACTCATGAAAAAAAACACGACTGTTTGCAAATTGAAGAAACTCCAATAAATCATTGTCGGAGATAGAGACTCCATGGTTCCGAGCCAGATCTCCCCAGATGGCAAACATAAGACCATCCACGAAATAAAAACGAGTGCTCAGGTCTGCAGACATCTCTTCCCAAAGTTAAAGTCCACCCCAGGTCAGGGCAGTACTATTATCAGAAAATCAGTACCTTCCAAAGGAAGGCAGAGGCGTCCGGCTACGGCAAACTGCTCGGGGCTGCACCTGGTCCTAGAGAGGATCCCAACGGTGTCTTGTCTTCCCGATCCCTCGCAGGGACTCCGGACACGCCTTTTCAAGAGGGTTCACCACCTCTCTCATGTTAAATCACGGCTGTGGACCGATCAGATTGATCCAGGTCCTGGTTCCCCAGCTGAGGGGGAAGCTATTAATAGACATACTGGGATAGCACAGACAAGCACCAGTCACTCATCTCCTCTCTCCCCTCCTGTGCAAAGTGAAGCCAAGGGCAAGGTTGTTGCTGAGCTGGAGTGACCACAGGGAAAGCTGGTGGTTTTGCCCATAAATGTGACCTTCCCCAGAGAATCTGCCCTGGGAAAGCAGGCAGAGCCAAGCACAGGACAGGACAGGCAAGTGGCAAACCCCAGGCAATTGGAATTTGGAGAGAGAGGACAGACTGCAGATGGGTTTCATACATGCCCCTAGGCAGAAGCATGGAGAGGATTCGAGCCGTATTATTTTTCCCTATCCAACTAAGAACTGGAGATAGATTCATCCAACTGGCACAGCATAGCCTCCAAAACCCAAATCTCTACACCTGGTTTGCTAAGAGATTTTTCTTGAGGTGTTGGAGTGGGAAGGAGGGAAGAGAAAAACACAGAGGAGGGAAGAGAAAAGCTAGTGCTCCTTCCTACAGCAAAGGGAGATAAAGTTATTTCCTTCACAGATTTAGCTTATAAACAGTTTTAAAGCAGAGTTAAAGCCTGAACAAAAGTTTTAAAAGTGCTTGAGATGCATGTTGTCATACCACAGGGCTCACCAGCCTTACTTTTCCTGACTGGAATTAAAGTCTTTTATATCCAAAGCTCAGCCTTCCGTGCTGCTGGAGTGGGTGGGGAAGGCTCCTAAAGCTGCTCTGCACCCCAGTAAGCCCCCCACAGTGTCCCACAGCAGCTTCTCCAGCTCTACCCACAGCACAAAACACCTCTCCAGATCTGGCATTGGGCTGCACACACTGCCAAGTGAATTCCAGCACCCAGAGAAGTTGGCGACACCAGGATGGAGGACACATTTACAAACAGAGCTGCACTCTCCAGAGGAATCTTAAAACCACAGCAGGTGCTCCTTTCATCCCCACACCCCTCAGAGCTGGGACATGGTGCTCTGGGCAGGTGGAGGGAGGCTCACACTGCTCAGGATCTCACTGCACTGGCTGGGAGTCCTGAAGGGTTCAGGCATCCCTTCCCAGAGGACAGATGGATGAGACATGAAACACAGAAGCAAAGCCCTACAGGATCAGCAAAAAGAGCCACAGTTCTTCCCACTGCTCCTTCATCCAGTACCTCACCAGGCCCTCAAGGCTCTCATTAAGGGACTCTTCATACTGGTTTTGATACAGGAAGGGGCACAAGCGAGACTTGGCTGCTTAACTCCAAGGCACTGCCCTAAATTCTGGAATGCCTGGCAGCCCTTTTCCTCAGTGGCTGAAGCAGCGAGCCCCATGCTGGAAATGCAAAATTAACTGCAGCCTAAATGTGGACAGTGGTGCTTGAACCAACGCCAAGGTACCTCATTTCTGTGACTAATACTAAATTGAATGATTTCTTTTAAAAGAACCCTTCCAACTTGGACTCTCAGGAACTTGCAAAAAAGATAATTTCACTTGTCTTTTATAGCCAACAAATATCTCACTCTATAGTAGAATCAAAGCAAGAAGCTGTAAGTACAACTGCTGGCAATTATTTTGACTGTTTTTTAGAATTTTAAGCAGAGATTTTTGCTGTATTGATTGAGGTAACTTATTTCCATCTCTCAAAGAACTTCTTATGCTTTGCTGAGGTCCAGTCAGTGCCTTTCAGAACACGTTGTTGCTTCTAATGAACCTCATAGAACACTACGCACGACAGAACAAGATATTAACTTTGTGAGAGCCAGGAGGGTACAGGTTTAATTCCTCTTGAATCAGCAGAACACCACTAATCCTGGATAATAATGTGCCACAGTCTCAACGAAGAGAAAATTCAGCTCTGATGTTCAGCCTGCCCCAGCTCACTTGGCTATCCCACACTGACTATCCAACATCCCTGAGTTCCTCAGGGAAAAACAAACCAGAATGAAGTGGTTTTCCTTCTGGGAGTTCTACTCCCTTCTGCTGGGGACAGGAAATGATTTCAGCAGTGTTTCGTTGGTGCTACACAAGTGATGTGCAGCAGGTGCACTGAACGTGGCTCCTCTTCCCTCAGGTCCTGTGGGTCCATCCTGGCCAGGGCTCCAGCAGGAACAGATTTCATTTCAGCCAGATCCACTTGTCCCCAACATCAGCGTTGTAGCCTGGCTTGTACTTGTGCCCAGGGAGCTAAAGAAAGCAGAAAGCTCAGTCAGAACTCTGGTCACTCCCCTCAAAGTTCTGAAGTGCCTCGTGAGATCTACAGAACATGAAATACTGTTTCTACATTGTAATGATAAAACTTACAGAAAAACCAGTCTCTCAGAAAAGACTGAGCTGTGCAGCTGAAGGAGGGACTGCAAAAGCCAAAATATAAATACGAAAATGAGGCCAGTGATCTCAGCACCACATTCCACCTGGATTCATCCAGCTCCTCCCAGCCTGAGATGGCTCCCCTAACTGTATCATGGAGAAGAGGAACTGAATTTCATTCCAAAATAGGCACACACATTATTAAATATATGAAATACTTCATGCATGAGATACTGAGTTAAATACCACGTTAAATTAAACTGTTCAAATGAAATTGCAGATTTAGCCTTCAAGAGCTGAACTTTTCTTCATTAAAGCAAAAACATTATCTGCCTGCCTTCATCAGCAAAGTCAGGAACCACTTTTTGATGGAAAAACCCAAAGATTTTTGAAGCCTTTACCCGAATTTCAAGGACCCTGGGACCTAAGCAGCAGCCTGTGAGTCTCAGTGCTGAAGTAGCGCCCTTTGGAAGGTACTGACCACGACCTGGAATGCCAGAGATGGTGAGATCCTGGTTCTAAAAGCAGAACCCATCTCCAGAACATCTATTCCTACCTCCAGGTACAAAAAAGAAAGAACAGAACACCTCTGAGCTCAAATACTGGAAAAAAGCCCATGAGTTTGGTGAGAAAGGCTGAAGCCAGCAAAGATGCTGTAATAAAACTCTTCCTTTAAAAATAAGCTATCTGCTGGCAGCCTCTCCAAATAATTAAGCACAGATCATCTGCTCTGTCTCCAAACAAACACTGGTTTCACACAAGACCCCAGATTTGTCCTGAGGATTTTCCCTTTCCAAAAAAACATGTAGGAGGATCCAGTTGGGGAGAGCTGCCCCTGCAGAGAGAAGCAAGATGCAGTCTTGATAAAGTCTGTAGTCAGGCCACAAAAATGAACTATTTATTAAAAGAAGAAGCCTGTTGTTTTGAGGAAGGGGACTTGTGTTTCTATTCACTTGAATGTTAAAAAACAAGACACTTCTTTCCCTAAAAATCAAGCTGACAGAAGACCTGACCTCCTCCACGAGACAATTCCCACCCTGCCTTGTCACAAACCAGTTGTGATCAGTTTTTCTGAGGTTTTTCAATTAATGTCTTGTCTAAACATCAGCAGAAACCACACAGTCCTGTTGAGAGGTTCCCCCCCACTGAGCAAAGAGGAGATGGGAGATGAACAGAAATGATTACTATCTCTGCCCCACGGATTTCCAGCAGTGAGCCAGGGAGGACATGAGACCTCCTGTGACCAGCCTGTGACACAAAAACAGCCCTCCCTGGTCCTCTCCAGGCAGCACATAATTGGCCCTTTGATACTTGAAGAGATTCCCTGAGAAGTAGATTATTAAAGCAATAGGAGATCTCTGGGAAAATACAGCAGTTTACAGTTTTGTTTCTGGGTACATCTGCCCTCTTTAAAAAACTACAATATCAACCCCGACAGAATTCAAGTTCATTGTCCAAAACAAATTCCCTGTGTGCCTTTGGTTAAAGACGTGCAAGACATCAAAGCAAGTGTTATAAGTATTCATCCATAACTCCATCATTCACAGTGGGCCTTGGCAAAGGCAGGAGAGTTTGGGGATTTGTTACAGCTAAACTTTCAAAATAATCAAAAAGAAAAAAAAAAAAAAGGGAAAAAAGGGAAGAGGGAAGCAGAGTAAACAATTCCCATATTACCTAGGAAGCAGGACGATGGGAATTTATGCTCTGTGCACAAGATGCAAAAGTGACACTGGCCACTTTGCCAAACTTTGCTCTTCAAATCCCACATTTTCTGGCTGTGACTGCAGTAAAGGAGCTGCATGGCTGGAACAGGGTAGGATTCTGCAGAGAGGTGTGGTAGGAGCACCAGGGAAGATGTGGGGATGCAGGGCAAGGGGTAAGATGGGCTGGTTCTGGTTAGGCTGGTGCTCCAAAGTGCACCCAGCTGAAATTCCCAGGCTGCTCTTGGCCAGCACAAGGGCAAGGATGGAAATCAGGGACCAGCCCTGAGGCTGCTGGGTTTGTCTAGGCTGGGCAGCCCAGCTGCAAGAGATGATGAAAAGGAGACAGGAGAAAGCTCTATGGGACTTGCCAGCAGCTGAGACAACAGAGAGGGACTGAATATTCACCTTCTTTTGCAGTACAAGTTCCCTGGAAGTGTCCCAGGCCAGGCTGGAGCACCACGGGGTGGTGATGGAAGGTGTCCCTGCCCATGGCAGCGGGGCTGAGATGAGATTTAAAGTCCCTTCCAACCCAACCCATTCCACAATTTTATGATCACAGAGATTCCACCAGGCAGCCCCAAGAACTCCCCCACATTCCTGCAACTCCTGCCAGGTCACCAAGGAACAAATTTTTCCACTCCATGGAAACTGAGTGAGAATGAAGCTTGCCCTGCTGCATTACACTCCACAGAGCCCAAAAGTTGGCAGTGAGGATTATTTCCAGAAGGATGGGATAAAATCCACCACACATAGCACAAAACTCCTGAAATGAGCTGAACCCAAAGGCAGAGCCAGCTCAAAGGCATCAAACTGCTTAACTTTAAAAGAGCATTAGGAAAAGAGATGAAAACAAGACTGTCTCATCAGTTAAATTAAGAACCTGCCACAGAAGTGCCTGTCAAAACTATAAACATGATGAAAAGCCCTATAAAGTAGCAGAGGCTGTGGAAGAGCAACAAGCAGCTCCAGCCAGCTGCTTGCTCCAGATCATTCCACACCAGGCACGTGCAGCTAGAGCTCTGGAGAGCTCCAACCACCTGGAAAGGTTGTTGAGGAGGAGCCTGCCTTGTTTTCCAGCCTTTGGGGAACAAACAGAATTGCCATTACTGCCTTCTATTCCTGCTCTGCTCTGAGCTGATGGCTGGGCTCCACAGCTCCAAGAGCTCTATAAACAGCCTGCTCAGAGCAGCACTGATCAAAGAGCACTTAAAAGCAGAGTCATTGCTCTGGGAGCTCAGGCTCATTCATCAATACCCCGAGGCTGTTTAGAACAGCCCAATAATAGCCCCTTCCATCACTGCTGGGAGCAGATGACTACTTCCTACAGGAGAAATCCTTGCTTCCAAAGGGTTGACAGTGTTGTAGGCACACAGCTAAAAGCTGAGAGAATCTAGGAATATGGAGCTGCAGATATTGGCTGGATTCTGGGAGGGCTTGGTTCCTGATCGCTCCATATGATTCCTCCTCTGGTTCCTCTCTACAGCTACACAGCCATGGCAGCCCACGGCTTGGACAGGAGCACTCTTCGCTGGGTTAGGAACTGGCTGGATGGCCAGGCCCAGAGAGTGATGGTGAATGGTGTTGCATCCAGCTGGTGGCCAGTCACCAGTGGTGTCCCTCAGGGGTCTGTACTGGGACCAGTTCTATTTAATATTTTTATAGATGACATGGATGAGGGCATCGAGTCCTTCATTAGTAAATTTGCAGATGACACTAAGCTGGGAGCTTGTGTTGATCTATTGGAAGGAAGGAGGGCTCTGCAGAGAGACTTAGATCGGTTGGATGGATGGGCAGAGTCCAACAGCACGAAGTTTAATAAGTCTAAGTGCCGAGTTCTACATTTTGGCCACAAAAATCCCCTACAGCGTTACAGGCTGGGGACAGCGTGGCTGGACAGTGTTCAGGGACCTGGGGGTGCTGGTCGAGAGCCGATTGGATATGAGCCAGCAGTGTGCCTTAGTGGCCAAGAAGGCCAATGGCATCCTGGCCTGCATTAGGAATTGTGTGACCAACAGGAGTAGCGAGGTCATTCTTCCCCTGTACTCGGCGCTGGTAAGACCACATCTCGAGTACTGTGTCCAGTTCTGGGCCCCTCAGTTTAGGAAGGACACTGAGATGCTTGAGCGCGTCCAGAGGAGGGCAACGAGGCTGGTGAGGGGCTTGGAACACAAACCCTATGAGGAACGTTTGAAGGAACTGGGGTTGTTTAGCCTGGAGAAGAGGAGGCTTAGAGGTGACCTTATTGCTCTCTACAACTTCTTGAAGGGAGGCTGTGGACAGGTGGGGGTCGGTCTCTTCCACCAGGCAGCAACTGACAGAACAAGAGAACACAGTCTCCAGCTATGTCAGGGAAGGTATAGGTTAGATATTAGGAAAAAAAATTTCACTGAAAGAATAATAAAGTACTGGAATTGTCTTCCCAGGGAGGTGGTAGAATCATCATCTCTGGATGTGTTTAAAAAAAGACTGGACATGGCACTTGGTGCTATAGTCTAGTTGAGGTGTTAAGGCATAGGTTGGACTTGATGATCTTAGAGGTCTCTTCCAACCTCATTATTCTGTGATTCTGTGAAAAGGAGGATGTAGCCAGGTGGGGTCAAGTCTCTCCTCCCAAGCGACAAGAGGAAACAGCCTCAAAACGCATCAGGGGTTGTTGAAATCGGGTATTAGGGAAAAAATTCTTCATGGAAAGGGCTGTCACCCTTGGCAAAGGCTGCCCAGGAGTCCCCATCCCTAGAGGGATTTAAAAGCCACGTGGATGTGACATCTAGGGACATGGGCTGGTGGTGGCCTTGGCACTGCTGGGTTTAAGTTGGACTCAATAATCTTCTCCAGCACCACCGATCCTGTGCTCCAGAGCAGTTAAAGCAAGGAAGGGGAACAATTTGCCCTCCACACGCACATCTGAGGTGCGCGTGGCTTGGTTCCCAAAGGCCTGGCACAGACAGATGTTTGTTACAGCCTTACTCCTGCCATCCCTTACTCAAATAAAACCCTCAATGCTGTTAACATCCATCGCAGCCCAAAAAACAAGAGCACCCAGAGGTTTTGCTGAATTGAGGCTAAAATAATTCCAGTTTGCTGGAACTGTTCAATGACTGCTGTCCTGCCCTTCATTCATTCACTAAAAAAACAGACAAAAATCCTTTGGAAAGAGAAGTGCCCGTAAGAGGATCAGTTATCCACTAGAGAGTGCAGGGAAAAGCCAAGGAACTAATCCAAGCCACACAGCACAGTTAAACACCTCAAACTGACTCTACTTCACAGTGTAAGATCCATGGAGATGCTACCCCTCTATTAAATTCGATTCCAATTAATTTTAATTTAACAGAGATCTACCCTGGGGATCACATCCCTCCACAGGTACGGGATTAAGAGGGGTTTGGGAAAGGGGGATGTGCTCCCACACAAAAAAGCGTTTCCTTTCACAGGGACAGACTATCAAGATGAAAATGGATTACTTTAATGCCAGTGAGATTTGACTGTCTTTTTGATTCACAGAGGCACCCAGTGCCTGGGACAGCAGCGTACATCACCTAAAATAAAACACACAACCACCAAACCCAAGATCTGAGACAGTTACAAGGTCTGTCAGGCTCCTTCCCTACTGTTTCTGGGATAGATATCCCTGCCAACTGTCCATGATACTTTTCAGGGTGAGCAGGGTGGAAAAGCTGCCTGTTCCTAAAGAGGGGATGCTCTCACACTCTCCCCATATGGACAGGACTAGTGAGAGCTGAGGAGAAGTGGGAAGGTGGGAAGAGGAGCAAGTCCAGGTATCCTTGAGCAACAGCTCTGTCATTCCCAGGTTTTTGTTATTCCTCAGGTCTTACTGATACCCAGCTAGGCAACATCTTGTTACTTTAGAAAGGGCTAAAAATATTTTTGCAGAGATAAAACAGAAAAAAACAAACAAACAAACAAAACCCTTAAATGAAGCCTCTTCTAATTTATTGTGTGTCTGTTTTCATTCCTTCCTGGATTCAAGAGCAGATAGGGCTGGGCATTACAGCTGTCAAACACCTCCTTTAAAACAGAGTTAGGAAAGGAGATCTTGATCCTAAAAAGAATGAAAGCTTCATCTAGCCAAGAAAAAAATGGCAGGAGAGAGAAAACAGAAGGTTCTGTCAAAGGCAGCAGCTATGGCAACAATCGCAAACATGGAGAAGGAAAGACATCCTAAGCTCCTTGCTCTTGCAAAGGCAAGAGTTGATCCTGTTGTTGATCCAGACTCTGGCTTTCTGAAAGCTCAAGTATTCCTTTTGTAGCTCTTTCAGGAGATTTTTATGTGAAGGGGTCCCTGCACTCTCAGCAGAGCTAAGGGCCCTGCTAACCTTCTGCTTGCCAGCAGCCACCTTCAGCCCCACAGCTGCCAAAGAGGGGCCAGAGCAGCTCTTGGGCCCCTCAGACCTGCAGAGCCTTCCCTTAACACCCTCTCTTTGGAGCTGGCTATGATTTCCCATTGCAAACACAAGCTCTTCCAGCACTCTCAGTGTTGGGTGGTGGGACAGAGCTGACCCATGCTGCAGGCTCACCTTCCACCACTCAAAGCTACTGTCCTGCAACCACCTCCAACCTGGAGGCATGGCAGACATTGGAGGATTTTCCCTCCTAAGGCTGCATCCTTATGGAAAAGAGTGATGAAAAGCCTGGGAAAAGAGTGTGGGATTCCCCACCCTCCATCCTCTTCCCTCTTCTCTGCTTGCTGCTAGCCAGGACTGCAGGGCCCTGCCAGCCACACATTCCCAAGCCCTGGGGCAGGAGGGAGGAGGATGAGGAGCAGGGCACAAAGATGAAGTTAGGCAGGGCAGCCGAGCTGTGCAGCTGCTGTGGAGGAGCTGAATTGCACCTCACAGCAGTAGCCAGGACTTTGATCTGCTCGAGCTTTCCTTGCTTCATGCTCAGCATCCCTATATTCCAAAAGCAGTCTTCCACCAAGGAAAACAGGGAGGGAAATAAAAATGAGAGCCTTGTCTCACCTTTCCATGGCACAGAACAAGGAGGAAACACCTCACACTGCCAGAGGGCAGGGTTAGATGGGATACTGGGAAGAACTCCTCCTCTATGAGGGTGCTGAGGCCCTGGCACAGGGTGCCCAGAGCAGCTGTGGCTGCCCTGGATCCCTGGAAGTGTCCAAGGCCAGGTTGGACAGGGCTTGGAGCAACCTGGGACAGTTGCTGCCCATGGCAGGGGGTTGGGAATGAGATGAGTTTTAAGGTCCCTTTCAACACAAAGCATTCTGTGATTCTTTGCTTCTCCAAATTCCAGCAAACAGCTGCACTTTTATGTACACAGAAAAGCACACGCACGTCAAAGACGCCGTTTTTCCCCACTCCAGGAGATGCAGCAGGTGCATGAAGTACATCAGCACAGTATTTAAGTACACTGATTCCATTAAACAGAGCCATTTGTTTTCATCTTCACTGCAAACACATCTGCCTAAGTGCTCCAGCTCTCCAGCTTCACAGGGTGCACATGGAGTTTGGAGCATTATCCCTGGGGATTGTGTGCACTTGGAAGAAAGGCAGAGAGACACAGCAGTTGTTAAGGGAAAAAAAAGGGTAGTTAAGCCTTTACTAGTCTGACAGTTCCTAAAATAATGTTGCTTCCATGAAGAATGAACGTGCTTATCTCTGATCTACAGAACCTGACTGAAAGGTTGCTTTTCCCTTGCCAGAAGAGCATCCTTAGAAGTTCCTGAATGCCTGAGCAGAACTGCTGGACCCTGCCAGAGGACTTCATGGTATAAGAAGGCTGCAGAAAGCCACCTTCTCACACATGACAAGACCCCTTACATAATTTAGAGGATATACATTAAAAAAAAAGTGAGTTTCGAGTATTCAGCACTGTATGTGGCCATCTCATTATTTCGTGGAAAAGCAAACATACTAAAATCTTGAACTCTGAAGAGCGTTCCTTCCTCCTCCTTCTTGGTTGCTTCTAATGAATATTTTGAACAAAACCCAGCTTCTACCTGCAATTTGTAACTCCCTGAAAACCACCACTATTAGGCAGCATGAATTGTGTGCATGGAGCTCTGAAAAGCACAGCAGTTTGCTGCCTATTGGAGAGCTCAAGGATTTATGAGTAGTTACAGAGGGAAAAAAATCCCCTATGCAAATCATTGTATTTATGTGGTAAACATTACACCAACTTTAAAAGCACACATTTCCCACAAGGCAAAGTTAAACTTCTGTAATTATCTCATAATTAAGCCTTTACTTACAAGTCAGCCTAAACTTTTACTTACAAGTGAACCTAAACCCTTTATCTTCAAATGCCAAAGTGGCAGCACAGCTGTGACCATCCCTGCACAGCCACAGGCAAGGCAGGGGCTGTGATTCCCTCTTTACAGACCCAACCACCTCCCAGCCCAAACCTGGGTGTCTGGAAGCTCATCTGCTCTCTGTGCCTGTGCTGGCTGGCTTCTTGCTGGATCACCTCTGCACAGGAGCCTTGCCTGAGAAAAAAATTCAGCCCTTCATTTGCTAAACAAAGTTGTAAGGTAAAAAAAAAACCCAGATCTTCAAAGTTTCAGCACAAAGAATGCAATTCTCAGAACATAAAACAGCAGGTGGGGCTGGCTTTGTGCTTCCCCTTCCAGTAGCTGATGGAAAACAGGAAAACTCAGCATCTTTTGCATTGCACACCATCCCTGTACAGCCCCCACACTACTGAAGGATTACAAGTATGCAAGCATTTAGAAGAGAGAAAATTATTATTAATGTAGCCTAATTTTAACAGAATACTTCCTGAAACAAGCAACTCCTCCTGATCCCAAAGGACATTATCACTTTCCACAGCACTTTCCTGAATCAGAGCCTACAAACAAGGCTGCAGAAGGGAGATTATATTTTGGCAATGTGTCGGAACCCAAGGTGTCCCTCAGACACTCTTGGATGTTCCGGGTCCAGGGCAGAAGCCTCTGAGACCCTGGCAGGCAGCCAGAAACCCCTGTGGTCTTGAGTTTGACCCATGGAACAATTTACCAACTTTGCAGGAAGAACAAGAAATCACAAAAGTTTAGATATTATAATAGAAGTAATCACAAAGTAAAAGGTAGGATTTTTGAGTGCTGTACAGGGGGGTTTTAGGCCTTGTACAGAGGGGTCTGAGTTTTGTACATGGGGGTCAGAAGTTCTAAGATGGAGGGATTTGGGCGTGCCCTGTCCTCCTTCTTTCTTCTTCCTATTCCCCATGTTCTTGGTGGTGTTGGCACTCACAGATTGGTTTAGAGTAAAAAGCCACTGTTTAACATAGGTAATAGGCATTGGGGAAAAACTATAAACATTTAATACGTAATGTGTGATATAAAAGATGGCACCAGCCCCTCGGGCGAGGGGACAGAGACAGAGACGGAGACAGAGAAGAAGACGAAGAGAAGACGAAGGGAGACGAAGACGGGGGGAAACGGAGAAAGACGCAGAGGGAGAAGGAGTCAGGGACAATGTCAGGGAGTCTGTGTGCCTTGAGATAACATGCAATAAACTGCCTTGAGACCAGACGACTGAAGACTACTGAGTCTTTCTTTGAAGGCACGGGTTGGAGGAGAGACTTTACCACCACCCGGAGTCACCCCAATCTGGGGGAAGGCTCCAGCAGCAATGGTTTTTTTTTGTTCAGCTTCAGCTGTCAACTAACTGGCATGGAGCAGAGCAATCCAAGAGCACAGCTTTCCTTCCCAGGTAACCATATTCCCTCTCCTAAGCATCCCTTTGCTACATCTGCAAGGCAAGTCACAAATTTCTCCTGGCAGCCAGTCACTGGATGAGCCAGGGCATCCTCCGTTTCCTGCCAGCACGAAGAGGCATGTGCTGCTGTACAGTCAGAGGAAAAAAGGCTTTCAGAAGTCTCACCCCAGGCTCTCAGCACACAGCACTGAGGTCACATCTAGCTGTGTGTCAGGCAGCCCCAGTAATTCCCAGCTCTACTGCAAAGGGACATCTCAGCCCCAAAAAAGCCCTCTCACCTTGGGGAAGAAAGGCACAGGCAGTGCAGATGGATGCTGTGTGCTAGAGACGAGTCATGCAGCAGATCCTGCTCAAGTCTGTGCTGCACAACACAGGCAGCTCTTGGAGGGAAGGGCTCCAAAAATCCTGAGCCCAAGCTTGAAGTTTTGTATTTAAGAATGTGACAGCAAGAAGGAGGAAATTCTGAGAGCAATTTCTCAGCTGGACCAGGGAGTTTTCAAATCCATTAGACAACCTCAGATGCTTTCAGCTACTTTAACCTTTAGCCCCTTTTACAAGCTGGAAAGGTCACATCTCAAATGAGGCAGAACAGTGTGAATCCAGGAGCCTCTCCACTACACAGCCGGTCGAGGAGGAACAAATTATTGGAATATTTTGTCTATTCCAGAAGAAAACACTGGTAGATCAGTTTCCAAACAAGTCCATAAATCTGTAGCTTACATTTTAATCTCAGTAAAAGACTCTCTATACTACCAGGAAAAGAAAAATGATAGGCTTTGGATTATGCAAATCGTGGCTTCTAACAATTTATATTGTATATTCCTCCCTTTTTCTTCAGGATTGCCTGGAAAATCATAAGATGCAGTGGCAGAGAAGATTTCAGCCCAACTGGAAAACAGAGGCTCACCTGTAACTTTGGCCACTCACTATTAATTATCAGCTCCACAACTTCTCCAAGCAGCTTTTCCAATACCTGGGCCTTAGGCAAGCCCCGTGTGGGGTGAGGACACCATGCCAGGGAACCACTGAGCAGCACAAGGGCAGAGCTCCAGGGGGATCGGAAGCTGCTGTCTCCAGAAGCAGCAAGGCAGGAGCTAATTAAAACCCTGTGTGGGAGCCTGCATGAGGTATATGAGAGCACTGGGCACAACAGGCTTTGGATGTGTGCCCACGTGCAGAAACACTCTATTTAAAGCAGCAGCACTTTGGGGAAGCGAGGCAGCATTCAATTCCTCCTCTAAAAAAACCCTCCCTCCCTCAGCATTCGATAAGGAGTGGCCATGGGTTTTCAATGTTCTTGTCTGACTTAAGGGACTCTTAGATTTCAGAGGTCACAGACCCATCAGGGCACAAGAAACAGAAACAAATAAAAACCATTTATCCTTTAGTCCACATCTAAAGATAAAAATAAAATAAAAAAAAATTAGATTATGAAAAAAAACATTTGCTTCCTTATTCCTCTTGGGGGGAAGCTAGACTTCAAAAGAGGTGGGGATTCGGGCAGAATGCACAAGTTCCCAGTAGCAATGGGCAAGGTGTCCCCAGCAGTGAGGAGCCTCCAGCCATGTCCCCATGCCATGTCCCCAGCAGTGAGGAGCCCCCTGGCCATGTCCCCTGGCTGTGTCCCCAGCAGTAAGGAGCCCCCTAGCCATGTCCCCAGTGGCGAGGGGCTCCCTGGCCGTGTCCCCATACCATGTCCCCAGCAGTGAGGAGCCCCCTGGCCGTGTCCCCTGGTCATGTCTCCAGCAGTGAGGAGCCCTCTGGCCGTGTCCCCTGGTCATGTCTCCAGCAGTGAGGAGCCCCCTGGCCATGTCCCCTGGCCGTGTCCCCAGCAGCACTCACCTCCTGGTACTCATAATAGATCTTGTCGTACTCAAAGCCGCCAACGGTGATCTCGGGGACGAAGCGCGGGATGGACACGGAATCCAGCACTCCAGCCTTGTCCTGCACGCTGAAGGGAAAAGGAGCACTCAGTTCACACCCTGCCCCAGCAACAGCCAAGTATGGTACCCAGAGAAGCTATGGCTGCCCCATCACTGGAAATATTCTGAGCCAAGCTAGATGGAGCTGGGATGGAGCAACCTGATCCAGTGGAAGGTGTCCCTGCCCATGGCAGGGGGTGAACTGCCAGGGCTTTAAGGACCCTGCCAACCCAAACCATTCTAGGACTCATTATCATCATTCTATGATTAAAGAGCTACTTTTCTGTTAAATAAAGCTTCCAAAGATTTGAGCTATTTTCCAAACACTTATCCTTCTCTTTACAAATCTATGATGTATTGCCCCTCATCCTTGCCTCCACTTTGTTCCTGCTCCAATTTTCTGCTTCTCCATTTCCCCTCCCAGGTTCATCCTCCTTGGAGATGCTCCATCATTCCTGGGACCCTTCTCCATGAATCCCCTCTGGCTTTTTTGCTTTCTATAAAAGCAGGGTAAAAAACAGTGGTTTTACTGAATGCCACACACTACCTTGCTAAATTCCCATCCTAAATGGACCAGTACTGAGACAGTGAGAGGGTCTGGAAGCAGGCAGTACCTCCAGCACCCTGCCTTGGAATACCTGGAGGAAGCTGCAGCAGCTCCGGTGATGGATCTCAGTATCCACCACTCTGCACAGCACCAGCACTTCAGATATCCCAAATTTAAAATGCCTGAGAAACTGCTAAAAAGCCTCCTGCTGCCTGTGGTTATCCACAGGCTGACAGTGCCACCTGCACGTGGCTGGCAAAAACACATCCCTTTCCAGACAGCACTGACCAAACCCTAAATCCAGCACCAGAAACTCTGCAAATTGGGTTGTTTTCAGTGAATTGCATTTCTCAGCAAATACTGATGTGCACATCAAGCACATGCCCTGAGCAAAGCAAAGTTCATCATCTTCAAGCAATTACTTTTACCCCCAAATCATAAATTTTGGGACCTTTCCTCCCAGCAGTGAAGAGCTCCAAAAAGTGAACATACCCTGATATTCACTCTTTAAATTATCCCACTACAGACAGATTTGTAAGGAAATACAATAATCCAGTCGAAGTTCAGATGGAAGAAGGTGAGGATAAATGCTCTTTTCCAAGATGAAGATCAACAGCAAAGACGCTTCCTATAAACTACAACAATGTTTAACTTCAACATTAAAGGTGCATTTCACGTGCTGGAAGGCACAAAAGGGAGTCCGGGCAGATATAAAGCATAACATCACACATGGAAATAAGGTTTTGTGGTCACCCATGCTGCAGTGAATCCACTCCTTCCCGAATCTCGGCCAAGTGGCCATTTGGAAAGGACAATTCCCAGGCACAATTCATTTTAGTTAAGGGCCAAATGACAAACTTGCTGCTTCTAAAAGCTATTTGCACAAGAAAATAATGAAAGCTACTGATGGCTTCTCCATGTTCTCTGCACCTTCAGAAAAAATTTGGAATACTAAGCAAAAGCACACCCATTGCCACAACAATGTCTAACCACAAACCCACAGCCACTTGCCAGGACTAATTCCTTGCTCAGTAGGAAGCATTTACAGACACCTTTTGTCTTTCTTTCCTTTTCTTTCTCTCCCCCAGCAGAAAACTGTCACTGTTTATTATTTTCTGACCCTTTACCAGACTTTCCTGAAGGAGCTCTCAGCACGCAGCACCTTGCTAAAGGTGCAAGGTGGGGTAAGGGAAGGAAACAGGTTAGAAAAAAACAAATTAATGAAGCAACCCAACAAAAACCACCTGAGTTTGCATAGTCTGGGCTGGCATTTCTCAACACCTGATGTTGGCATAGTCACAAAACCTCAAGTGACAAGAGAGACCTAAAAGCCAACGCCACAAAACCATTCCAGATAAGTTCTATGTTGATAAAGGAAATTAATATTCTTCCTTCTGCCAAAGGGACTCCAATTCCCTCATTTAGCCAGGCAGAACAGGTACGGCATGGCCAAGGTGAGGCACAGCCACTGCCTTGGTGAGCAAACACTCAACATCAGCATCAAGAACAAAAAAAAAAAAAATTCCAAAAAAAAGCAGGTCTGCAAGAAAAGGGGAGAAGGTGCAACAACAGCTCTTCAAACCTAGAAAAGCCACTGCAAAGAAGAAATCACAAAAGAAGTGTTTCAACTGCAGCAAAAAGATGGGGTGGACAGGGCTTGGAGCAACCTGGGATAGTGGAAGGTGTCCCTGCCCACGGCAAGGGGAGGGATGAAATGGGCTTTTAAGGTCCCTTTCAACCCAAACCATTCTGGGATTCTATTATTTTATGATGAAGAGAGAACCAAGGTGCTAAAGAAAATAGCTTCTAGTGCCAGAAGTTTTACAGTTAATAGTTCATGAGATTTTTGGAGTCTCTATGACAGAAGTTTCAAAGCCAGGTCCAACCCATCTCTTGCCAGCCCTTCTAGTCCTGCTGTTTGCAATCAGACATTTAAACAGGGACACTTCTTCCCCTTGCTAGGCAAAGCTACACTGGGAAGCAGAGCTGCAAGGTCTCTGTCCCTCTCTGCCAGGTTCTGAAGGAGCTGCAGGGACAGATCAGATTTAGTTGTGCAGTTGTCTGATGCAACAAGCGCAGCAAGTTCCCCGAGCTGATAAGTAACGCAGGCAAGGCTACACAGCTTGCAGCTCCTCCTCGCAAATTCAATTTATTTTGCAATACATGTAGACAGACAAATGGCACTGGGAAGGGCCCAGATAAAAACATGCCTGAAACAGTGCAGTGGCAGCAGAGGAGCTCCCCGAGACATTTAAAAAGCCAGAACGGTTTCTGTTGGAGAGGAAGGGAAGATGTGAAGAACATCCTCTGGAAGACACCTCCAGCTTCCAAGCCACAAATGCAGCCCTTTTTAACCTTTTACCAAGACCCCACAACCAAGCTGTCAGGGCAAGGGAGAGCACTTAAGGGCAGGCAGGGAGAGAAAAGAGATCATTATGCAACTGACTGCCCATGGGTTGGGCTCAGCGGTTTGATGAGCTGCATTAATCACTCAGAGGCCCTGCTGGGGTTTCCATGCATTAGATCCTATCCATGTGCAATAAAAAGTTCTCCTCGGTCCTGCTCACCCATCCCAGTCCCCCAGACACAGTGGTACAAGCTGAGGGTGGAAGAAAACAGCAGGGCTGACAGCCCCAGGAGCTGGGAGGTCAACAAAGGAAGCAACTGCAGATGGAAAACCAAACAGGACAGAACTTCAATTAGATGTGAGAGGAAATTTCCTCACTGGAAGGGTGGTCAGGCATTGGAACAGGCAGTGCTGGAATCACTGTCCTTGGAAGCATTCCAGAGCCATGTGGGTGTAGCACTTGGGGACATGGGCTTGCGGTGGGCTCGGCAGTGCTGGGAGAATGGTGAACTCCATGATCTCAGAGGGCTTTTCCAACCTAAACGATCCTAAATAGCTGCTGGAGCCTGCCAGGAACACCTAGGAGAGGGCAGCAGGTGCCTGCACACGAGGCAGGCACTGGGAACCTGTGCCAGGAAAGCAGGAAAACCGCTTTCCAAAGGAAAAATTCCCATAGGCACGGGACACCTGCACAACTGTGGGGACCACAGGCTCTTTGCTACTCGGGCATTGGAAAAAGGGAGAAAAGCATCAGCTTTAGGCTTCATGGACTCACACCTGGGCTGGGCATTGAATCCAGCATGCAATTCCAACACGGCCGACCTGCAGCAGGCTCCCTGCCTTTCTGGAGTTACCATGGGGAAAAATCATGTCCAAACACACACTTTTACAAAGAGTCTCTTCCCAT
Organism: Vidua macroura; assembly: GCF_024509145.1. NCBI lineage: Eukaryota > Metazoa > Chordata > Aves > Passeriformes > Viduidae > Vidua > Vidua macroura. Next base: position 649,460 of record NC_071577.1, read on the forward strand.
GCTGCCCGCGACATTGCCCAGGATTCCCTCACTCTGCTGAGCGAAACATGAGCTCAAGGCTGGCGCAGGATGTGTTGTCACCCCTTTATCGATGCTCTGACAAACCAGCACAAAAAAAAAAAAAAAATCAAAGGCAAACCCCAGGAGCTGGGCTCAATGCTCAATGTGGGTCCCTTCCACACAGGATATTTTATGATTCTGTGGTTTAAATAAGCAGCTTATTGCATTCTAGGATCTTCAAACAACCCCATGCTTTTGCCAAAAGAGTAATTTCTTATTACCTATGGCGACAAGAGCCATGTGCAGTAGACTCACTCCCCTCCAAGGTTCAATGAAAAATTCAGTCCTTAAAGCAATTTGTTCCCTTCTAAAACTGTGAAATAGAATTTTCATACAGTATCTTCACACACTTCTGTAATTGTAAGGTTTCCTTCAACTCCCTCCTACTCATCACAATTAATAATCCTTTCCTAATACTGCATTAGTAGTGTGGAGCTATAGGAAAACAAGCAACTTATTTCCTCTTTCAAAGGAAGTCTGACTGTGATCATTTTTTAGGGCTTAAGTCACCAGATTTTATCCTCCAATCACTACACAAAGAAACCTCATCTTTGACACATAAAATGCACCCAAATCATGACTTGATCCTCTCAGACACCACCCAGCACTGCTCTTCTGCAATTTATCTTCACTCCTTGATAGAAAAACCATACAATTAGGAGCATTATCTCTATCTTTAGGAGGTATTTAAAGTAACAGCACAGAAAAGTAAAATGCAAGACATCTCACAATTCTGCAAAAAAAGTTTAACTTGCTTCTCCGATGCCTGTCACAAAGACAAACTAAGGGGCACATAATCAATTTAAAAATCTGTGTTTCTATTAACCTGTGAGATGACCAGGAAGTAATGAAAATAATATAAGTCTTACGTTTTGTTTTAAAAATGTAACTATACTGAAATTTCCAGCTGCACGTTCAATATGAAGATGAAGTTGCAGCAAAATGGGGAGCCTGTCTCACTTCTGGTATTAACAGCCTTACAAGTGCAGCTATACTCTTTATATACATCTTTGTATTTTATATAAAGAAACTGACAAATTAAACATGATGCATTTGCAAAGAATTATTAAAATCAAATTAAATTCTATTCCAACAAGTTATTTTCCAGTGTCTGAGTCTGATCTCTTCCAACTGGGCAGACAAGGATCCTTGACAAAAACCACTCAAACCTGTCTGGAGCCTCTTGTCTCAACAATCAGCAGCAAAAATGCTACACCACGTTCCAGTGCCAAGCACCAATATCACAAAATATAACCCCACCTTCAAAAACTCATGGCTTTGACCATTTTCCCTGGGATTTAATGCCAAGAATTGCTCAGTGGCTGGATGATATCACACTTACTAAAGTCTCAAGTGATGGAAAGAAACATCATCTTGCTCCACCCATGGCCCCTTGTCAAACTTCAGGTACTCAATGTCTTCAATTACCTGGAATCAGAAAAGAAAGCTCTCTAAGGGTGGTTTGATCCAAAACTCAACTAAAGAATCAAAACAGTTCATTAAACAAATGAGAGAGGCTTCACTGCTAAAGCTGTAGTAATAAGACAAATGTCTAGAGATAACATGATCATCTCCCAGGTCTACTTCTGGAGGCTGTGGCCCTGCCAGGAGTACTGGGCACACACGTGGGGGATCTCCTAACATCCTGTGCTTTCAGCTTTGGATGGCAGGGAATAAACTGGCTGAGAGGTGCCTTGTTGCCAAATTCTTACCAGATCCAAGACATTCTTCTGTAACCTGCCACTGGGGCTGAAAAGCCAAGAAGATACAACCTCACCCCTGAGGGAGAAGGAGGAGGAAATGGAGATAAGTCTAAATTTAACTCCTTTGTGTTACAAAAATAAAGTTTGGTCGGTTTTATTCCCAGAGAGGCTCAGTAACACATCCTCAGAGACAGGCAGGGGAGCAGGTGTGGCATCTGCCTCAGTGCTGTGTGCTTCACAGCACAGAAACAAAGGCACATTTCAGGCTGGAAAACTCAGGCCTACAGGAGCTGCAGCGATGAGTCCAAGGGCTCAGGATTTCACCATCCACCACAACCCACCCATGCATGAAAAGAAAGGTAACTCACAGCTCAGAACCCTTCAAATAAGCAATGCCACCTCAGCAATCCATTCCTTCACCATCCCCAAACTTATCAATCCCTGGTTTGAGCTTCACTTACAGCCTGGATCCACCAGAAAACAGATCTTTGCTGCTCCAGGAGGTAATTGCTTATCACACCTGGCTGCCTGGAGCTGAGGGAAACCTGCCCTGGTGTCAGGAAAATGCACTTCAGGTGCCTGATGAGATGGAGACAGCACCTAGGAGCAACCTGGGAAGGAGCAGATTGTTACAGCTCCAAACATCCCTTTCCAGAGACCTTTTCCATAGGGAAAGGATAAAGCTGAGGTCATGACCAAATTCCTGATGGCACACTGTCACCCCATTGACAGGTGAGCCCATGTCAGCGATGAAGTGACAGGATGAGAAAAGAAAAATCCTTGTGTTCTTTAAATACACTGTAATTATTCCCTGCAAACACTAAATCCCAGATATTACCACTTAAAAAATTATAACCAAGTGCTATTACAAAGTAGCCTTAACTATAAAGATCCACTCCTACCAGAATTGGTAAGAAATAATGATTTGGACATGACTGAATAAACACTTTTGAGGCACAAACTGCTGCAACATAACTCCAAGATAAGAGGAAGAGAGGTGTAAGTTAGTTCAAACAGCCATTATTTCTTTGACTTATTTAACTGACAAGCTGAACACAAGCAATTCCTTCTCCACTCCACAGCAAAGCTTTGGAAACTCTCTGAACCTGGTAACAGCACTAATCACAGAGTTGCTACAATGGGCTCAAAATGTGCTATAGGGGGAAAGGAATCTGCATTCAAATTAGTTTTGTTCACTGCTATCATCACATGAGAAGCAGCTCCTTAACAATGGCATCAGTTTTGCAACCAGGACAGAAGAACAACTTATAAGGAAAGCCCTGGCACCCCCCAGGAATTAAGAGCAAATATCCAAGGCTTTAAAAGAAATTAAACATAGAGCCAGCTTTGTATTCCCAGTTTTACCCTCAAGCTAAACAAGTGTGAAACATCCTAATGAAGCTCATTTCAGCACTCATTACTCCTTCAGCCACTAGAAGCAAAGTGAATTACAACAGGAAACCCCAACTGACCTTTTTAGGACACTTTAAAAATCGTTTCTAAGCTGTGTATGTGTGCTCTGAACAACCCAAAAGTTATTAAACTGTAAGGCCATAAAAATTCAGCTCCCAAATCCCTAAGCAAACAGATTGGAGTGGGCTAATGAACACTGCTGTCTGTCAAGAGGATACACCTGTGTAAATACACACCTTACAAGCCAAAGCTCTCCTGCCAATCCTTATTTCCAAATTTCTTCTGTGTCATCCCAGAGGGAAACTGAATCTGAACAGAAAAGGGGGAAAAAACAACCAAATTCTTTCAAGTATCAGTATCTATCACCAACACCCAACACTGACAATGACAACATCATGGGCTGGATAATCTTACAGGGTCTTTTCCAACCTTAATCATTCTGTGGCATTATACTTTAACTTCCAAATAATAATTCTTCCCCTAGTCCAGATTTGTCCAAGCAAATTAAGGACTGCACTGGTGCATCTGATGACCCTATTTAGAGCAATGACAAGATTGCTGAGCTCAGGAGAGTCACTCCTTGAACAATAAGAGCTTTAGACTGACTTTAAACCCTGATTTAAAGGATTAAAATCAAATCTCTAATAATGGGGTTTACTACAAAAAAATCTAGGGAGCAAACAACCTGCTTTATTCTGACCACTTGGAGATGTGTCCAGAGAGAAGGAAAGGAGGAAAAAAAACAGGCATTTAACCCCCATCCCAACTTTTCTTTAATTCACCAAGTACCCATCTTGAAACACCACAGCTTTCAACTCCTATCCTTGCTTCTATATTGTTATCCAGAAAAATATATTAATTATACAATTTAATATAATTTAAATGTATTAATATTTATTCAAATATATTAATAAATATTAATATATTGAAAAATGAATATATGAATATATTAATATCTATTTATATATTAATTAAATATAATTATTTATTTTACATATTAATAAAATATACATTATTATATTAAATATTAAAATAATAAATATTAATAATACCATTAATATATTGGTATATTAATATATCAATCATATTAATATTAATGATATTAATATTATTATGTTAATATATTAATATTATTAATCCTAATATTAATATTGTTAATCTTAATATTATATCTATTAACATATTAATATATTAATTAATAAAATATATTAATAATATATTAATATTATTCTCTATATTCACATCACAACCTCAGCTTTTTTGTTCATTTCAGCCTGATTTTTTGTGTATTTTTGTATTTATTATCTGCTGTCACACTGAAGCCACCAGCCATTTTTTAGGGGTATAAACCCACACCATCCCACAGGTCTACTGGTTATTAATGATAACCTTTATTATCAAGTGCAGGAGCACCCAAAAATCCATCCACAACAGCAGAGGACACAGAATGTGGCATGTTATGAACAGTTTCCAGGTCTTCCCCAGAGACACGGGCAGGGCTTTCCTAGTTCCCATGGCAACACTAAAAGAAAACTACTAACTCTAGCTAAGTACCAATATTGAAATGCTAATTAGCTAATTGCTCTGTTTGTTTTCTCTAAACTACCTGGCCTCCCACCCCTCCACGCTGCCATTCTGGGACTAACATGCAAATAAAAACCCCTTAGGATCATGGGAGTATTTTTAGGAGATAAAAATGAATATAAATCAAAAACTGAACACAATAGAGGAGTCTAGACAAATGCCCTAGCTGAGGAAGAGGGAAACACATCCCCTGACTGGCTTTTAACCGTCGCCATCACCTAAGAAAGAACAGACTGTATTAGGCTCTGAGAAGCAGGGAGATAGAGACAGAGAGCCCTGGTGCTGCCACCAAGGAAGGAGCGGGGACAGCTGTTGTTCTGGACTTCAGCAACAGACTCTGCACACCACGCCTCCTCATCCTCGGGCCACCGGTGTGCCACAAGGAAAGGAGAAAGGACAGCTGCTGCTCGGGACTCCAGTGACCAACTCTGCACGCCGCCTTCCTTCTGGCTGCCTGGGAAAGCTACGACTGCGGGGGCGAGCTCTGCGTCGAGCCCCCTGCCCAGCTGATCTTTTTAATAAAGAGCTGAACATTAATAAAGGCATTAGCCCTGTTCATTTCAATTTGGGGGCTCGTCCGGGATAGCCACGCCCGAAGAGGAGCCCCGGACAGCTGGACAGCTCGACCATCTGCTTCGAGGGACCCTCGGGAGTTGCTGGCTACCTTCGGACCCTAGGATCCGCGTGAGACGAGCAACGCAGAGGAGCATCGGATGGGTAAGAAAAACCGGGAGACGAGCGAATGAGTGAGTGAGTGAGACGGGGGCCGGCAGCTTGGACCCCCGAAGTGAGAGGGACCTGCTAGTACCGCGTTTCCGGACTCCTGCGAAGGGGCCGGCCGGGAACGGGGGGAAGCGAGTGGAATAGAGGAGCGACTGAGGCGTCTCCTTAGAAGTAAAGCAGGCCCTCCTCTGAGCGTGTGGAGGTGTCCTTTGGGCAAAGTAAGTCCCTGGCAATCAGGGCAAGGGGAATATCCCCAGCAGGGCAGGTGGGATGTGGAGGTCCTAGAGGACATGTCCCCGGCGCCGGCAGGATGGGATAGGACAGCAGGTGGGATGTCCCTGGCAGGTAGGGCAGGGTGTCCTAGCAGGCAGGAGTGACATGTACCTGGCAGGTAGAGGGCATGTACCTGGCAGACAGAAAGCATGTCCCCGACAGGCAAAAGGCATGTCCCTGCCAGGCAGGACAGGACAACAGGGCAGGTGGGATGTCCAAGCAGGCAGGAGCATCATGTCCCCACCAGGCAGAGGACATGTCCCCGCCAGGCAGGAGAGGATAACAGGGCATGTAGGGCGGGATGTCCTAGCAAGCAGGAGCAGCAAGTCCCGCCAGGCAGAGGGCATGTCCCCAGTAGGCAGGACAGGATAACAGGGCAGGTAGGATGTCCATGGCAGGCATGGATGGAGGTCCCCGTCAGAGCAGATAGGGGAATGTCCCTGGAAAGCAGGGCAGGATGTCCCTGTCAGAGCAGGCATTAACCCGAGTAAGCAGAAAGGCAGGAAGGCAAGCAAGCTAAGCCTAGTAGGGTCAGGCAAGGGGGCTTGGCTGGAGTTCGAGTGTAAGGCTCGGCAGGACGTTCGACCTTACCTCGGCAGGGAGACCAAGCTTCCCAAGCCTAGTAGGGTCAGGCAAGGGGGCTTGGCCGGAGTTCGAGTGTAAGGCTCGGCAGGACGTTCGACCTTACCTTGGGAGGGAGACCAAGCTTCCCAAGCCTAGTAAGGTCAGGCAAGGGGGCTTGGCCGGAGTTCGAGTGTAAGGCTCGGCAGGACGTTCGACCTTACCTCGGCAGGGAGACCAAGCTTCCCAAGCCTAGTAGGGTCAGGCAAGGGGGCTTGGCCGGAGTTCCAGTGTAAGGCTCGGCAGGACGTTTGACCTTACCTCGGCAGGGAGACCAAGCTTCCCAAGCCTAGTAGGAGAGTCAGGCAAGGGGGCTTGGCCGGAGTTCCAGTGTAAGGCTCGGCAGGACGTTCGACCTTACCTCGGCAGGGAGACCAAGCTTCCCAAGCCTAGTAGGAGAGTCAGGCAAGGGGGCTTGGCCGGAGTTCGACTGTAAGGCTCGGCAGGACGTTCGACCTTACCTCGGCAGGGAGACCAAGCTTCCCAAGCCTAGTAGGAGAGTCAGGCAAGGGGGCTTGGCCGGAGTTCGAGTGTAAGGCTCGGCAGGACGTTCGACCTTACCTCGGCAGGGAGACCAAGCTTCCCAAGCCTAGTAGGAGAGTCAGGCAAGGGGGCTTGGCCGGAGTTCGAGTGTAAGGCTCAGCAGGACGTTCGACCTTACCTCGGCAGGGAGACCAAGCTTCCCAAGCCTAGTAGGGTCAAGCAAGGGGGCTTGGCCGGAGTTCGAGTGTAAGGCTCGGCAGGACATTCGACCTTACCTCGGCAGGGAGACCAAGCTTCCCAAGCCTAGTAGGGTCAGGCAAGGGGGCTTGGCTGGAGTTCGAGTGTAAGGCTCGGCAGGACGTTTGACCTTACCTCGGCAGGGAGACCAAGCTTCCCAAGCCTAGTAGGAGAGTCAGGCAAGGGGGCTTGGCCGGAGTTCGAGTGTAAGGCTCGGCAGGACGTTCGACCTTACCTCGGCAGGGAGACCAAGCTTCCCAAGCCTAGTAGGAGAGTCAGGCAAGGGGGCTTGGCTGGAGTTCGAGTGTAAGGCTCGGCAGGACGTTCGACCTTACCTCGGCAGGGAGACCAAGCTTCCCAAGCCTAGTAGGGTCAGGCAAGGGGGCTTGGCCGGAGTTCGAGTGTAAGGCTCGGCAGGACGTTCGACCTTACCTCGGCAGGGAGACCAAGCTTCCCAAGCCTAGTAGGGTCAGGCAAGGGGGCTTGGCCGGAGTTCGACTGTAAGGCTCGGCAGGACGTTCAACCTTACCTCGGCAGGGAGACCAAGCTTCCCAAGCCTAGTAGGGTCAGGCAAGGGGGCTTGGCTGGAGTTCGAGTGTAAGGCTCGGCAGGACGTTTGACCTTACCTCGGCAGGGAGACCAAGCTTCCCAAGCCTAGTAGGAGAGTCAGGCAAGGGGGCTTGGCCGGAGTTCGAGTGTAAGGCTCGGCAGGACGTTCGACCTTACCTCGGCAGGGAGACCAAGCTTCCCAAGCCTAGTAGGGTCAGGCAAGGGGGCTTGGCCAGAGTTCGAGTGTAAGGCTCGGCAGGACGTTCGACCTTACCTCGGCAGGGAGACCAAGCTTCCCAAGCCTAGTAGGGTCAGGCAAGGGGGCTTGGCCGGAGTTCGAGTGTAAGGCTCGGCAGGACATTCGACCTTACCTCGGCAGGGAGACCAAGCTTCCCAAGCCTAGTAGGAGAGTCAGGCAAGGGGGCTTGGCCGGAGTTCGAGTGTAAGGCTCGGCAGGACGTTCGACCTTACCTCGGCAGGGAGACCAAGCTTCCCAAGCCTAGTAGGAGAGTCAGGCAAGGGGGCTTGGCCGGAGTTCGAGTGTAAGGCTCGGCAGGACGTTCGACCTTACCTCGGCAGGGAGACCAAGCTTCCCAAGCCTAGTAAGAAGGTTAGGCAAAAGGCCAAGTAAGAGTTTGGGCAGAACTTAGCAGGGGTACAAGGCTAGAAAGTCCATCAAGGAGTTCAAAACTTAGGCCAAAGAGAAAAAGAACAGAAGATAATAGATGCGAGTATGACTAGTGATTGTCCTGGCCAAGAGACAATGTAAAGTGCCAAGAGGGGAATTTAGTTAAAAGAGATTAAGTTTAGTCAAGTGATTCAAAATACGAAGTTGGGAGGGGTCAGATGCGCTTTAGCTGCCTGTCAGTATATTCCATTTTAGATAGAAGCACCATTTAAGGTATATATTTTTTTTGTTTTTGAGGCCTGAAAATGGGAAGAGGTTATAGTAAAAGAGCAAATCCTTCCAAAGCAAAGAGAATTCCCCCTAACAGCCCCTTGGGGCAACTGTTAGACTAATGGGATTCTCGGGAGATCATGAAGGATCCAGACAAGAGTAAGATGATACATTACAGTATAGGAAGTATGGCCGAAGTTAGAATTACAGGGAGAGTGGCCGTGGTATGGAACCCAAGATCAGTGGATGTGTAATCAGAAGAGAGGGCCTTGATATAGAACAACTATCTCATGCAGCTTGCTGGCTGGAGAATTCGATAAATAATGAGACTGTGAGAATATGCAAGTTACAAAGAAATAGAGAGGAAGACAAAGGGAATAGAGAGGGGGAGACTAGAAAAATAAAGGAATGGGACCCCCTCGATTGCCTGTCCCCTTCTGCTCCTGTTACTTCCCCAACAGTTTCCCCAGTTGGTCCTTCAGCCCCTCCTATTAAGTCCCTGATTCCTTTCCCCCGTTTTCCCACCTCTGTTTCATCGTCCCTTCCCTTAGTTTCCTCAACCATCTCCCCAACTCCCTCTTCCCCTTCTCCAGCTGGAGTTTCCTTGCCTCCTCCCACTTAGGAGCTGAGGCCACCTTTGCCCAGGGTTGGTTCATCACCTGGCATGCCCCCTGGCCTCCAGTGTCTCTCTCCACTACTATTTCCCTGCTTGGTGCCTTAGAAAAAGGGCCGTATTGTAGCACCCGATCCAAAGCACCAAGGGTGGAGGGGCTCTTTCCCCTTAGAGGGGTTCCTATGGGTAGAGCAGCTGGGGGAGTTAGGTTTGTGGATGCACCTTTGGCAGCTTCTGAAGTCTGGGGATTTGGGAAAGAGCTAAGAAATTTAGTGGAAAACCCCGTTGGAATATCTAGCCAGTTGGACCAGTTTCTAGGGCTGAGTATTTGTACCTGGGGAGACCTGAGCTATTCTAAGCATTCTGTTCTTTCTGAGAAAGGTCCAGATGATCTGAGCAGCAGGGGTGAAGATATGGGAAAGAGAGGGTGGATTGGGGCCCCCAGGGAACCAGGGGATCCCCTTGGTGGACCCCAACTGGAGTCCCAGCCAACAAGAAGGTAGGCAAAACATGAGAGACTATAGGTCCCTCATGATAAGAGGGATCAAAGAGTATCCCTAGGGGAAGCAACACGAAATTGGCCTTTGATGGTACTCAGGAGAAGGATGAGACCCCGGCAATTTGGCTTAACCAACTAAAACGAAAATTCCAGTTATATTCAAATATAGACCCAGATAGCCCAGAGGGTCAAGTCCTCTTAAAGGTCTAGTTTGCCACCAAATCCTGACCCGATATTAGACAAAAACCAGAAAAGATAGAGGACTGGTAAGCAAAGAACATCAATGAGTTGCTCAAAGAAGCCCTAAGAATGTATTTAAGTGGGAAAGTAATCACAGCAGCAGCAGCTATCCTGATAAAAGAAGCCCAAAAATTGATCCTGCAAGGGAAAATTAAAGTACAAACATATACTAGTGATCGTAGATCACCTCACTCACTGGGTGGAGGCTTTCCCAACCAAAAAGGAAACTGCAGGAAGTTGCAAGAATAATCTTAGAAAACATCATACCACGATATGGGCTAGTCAATAACATTGACTTGGACCAAGGTCCACATTTTGTCGCTCAAACTTTACATCAAGTAACAAAAGCCCTGGGGATAAGGTGGAGGTTGCACACCCCATGGCATCCTCAAAGCTCTAGAAGGGTGGAAAGGATGAATAGAACTCTTAAAAATGTGTTAACTAAATTAATTGAAGAAACAAAGATGAATTGGCTCAGGTGTTTACCTCTCGCTCTCTTGCGCATCAGAACCAGACCTTGGTCTGACACAGGGGTCTCTCCCTATGAAATAATGTTTGGACTCCCTTTTTTTTTTTTAAATCACCCCTTTCAGTACAGCAGATTATCTGGAAGGGGAGGCAGCAACTCAGAAATATTTAGAGGTCATAGGAAAATCCCTAGAAGGCCTCCGAAAGAAGGGGTATCTCTCCCAAACTTCCCCTCTGGACGCCAATGCCCACATCAGTCCTGGGAATTGGGTGTTGATGAAGTCCTGGTACACTACCACTCCATTAACCCCCAAATTCGAAGGACCTTTCCAGGTACTACTCACCACACACACTGCGGTACGGACCCAAGAAAAAGGCTGGACCCACGTCACCAGAGTTAAAGGACCAGTGCCACCCCCAGACGCCAGACCAGACCCAACAGTGTCACCCGCCTCCTCTTGTGCATGGACAGTAATGAAGAAACCAGAGGACTTAAAATTAACTTTAAAGAAGACTTGCTAGAGGCTGATATACAGTAAGGTGTTAATAACTGTTTCTGAGTTAAAGTACCATAGAAAAGGTTTAAGTACTTGGTAATTGTTTAATAAGACTAAGTGTCCTTTAGCCAAAGGAGTTACCTAAAAAAAAAAAACTTGGTTTCTAAAGAACACTAGAATTACCCTCAGGCCTGAGTAAAAGCATACAAATGCCAAAAGAAGTTAGCCCTCAAAAGCCAAAGACTGTAAGTTGATGCGGGCTTAAGCCCGATCAAAGAAGTAGAGGAGGGATTTGTTATGAACAGTTTCCAGGTGTTCCCCAGAGACACGGGCAGGGCTTTCCTAGTTCCCATGGCAACACTAAAAGAAAACTACTAACTCTAGCTAAGTACCAATATTGAAATGCTAATTAGCTAATTGCTCTGTTTGTTTTCTCTAAACTACCTGGCCTCCCACCCCTCCACGCTGCCATTCTGGGACTAACATGCAAATAAAAACCCCTTAGGATCATGGGAGTATTTTTAGGAGATAAAAATGAATATAAATCAAAAACTGAACACAATAGAGGAGTCTAGACAAATGCCCTAGCTGAGGAAGAGGGAAACACATCCCCTGACTGGCTTTTAACCGTCGCCATCACCTAAGAAAGAACAGACTGTATTAGGCTCTGAGAAGCAGGGAGATAGAGACAGAGAGCCCTGGTGCTGCCACCAAGGAAGGAGCGGGGACAGCTGTTGTTCTGGACTTCAGCAACAGACTCTGCACACCACGCCTCCTCATCCTCGGGCCACCGGTGTGCCACAAGGAAAGGAGAAAGGACAGCTGCTGCTCGGGACTCCAGTGACCAACTCTGCACGGCCGCCTTCCTTCTGGCTGCCTGGGAAAGCTACGACTGCGGGGGCGAGCTCTGCGTCGAGCCCCCTGCCCAGCTGATCTTTTTAATAAAGAGCTGAACATTAATAAAGGCATTAGCCCTGTTCATTTCATGGCACACAACCCTGTTCTTATAAAGGCAACCCAAAGGCCTAGAGACAAACAGCAGTGCACCTATGGGGGCAAATGGAGTCTTAATTTTAGGACCAGGGAAGTCCTTATCAATCTTTTCTGCTTCACAGTCATATAACCAGAACATTGAAGGACCTCAGGCAAAAATGTAATTTTAGTCTGATTAGGGGCAGCTAAATATTAAAGTACACACTCTGAGTATGCTAATAAGCTTAATGAGGTACAGGCTACCACACCTATGTATCTATTACTCAACTCTCTGCCAAGATCACACTGCACATAACATAGGAGGAGAGGGGGTTTGGGCTGTGTATAAGTAGGGTAAAAATTTCATCTCATCAGGATGAAGACCCAAAAAGCCCTTGGAGACAGCCCATGGGTAATTCTCCTCTCCTTCCTCCCAAGTGGGGATGATTCCTTGCCAAGCTTCCACGTAGGATTATTATTATTATCCAGTTAACATCATATTACTGTTATTAACAGACATCTATCCCTAGAACCAAAATGGGCCCAAAACCTGTTCAGTCTCAAAAACCTTGGTGCTCTTTCCCTCAGGGAACAGCAGCTAGACAGGACAGTTAACAATGGTGAAGCAAAAGGCTTCTCTTACCCTGCTAATAACCCTCCTTGATGGGGAAAGTTCACTGAACTAAGGGAAATCGATTAAACTTACTCCCAGAAAAGCAAAACTTACCTTCTCCACATCCTCAGCTGCAGTTGCTGTGTACTGCAGAACTTCACTGCTCTCACTGCAAAGAATACAGAAATTGAATTCCCCTGATAAAACTGCTGTACCCACCCTCCCCTGCTGCTCCAAAAGGAACAGAAATGAAGTTAAAAGGCATAAACACCAAACCAGAATCATTGCCATTTTTTAGACTGCTCCTAGCTATTGCAATAGAATTCCTGTTGCCCCTGTGAGCTGCTTCTTTGCTGGTGGAAAGTTGCTTTAAAGGGCAAATGGCCTGGATATCTACGTAACTTCAGTTGGAAAAATTTTTTTAAAACCACACATGTGATTTTATTTTCATTTACTTTGTGTGGATACTTGCCCCTATTACAACTGCCCAATCTACTTGAAAATAAGTGAAATTTTCAGTCTAACCCAAAACTGTGGTAGATTTTCCTTTTTTCCAAGTGCATGACTAGCTGTGAGTCATTTCAAGAGAAGAATGCATGCATTTATCACTATTTGTTCAGCCTGAGCTAGCTGAATGAATACAAGTGTAGGCAGCATGATCTGTAAGTGCAAAAACATTTTTAAAAGGTAATGTTTCCTGGTTAGAAGATTGCTTTTTTTCATCAGCCAGCAGCCTTCAGAGAAAAGGCACTTGCAGAGCAGAGCCACAACAGGAGTTCCTACACTAACCTTTCACACCACACGTGTTCAGCCACATTCAGCAATAGCTGTTTCCAACTGGAGAAGCTGGAAGGTCCTGGAATAGATGCCCAATGTGGACGTTATACCAAACATCACACAGCAAAGTTTAGGAGCATGGAGAAAAATTCGTAGAATCCCAGAATGGTTTGGGTGCGACAGGACCTTAAAGCTCACCCTGTTCCATCTCCTGCCATGGGCAGGGACACCTTCCACTATTCCAGGTTGCTCCAGGTGCTGTAGGACCTGGCCTTGGACACTTGCAGGCATGGGGCAGGCACCTGGAATGAGAGATTCTCCTCAATATCAGCCCATGGGAGAGGTCAGCCTTCAACAGAGCCTGACACCAGCAACTGCATTAAGGACACCGATCAAATCACTTCATCCCATCTCTTGATTTGACTCTGCAGATTATCAGGGCTTCATTAAGAGAAAGCAGCTGCTCAGTGACTCTGCAGATTATCAGAGCTTTCCTTAAGAAAAAACAGCTGCTCAGTGAAAGCAGTGCTGGATATGAAAGAGAACATTACCAATCTTAAGGCTCTGCTCCAGGAAAAGAGAAAAATCAAACAGAACCCAAATCACCAGGCAGTACCTGCCACAGCACTCAGCTCACAAATCTCACTACCAATAAAAACATTAAAGACATTCGTAACAAGTCAACTAGAAAGAAAGCATCAATTTTAAAGCAAAAATCCACTATAAACCACTTCAGGCAGCATCAGGCTGCTCCAGTGAAACAGCACAAGATAACAGGAGTTTTGCCCAGTAACAAACTGCTTTTCAAGGAACAAGCAAACAAATGCCAATATGGAAAGCATGCAGGAGTTTGCTCAGCAGTCTATAGCAACTCTTGTTAGCCTGTTTGGACCAGATTTTGGGCATTACCAGGAGCCAGGGAATCAAACTAGGCAGACTAAGAGGTAACAGGTAGCATGAACACAGCCCTCTGCACCACTGCCAGCAAACAAACAGCTCAGGCAGCTGTGGCTTCTGCATTTACCCCAGATCAGAGCCACCCTGAGGTGCACAGAGCTGGATTCACACACTCCCAGCTCCCCCACAGCCAGGGGACAGAGACACAGATCAGTGTGACAGGCTGCTGGGAGCCCATCTGCTGCCAGGATGCCGAGCAGAGGGGGTTTGCCCAACAGGGGCACTGACCATGTACGCACAGAGGGCAAGGAGGTGAAATCACAACAGGATTTAGGATTTAGCCTCACTGAGCACCACAAGATGCACCTGGGGCTTGATCTGCTCCAGAGAACAAGCAGCAGCTTTCTCCCCACCAGTGACTGCAGCAGTTTGCCCTCAGGGGGATGACATTCCCAAGGCTTCCCATTCCCTTCCAAGAGCCACGTGCTGGCTGTGGGGACACACGGGGAGGCTGCTGACCACACGTGACACCAACAACCCCTGCCTGCACGAGTGACAAGCTCAATATCGAGTTACCTGCTTCAGGAGCTGGCAGAGCCACCACACTGATCCACCTTGGGAGATGCAGCAAGCCCCAGGGGGACACAGGCAGGCTACAAAACACCTGGGAATCTACTCTGATTTCTATCAGCCTCCTGCACGCACCAGAACTTACACAGTTAATTCATCTGATACCCTTTGAGAGTTTCCCTTCCAGAATTATGAGGGACCGTAATTCTGCTTTTAGATTTTTAGGACAATTTTAATTTTCCTAGAGCTCTTTTATAAGAGCTGGGAGAGCTGGCAAGCTCTGTTTCATCCGAGGTTTACAGGGTTGTTGCCTTCTGCGGAGAAGGCAGGCGACCTGGTTTCAAGACACAGCACGGCGACCCGGCCTCGCCCGGGTCACTCGGGCTACAGACATGCACAGACACCAATGTGGTGGATGGTCAAATGGTGTTTATTATCTCGTCTCGTGAGGTTAAATAGTCAAGGGGGTCTTACTATGTCAAAGGGGGACGGTGGGTCCGGCTAGGGTTAGTAAGGAGTGGAAAACTACTGGAGTTAGGAGGGGCTGCATGCTTCAGGGGTGATTGATTACCTATAGCAGGATGAGGGGGGAAGGGTCTTACTTTCCGTCACATCCCGAGATTTTCCGTTCGCCTGTCCCTATCTACCACACAGGGTACACGTTTTTGCTTCCCAGAGAGGAAGCCAGGGGAGCCCAGCGAGAGACAACACAGGGAATGGCTTCCAACTGCCAGAGGGCAGGGTTAGAGGGGATATTGGGAAGGAACCAGGGAGGAACCATTGAGGCCCTGGCACAGGGTGCCCAGAGCAGCTGTGGCTGCCCCTGGATCCCTGCAAGTGTCCGAGGCCAGGTCCTAGAGGGCTTGGAGCAACCTGGGATAGTGGAAGGTGTCCCTGCCCATGGCAGGGGGTGGTACTGGATGAGCTTTAAGGTCCCTCCAACCCAAGCCATTCTGGGATTCTGGGACAACTGAAAGCACTTCTTGAGAAGAGAAAAGCCCTAAAGCCTTCCAAAAAGGCCTGAGAAAAGCTTGTATTGCATCACTCTCTCCTCAGGTCATGCAAACACACACAGCCATAGCTGTGGCATTCGGCACACCATTCCTGAGCCCCTTTTCATCTTGCAACACTGGCATCGGGCTTCTGGGATGGCAGAAGTAACTACACTCACACAGTTCTTATGCTGTGAGTGCAGCACCCCTTCACGAGGGCACAATACTGTACCCTGCAGCACAAGGAGGATTTTTTCACGTGATTTGTTGATATTGGCAGAGATTTTAAGGTTTGCACACGTCTTTGCTCAAAGATCTAAGAGGTAAAACATTTTGCTTTGCTAACCTGATCTCTGGTAGGAAGGTCTTCTTGTAAGCATCCTCAATGCTCTGGAGATAGGAAGGAGACACCTTTTTCTCATATGGCTACAAACAAATAAACAGAAAAAGCTGTGGAATTAACTTACTTTCTTTTCCCACCAGCACAGACTCCAAGGTCTGCTCCACCACCTGCCAAGGGCTCACTCTGGGATAAACAGTCAAACATCCAAGTGAACCACATGCACACGAGTGAAAGTTTCAAAGAATTAAGAGTTTTATTTGGAGTGTTTGGAATTCCTTACATGCCGTAAAATATCTAGAGCAGCCCCCAGCTATCCAAGGACCGATTGATCCTTGCTAACTACACGTTCCAGGGAGCTGTAATAGCCAGCCAGAAAACAGGAGAAGACTGTCTGAGTCCACCTTTTCTATAAGGAGGCCAAATTTGCACCTATTTCCACAGTTTCAGACAAGTGCATGGGCAAACACCCACTCCAAACTCCTGAGAAATTTCATGGATATCATCCCTGCTGTTAACCAGTTTGCTTTCCACACAGTGTACTTTCAATGCCACATTTACAAAACACCAGGAATTTCTCTCATCTACCATGTGTTCCCCAAATAAATCCTACAGAGCTCAGCACCCAAAAAGTCACAAGCTACATCAGCAATTTCTGTCCAAAGGTTTCAAAAATGCCACTGATTTTCATGCTCAGAAGGGCCAAGAACTCGCAGGTTCCCCCAAGACATAAAGAACTTCTTAACTGAGAACCTTTTTCTAATAAATCAAAACCTTTTAATCAGGTCTCCCAGAGTTAAACTGCATTTCCTATAGCCTTTCAACAAGGCAAGACAAGCATCCTTGAATCCTCGTAACACATCTGCAAACAGTTACAAGTACACATCTAAGTATCAAAGAAAGAGGGGAAATGAACCCCAAATTACAAACCTTACTTACATTAGTCATTCCCCAAAAGCACCCTACAGCTTTCCTGAGCCAAGGCTAGCTCAGTAATGCAGTCATCCAGCAGTGATTTGCTGGAATTCAGGGAGTTAAGTGAACCTGCTGATCCCAGGTGACTCACACATGAACCCCAGCACAGGGCTGAGGCAGCAGTCAACTGGGAAGCAGGAGCCAGGGACCCCAGCTGGCCTCCTGGCACTCAGGAATAAGAAATATATCATCTCTAAGTGCATTGCAAGCAGCACATCACCTGCCCACAGCTCCTGAAGTGGCAGCTACACAGACAGGTATGAAAATTCACCTGCTCTTAAAACAATTTCTCATTCCACAAATGACAGCATATTGATGCAGTCACACAAAAAGTTGATTTTTGCTTTTTTTTTTTTTGCCTTTTTAAAGCAAGCATACAAGAATACCCACAGAGTCACCACCACGACACAGATCTCACACCTCAGAGGACAAGCAGCTCCTCAGAAGCAGCATTCAGCAGCAAACCCCACAGGACTCCACATAAGGTGTGATTACAATAGACATTAGCAGGCAGCAATTGTGAGAGACAAGTAATAATAAAGATAAGAGAGAACTAGGCAATAATTAGAGATCAAATTACCTTGCCTTTCTCTTGAATCCGCTTCTGCACTTCTGGGACAGGCACATCTACATAAATGACCAAGTGAGGTGGCAGCAACTCAGAAATGCTGATCTCCTTGACCTCTTTGTAGTGATCAAGGCCTGTATAAAACACAAATAAATCACATTCCCCACCTCTGTATTTGGAGTCTCTTCTTCTGGGCTCACAGAGCAAGTTTAGGGTATGCCTTTCCTCTAACAGAATTCAGGAAGTTTACAGAAAAACTTTCTCCAGAAAACTTCCATGCACTGAGATCTAAGAATCTAAACCCAGTTGTAGCAAAGAGGGACCTTATTCCTGGCTCAGGTTTACAGGAATCTCAGCTTTTCCTCCACCATTTAGAGACAATAAGCAGTAGTAGCTGTAATCAAGATTTTTGTTCCCTAAGGATTCCAGTACAATCCAAACTGGGATTTTGTATTAAACTGTGGATTGCTGGGCTTTGCTGCCTCAGCAATGCAGACACAGGTCATCATTATCACCTCTCAAAGCCATCCAGTAACTTACAGCAGGTGGCAAAAAACAAATATATACACCTCTTAAATCCAACAGCAAAACCAGGAGGCAGTCAAGAAAACAGTTATGTCCACCTCAGGAGCAGCCAAAAGAACAGATTTGCTAAGAACATGTAGCAACAGCTCAGGAGCTCAGCACCCATAACCCCAAACCAAATCACTCAGGTTGGCAGGAACATCCCCAAATCACCCGGTTCAAGCACTCTGCTGAGAACTCCACCCACAGCGTTCCAAGTATCTCCAGGGGGGAGATCCCAGGTGATTTGCTCCAGGGTTTGACTCTCTTCACAGCGAAAAAGGGTTTTTCCTTACAAATGAAACGCTTTGCATTTCAATTCCTGCCCTTTATCTTTTGTCTCCTCGCTGCCACTGAAACCAGACTAGCTCCACCCAGCAACATACAACACATGAACACTGAACCTTTAAAGGAATCCCTCCTTCCAAGCAGGAATGTTTTGTTTCTTTTTTAAAGTTAACTACCAGACTCCTGAGAGATTATGGCCAAACAGCTTCCTTTTGCTGGCAGGAACTCACATCTCTTGTGGACATATCCCTGCTTTAACATGGCATCCAGGAACACGAAGTCACTGTAGGGAGAGCGCTCCAGCACCACGCCTTGACCTGCAAGGGAGAGCAGGCTCCAGGTTGGAACAAAAGGAGCTGCAAGGTCCCTTCCAGCCCAAACCATTCCATGATTCCCCAACCTGTGCTGAGCAGGTGCTCCAAGGCGTCGGCGTACTGCAGGACTCGGCTCCCGAAGATCCAGGACTGCAGGCGGTACGAGTGCCCGTCGGGAGACTCGGGGTCCATGTAGAACTTCTCCAGGCTACAGAAGCCATTGAACTTCTCAGGCAGCAGCTTGCCCTCCCCCGAGATCCTGTCCTGGTAGTGGATGTCTGCCTCGGGGAAGTACTTCATCCCTGAGAAAGAGAAGAAACCCACAGCAGAAATAAGCTGTGCTCATGTGCAGCAAACACCTCTTCAGCTACTGAGCACACAGCTGCTCCTTCAACAGCTCCCCTGCCCATCACAGCAGAGGGCAACGAACCCCAACTCCGAGCTCTGCCACGGCCCAGGGAGAGCTGAGCTGTTCCAAGCACATCCACGTGGAAAAGCCAAGCTCCCTGGGAGCACACAGACTCCATTAGAACTGCAGCTTCACTCACAACAAATCCCCATCCCAAACCTCACCAACATCACCCACAGAGCCTCCCCACTCCCTCCAGCATTTCCCAGTCAGGAACTGCTGCTCTGATGAACTTCCTCTGCACAAGAACCACGACTAAACTCTGTCAGCTCTCAGGGAAACAGACAGAGTGAGACATACCCAGTTTGTCTGCTATTTGCTGGGCCAGCTGGCCCTTCCCAGAAGACAGATTCCCCTCTACTGTAAAGACTTTGCTGTGCTCTGTGAACTTCTTGCTGGTCCTTTCTCCCAACATATAGGCCAGCCACTCATACTGCAGGCTCTGCTCAGGGCTGGCGTGGATTCTTGCCTGGAGAAAAACACATGGAAATCAGCAGCTTTGGAGGGACTTTTCAGCTCAAACACTGTTTCTTCAGACACACACACAGGACACACTCTTATGCATCTAATACAAATTTTCACTCAGTAACCTTAGCACCGTCATTTCACCTTAGCAACTGCAGCAGTGGTTAGGCAGGGAAGTTGTTCATCAAATTAAAGGCTGAGAAGACAGAAAAAACATGGAACAATTTTCAGTCTGAAGGCCAGACACACAACACACCCAGAGTTCCCAAGAGAGACCACACATTTGACTTTTGCTCGTACTTTCTGTGGTTCTGGGCACATAATAACACTAAACCCACTCGCAGGAGAGTTACAGCTTCATTTCAACACAGCTTTCAATGCACCATTTCTGAGAGGTGGCAAGAGGGACCCACCTGGGCTATGGGGCTGAAGGCAGGGCCTTTCTGACCCCGCTCAGAGCCTCCCCCAGGCCCCGATAAACATCGTACAAACCTCATTCTGAGCACTGCAGTGCCCTCCCTCACACAGGGGCGGTCATTTCTATCGAACACTCCTTTCCTCGCAGCACTACTGCCCACAGCCGCAACCGAATGTCACTGCACTCTCCTGCACTTGCTCCAGTCTGCCTCGCATTTCGCCGCCTCTCCCAGCTCCCTGCCGGCAATGTCCCTTCCCAAGGAACAGCCCGGCCCCGGGGAGAGGCATCTCCGGCCCCCAGCTGTCTCTGCTCACCATCCCCCCAGCAGGACGAAGCTCTGGACACAGCTCTGCCCAGCCACCTCCACTCACCCCCCCCCCCGGCAGGACGGAGCCCAGCGCGGCGCTGCCCGGCCCGAAGCTCCCCCGCCGACCCCGGGCGGCCGCGGCCCGGCCGAGCCGGGACACCCACAAGGACATGGCGGCGCCGGGCGGAGAGCGGCGGCGCGCGGTGATGACGTCAGGCGGGAGAGGCGCTGCGCCTCGGGGGAGGAAGGCGCTACGAGGCCACGCCCCTGGACACGCCCCTCGCCAGAGGCCACACCCACGGTCCGTGTGGGCTCTGGCGGGAACGGGGACAGGGGACAATGGGGACAGCGACAGGCGGCACCGGGAAAGGCCGGGATAGGGAACGGCCCGGGTTAGGGACTAGGGGGGACAGGGGACAGCGGGGACAGCGACAGGCGGCACCGGGAACGGCCGGGATAGGGAACGGCCCGGGTTAGGGACTAGGGGGGACAGGGAACAGCCTGGTTAAGAACAGGGGTCAGGCGGGACTAGGAGCAGCCGAATCAGTGAGCAGGTGGAACAGGGAACAGCCAGGTTAGGAATGGGGACTAGGCGGGACAGGGAACAGTCTGGCTGGGGAATGGCAGTCGGAACAGGAACAGGCAGTAGGCGGGACCGGGCCCAACCGAGTTAGAGAACAGTGGGCTAGGGAACAGGCGGGACCGGCGACAGCCCGGTGGGACAGGGAACAGCCTGGATTGGGAGCGGGCGCGATAACGGACAGCCGGGTTAGGGAACAGGTGGGAATAGGGAACAGCTGGGTTAGGGAACAGCTGGGAATAGGGAACAGGTGGGAATAGGGAACAGCCCGGTTAGGGAACAAGTGGGAATAGGGAACAGCCCGGTTAGGGAACAGGTGGGGCCAGGACCAAGCGGGACAATGAACAGCCAGGTTAGGCAGCAGACTGGATAAGGGACAGACAGGATGCCTGCACTATGTCTGCCCGCAGGTCCCCACAGGAGGGAGCCTGGGATACGTCTCTTTCCAACACCTGCACATCCAGTTGTCCTAATTCCCTCTGCACCCTGCTGCAGGTGCTTGATCAACATCTCCAAGCTTTTAGGCTGGCAGCATGTGCAGTAACTGTTATGGACAAATTCAATTGGGGAGGCTAATTATAGATAAATCAATTAACAAGAATTTATTAAGCAAGCGGTATTAAGCAAAAAAAACAGCGCTGGGCGGCCGGGGAGTCTCCACTCTGCCACGGCGCACCTTCCCCCTTTGACCTTTTTGTTTTTATAGTCCCCCCTTTTTTTCGGTTGACGTATTTTCTCTCGATGTACTCTGCGCCAGTGCAATTGGTTGCTAGGGGGTCCTTTTTCTCTCTGCCCTTGGTGGTCATAGGGATGAAGGCTCCTTATCTTCTTTGCCAGTTGTCCTTGGCCTAAAAGTTAGCTTGTATATAGTTAGTTACACAGTCTTCTGTGCTAGCTGCATTTGCACAATTCTTAAGCAGAATACTTGTTGTTTATCAAGCCCCCCCCCGCTTTTTTTCTCCTCTTTCTCTTCTCACAGTCTGAAGTTCTCTATTCAGTTTAAATTCTTATTTTCTTTCAATGTTCGTTTTGATGAACAAAGACCTTTTTATTACAATCCCTCCTCTTTCTCTTTACCAATTTGTTCATTAAAACGCTTTAACTCTTGGTGGCTTAAGACCAGGGTTTCATCTACTTCTGAGTCCCTGGGCAATGCTTCGTACCTTTCCCTAATAAGCATTAGATGAGCTGCCTCTAGTCTTCCTTTTACAATGTCTATGATTTTATTAAAAATGCAAGGTCCGAAAGTTAAACCTAGTAACAACAATATCACTGGACCTGCAAGGGTTGATAGTAGTGTGGTAAGCCAAGGGGAGCTGTTGAACCAAGTCTCATACCAGCTTTGCTGTGACTCTCTCTCCCTCTTTCTCCGTTCGAGGCCTTCCCTTAGTTTAGTCATTGTATCTCTCACAATTCCCGTGTGGTCTGCATACACACAGCATTCCTCCCTAAGGGCAGCACATAATCCTCCCCGTTGCAAGAATATTAAGTCCAATCCTCTACGATTTTGTAATACAACCTCTGACAGGGATCTTACAGACTTTTCAAGGGCTGAGATCGACTGTTCAATGCGGGCTAAGTCTTCATCTACAGCCATTCTCAAGGAATTAAATTCTTGATTCTGTTTTACTAATGATGCCACCCCGGTGCCAACACCTGTTCCACCTACAATCATTAGGGTAGCCACTGTCAAGGCTGTGAAGGGTTCCCTTTTTGATAAGTGATGTTCAGAAGTGACTTGAGTATTAAACACATATTCCTCAGGATGATAAATGATTTTAGGGACTATTACCACTTGTATGCAAAACTCAGAGACTTCGTTGAATAGGTCAAGAGCAATACAGGGTGTAAGCCCCCCTCTGGAGCATATCCATTTAGTATTTTTGGCTGGAATCAACCATTTTGCCGGGTTACTCTTATGCTGTGCTTTACTGACTGTTTTACACAAATGTTTCTTTTGCCACGGGACTCTCCCTATACATCGTCCCATTCCAGTTACTGCTGCTAACGTTATCCCTTGGGTTTGGGGGTCTTTCCAGTTACATTGTGGCGGATTGCTCCCATTAACTCGCTTGGGTTTCTCATTGAGCCCTACTGCCTCATAGAAAGGAGGTTTAATATCAAAGCACAGCCAGCATTGTTCAGTAATGTTAGGTCGTGTTACATTGAGGACTTGGTATGCTGCCTGCATAAGTTTCCACAGGGTACTTTGCTGGGGATCCGGGGTCGGGAGTATGAGGGTCCCGTTTCCAGGCATTGTGGTGTCACTGGTCCCTATAGCTGTCTCGGTTAACTCCTCCTCAGCAATTACAGAGTTAGGGCCTATGGGTAGAGGATCATGTGGTAGGATTTCCTTTTTTATTTGAATGTACCCTCCACGATCCTTACCCGGTTCCCAACACCTGACTCCCCAAGTTTTTCCTACCAGCCATCCTGGGTCCAGGGGGTTGAGCACCTGTATTTTCAAGGACCTGCAATTCCCCATATACAGAATTTCTCCTTGAGTGCCATACCATGGAACTTTGCATCCTTTAGGATACCATGAGACCTGTAAAAATTTATCTGGATGGGTGACAGCCCAGGCAGTTGCTATGGTTTCACAGCCCCAATATCCACACAGATATTCCCCAGGATAATTACAATATCCCCTCCCAGGATTGGAACTAGGACACCAATAGATAGCGTGGAAGTCAGGTTTACTCGATCCCCACACAGAGTTCACCAAGTCCTCATTAGTAACTAAAAAAGTAGGAGCTACAGTGGTGGCATTTTGCTTAACAACTTTCCCTTGGTCTATTTTGGTCAGAGTCCAATTAAATGGCTGGTGTGCATAGTCCCCTTGTACAGGCCAGGTACAACATATAACTAATATGTACAGAATTTGCCAGCAAGGGTGGAGTCCAAACCGCCCCAGAACTTGATTATCATTATTTCCCCCTTCCCACTGTTTGGTTTGACATGTTATTGCTGGGCTCACCTTTACCCTTGGGAGATCAGTATCCTTGAGGCAGTTCTTGAAATACGTTTGAATTGTCCCAGTTTGAGGGCTTTTTCCTCCACTGCTTCTTATTCCTCTGCCTCGCTCGCCGACCCGGTTGCTTCAAGCCGCGAGGTGTACCATCTTCTCGGCAGCAAGGATATTCTTCAGGAGGACCCTTACTCTGTTTTTGCTGCCTCTTTTTGAATGATTCCCAATTCATATCCTTCACTTGCGGTGAATTACACTGAATTCCAGGTAAAGTCTTCTGGCAATTCCCTTTTATAATTTGAACAATTAGGGGAATTGGTTCATTAGAGTGGTAACAACAATTTTCAGGCCTAGCCCCCTTAGTAAACACCTCCCACCACTCTTGGGATTCCCTTGGTAGGGTCCCGTTCTCTTCTCCAGTCTTTAGGACTGACTTTGTCAGTTCTCTTTCTAATTGGTAACACCCTTTACAAATACCCCTAGGAGGGGTACCTCTATAACTATGGACTCACCACCGTTCCTGGCAGATTTTACAAATATAGCATACAAAAGGGTAACAATCACAATCCTTATTTGTACAATAGACTCTAAAATCATCAGTTATAGGATATCCATAATCCAATATCTCACTATACCAGCTGATTTGTACAATTTTTACTGAGTCCATTAAGTCCGTTTAAATGTGACCTTAAGATCTCCGGGTTGGCTGGTTATTCTCCAGGGGTCTTCGGCAGCAGCAGCAGTAATCGGTCCCTTTATTCGGCTCGCATGTGTCCATCCCTTCTCGGCGGTTCTGACTGCAGTTTCTGTAGTAAGTAAAACAACATAGAGGCCTTCCCAGTTTGGGATTAGTGAGGTTTCTTTCCAGGTTTTTATTAACACCTTATCACCTGGTTTTATATTATGGATTGCTAGGTCTAAAGGAGGTCGTTGCACTAGTAACCCAGCTCTTCTAAGCCCTTCCCGAGCCTTTATAAGTTGCATGACATATTGGTTAATTTGTTGATTACTTATTTCAGGGTGGTCTATCGGAGAATTCATGTCATAAGGCATCCCATATAGCATTTCAAATGGAGAAATTCCAATATCTGTTCTGGGCTGAGTTCGTATATTTAACAAGGCTAAAGGTAGACATTTTACGCAGGATAACTGTGTTTCATACATCAATTTAGTTAGTTGTTTCTTAATTTTCCCATTTACCCTTTCCACTTTACCTGAGCTTTGTGGATGCCAGGGAGTATGATATTGCCACTTCGTTCCTAGAACTGTAACTATTTCTTTAATTATTTTGGAGGTAAAGTGTGGCCCTCTGTCTGAGTCTATTACTTCTACTAGTCCATAACGGGGGATTATCTCTTCTAATAGTGTTTTTACTACTGTTTGTGTAGTTGCCCTGGAGGTAGGGAATGCCTCTACAAAGTGAGTCAAGTGATCTATTATCACCAATAAGTGTTTATACCTTCCTACTTTAGGCAAATCAGTAAAATCTATTTGAATGTGGGAAAACGGTCTATGTGCCAATTCCCGTCCCCCCATTTCCCTTGTCTCCATTGCCTCTTGTTGACCCGTTGACAGGTTAGGCATTGTTGTGTTATTTGTTTAGCTAAGGTGTGCATCCCCATACAAGTATATTTAATTGCAAATTGATCTATTAATGCTTGGGTACCCCAGTGTGTTTTTGTGTGAATTGCTTCCAGGATTTTTCGAGCCACTGATTTTGGGAGTACCTCACGGCCATCTGGTAATTCTTTTCTATTTCCCTTTTCTATAATCCCCATTTCTTTTAGTTTTTCCTGCTCCTTTTCAGTGAACACCAATATCTGGATTGGTCCATGTAGTATACAATACTTCTTGTTGGGATTCTTGCAAACACAATTTATTCCACACATCCCAAATTCTTTCCGACAATCGTGACAAAGTTCACTCTCTAAATCAGCTCCACAGTCGGGGCAGTCTTCCCTACCCCTTTTGGTAATTACAGTTTCCTTTAACACTCTAAGAGCCGCATTCTTTGCCTCTTGATCAGCGACATTGTTTCCCCTTACTTGGTTACATATCCCGCTCTGGTGGCCTTTTACATAAACTACAGCGATACCTTCAGGCAACCTTAAGCTTGCAGTATTCTCCTAATTAAATCCTCATGAATTAATCCCTTTCCCTGTGAGTTAATCAAGCCCCTTTCTTCCCATATCTTTCCAAATGTATGTATTACCCCATAAGCATATTTTGAGTCTGTATAAATAGTTCCAGCCTTTCCTTTTAACAGCTCTAAGGCCCGTAATACTGCATATAACTCACAAGCCTGTGCCGACCACCCTGAGCTTAATGGCCCTGATTCTATTACCTCCAAAGTTTTTCCATCAATTACAGCATAACCTGAATTTCTTTTTCCTTCTATTACTCGAGACGACCCATCCACAAATAATCTCTCACCGTCTTCTAATTCTTCTTCCTCCAAATCAGGCCTTATTTTTGTCTGTTCTTCAATAACTTTTAGGCAATCATGTGTCAGGTTTTCGCTAGGTTGTCCATACAGAAATTGAGCAGGGTTTTGGAGGGAAGTGGTTTCTAAGCTTAATTTTGGTGAGGAAATCTGAATTCCTTCATATTTTAGGAGCCTAGCATCTGTAATCCATTTCTCTGCTTTTTGCTGTAACACTCCTCGAATGTTGTGGGGAGATAGTACATGTCATTCCCCTCTAAAAGTTATTTTTACTGTCTCCTCTACTAACATTGCTGCTGCAACTATTGTTTGTAAACAAGTGGGCCAACCTCTAGATACTGGGTCTAACAGTTTTGATAAATAGGCCACCGGTTTTTTATTCCCTGCCCAATCTTGAGCTAATACTCCATATGCTGTACCATCCTTAATGTTTACAAAAAGATAAAAGGGCCTTTTTAAATCAGGAAGACTGAGAACCGGTGCATTTACTAATTCTGCCTTGAGGTCCTGTAGTTTTTCCTCATCTTCCCGAGTCCACTTAAGCAAGCCTTCTTTTGTTAGTTTCTCATATACGAATTTTACTTTCCCGCTAAATCCCTCTATCCGTTGTCTACAGTACCCAAACAATCCTAACAGCTGTCTAACCTCCCGCTTTGTCCTTGGCCCTGGCATAGCTAAGATTCCCTTAACCCTTTCTGGGTCTAGTTTCTTCGTTCCTTGTCTCAGTCTATGTCCGAGATACTTCACCTCTTTTTCCACAAATTGTAATTTGGATTTTGACACTTTGAGTCCTTTCAGGCTTAGAAAATTGAGTAATCTTATACTCTCTTCCCTGACAATTTCCTCTTCTTTCCCAGCTACTAATAAGTCATCTACATCCTGAATCAGGACAGCCCCTTCTCTCAACTGAAAATCTGTAAGCAGCTGCTCCAGTGCCTGGCCAAATAAATTAGGGGACTCTGTAAACCCTTGTGGGAGTACCGTCCAACGGAGTTGTTGTTTCCTGTGGGTGTCTGGGTCTTCCCATTCAAAGGCAAAATAGTCCCTACAACTTTCTTTAAGGGGACATGCCCAAAATGCATCCTTTAAATCTATAACACTATACCACTGATTTTCGGGGCCTAACTGACTTAATAAAGTATGAGGGTTAGTTACTACAGGGAATCTTTCTACAGTCCTTTTGTTAATTTCTCGTAAGTCATGTACCAAACGGTATTTCCCATCGGGTTTTTTAACAGGAAGGATAGGAGTATTAAAAGGGGACATGCAGGGTTCTAATAACCCTTGTGCTTTTAATCTTTCAATTTCAGGTTTGACCCCTTTCCTTCCTTCATTTGGAATTGGGTACTGCTTAACTCTAACTGGGACTTCAGGATTTCTTAATATTATCTCAAAAGGTTTTATGTCCAATCGGCCAGCTTTTTCTGGGGTATACCACACTTCAGGGTTAATTTTCTGTTCGTCCTCTACCCGAAGAGGACATAATTTAATATTTAGCTTCTTGTCATTTATGTCGATTCCAATTCCTAATTCAATCATCAAATCTCGTCCCAGTAAGTTATAGTCAGCCTCTGGAACTAACAACAGTGACCCTATACCTATTTTGGAGCTGGTTTCAAAAATCACATCTTTGATTACAGGCACTTTAAAGGTTTCCCCTTTTGCCCCAACTACCTGTATTGTTTCTCTTGATAATTTACACCCTGAGGGAAGGGTTTGAACCGTTGATCTCTCAGCTCCTGAGTCCACAAGAAACTCATATTCTTGCTGCTGGGGACCAATTTTTAGTTTTACCAGGGGCTCTGTTTTTTTCTGGGTCCCCAGCAAATAGAGCCCCTGACCCCCTCAATCTTCCTTGAATTGCTTTTCATCTGCCAACCTTTTTCTGCATTCCCGCCGAAAATGTCCTCTCTTACCACAATAAAAGCAGCTTCCTTGTCCACTCTCCTTTTCTCTTCTCCCTTCTTCTACCTTCTGGCCCCTCGGCTTACTTCCCTGGAACTGACTAAGCGTTCCCCTCTGCCCTTCACGTACCACAGTCATCATCACTCTTGCTTGTTTCCTATGTCCTTCCTCCTCTCTCCATACATACACTTTCTGAGCTTCCCGCAACAATTCATCCAGGCCTCTACCATGCCAATCCTCAATCTTTTCCAATTTTCTCCTAATATCAGGCCAGGCTCTGGCCACGAACTGGGTCTTTAACAACATCTGTCCTTCCGGAGTGTCAGGATTTACTCCGGAGTACAGCTGAAAAGATCTCCGGAGCCGTCCTAACCATTCCGTGGGGTCCTCATCTTTCTTTTGACTCTCACAAAAAGCTTTATTCACATTCTGCCCCTTAGGGACTGATTCTCTGATCCCCTGGATAAGAATTGTTCTTAAGTCTGCCATATGTGTCCTATGTAGGGGATCTTGCTTATCCCAATTAGGACGCTGTAAAGGCCATTTAGTATCTGCTTGGGGTCCTGCCTAGATGGTCTCTATCCCAAATTCTCATACCGGCTGTCCTGATCATCCCTCGCTCCTCAGATGTGAATAAAATCCCCAGTATTGCCTGCATTTCGTCCCACGTATACACATTGGGCCCCAGAAACTGATCCACCCGCTCTGCAACTCCGAGGGGGTCTTCCAATAGATGTCCCATTTCTTTCTTGAACTCCCTCACATCTCCTGAATTAAGAGGTACCTCCACATAACCTATTCCCGGAATTTGGGCTGGTTGTCCCTGCTGACCAGCATTAGGATTAGGGATCATTCCCAAAGCTACTTCCCTTAATGGATATAGAGCTTGCCTTTCCCTCTTGCTTTTCCCCCTTGTTAGGCTACGAGTAACACGACAATTTTCCTCAGGGACCGGTTCCAGGATTTCTACTTCCTGGTTTTCAAGATCCCCCCCTTGATCTAAATTGGGGTAGACTACTGGTGGTGCTGGTGGAGGTGGAGGAGGGGGAGGTATGTATGGTAGAGGGGGTGCAGTTGGAACCTCCTCAGGCTTTTTATTTTTCTTTTTTTCTCCCTGGGTGCTTAAGGCAAAAAGTTTTGCTCTTGTTTCCCCCACTATCCAGAGAG
Source organism: Vidua macroura (assembly GCF_024509145.1). Lineage (NCBI taxonomy): Eukaryota > Metazoa > Chordata > Aves > Passeriformes > Viduidae > Vidua > Vidua macroura. The sequence continues at coordinate 678,853 of NC_071577.1, forward strand.
CAGCGTACTTGCTCTCTTCCATATCAAAAGGTTCTTTAGAATTTACATAAATGTTTAATGCCTGGCAAATCCAGTCCTCGAAGCTTCCAAACACTGGCCAAAATAAATTATCACCACGGATTTGTTTCCCTCCCCATACTTCCATACAATAATGTATCATTTTTGCCCTATCCTTCCCTTTTCTTGAAGGGTATTCATCCCAAGATTTTATTATTAAACCTAACGGACTGTCAGGTGGTATCTGGGGAAACTTTACCGGGGTCCCCGTCCCCATGGAATCAGAGGGCTTGCTTTTCCTCTGTCCCATCTTCCAGGACACCTTCACACACACACACACTCACGGCCCCCTGTTCGTGGCCCAGCCCCTCTCGGGGTCTGGAAACCGCACTACTTAGAGGTCCACACTTGCCTCGTCCTAAAAGGACGTCTCGTACGTTATATCCTGGGATCCCAACCCCAACTGAGTGGATCCCACTTTTATACTCACGCTGTCCTGCGTCTTCGCCCGGGCTTCGTGCACAAAGATTACGGGGTTACCGGTATCCCTTTTGCTTAATACCGAATTTAGGTTCGTCGGTAAGGGCCCGAGAAGGAAAAGCCTGCACCAGGGCCTCTGAAAAGGCAGCGGGGCGCCTCCCTGATTAGGTATTCCTGCCCGTTTGCCCTTATCCAAGTCACGGCACCAAATTTGTTATGGACAAATTCAATTGGGGAGGCTAATTATGGATAAATCAATTAACAAGAATTTATTAAGCAAGCGGTATTAAGCAAAAAAAACAGCGCTGGGCGGCCGGGGAGTCTCCACTCTGCCACGGCGCACCTTCCCCCTTTGACCTTTTTGTTTTTATAGTCCCCCCTTTTTTTCGGTTGACGTATTTTCTCTCGATGTACTCTGCGCCAGTGCAATTGGTTGCTAGGGGGTCCTTTTTCTCTCTGCCCTTGGTGGTCATAGGGATGAAGGCTCCTTATCTTCTTTGCCAGTTGTCCTTGGCCTAAAAGTTAGCTTGTATATAGTTAGTTACACAGTCTTCTGTGCTAGCTGCATTTGCACAATTCTTAAGCAGAATACTTGTTGTTTATCAAGCCCCCCCCCCCGCTTTTTTTCTCCTCTTTCTCTTCTCACAGTCTGAAATTCTCTATTCAGTTTAAATTCTTATTTTCTTTCAATGTTCGTTTTGATGAACAAAGACCTTTTTATTACAGTAACCCTAACCCTTATGTAAAATCACTGTTAAATTACTGGGCCTGGGAAGGTCATAACCAAACGTTTTACAAATTTCTCATCAAAGTGACATCAGCTCTGCTGACCTGGCACATTTGTGACACCATTAGCTGCTTCTGCTTTGCCCCCTGGCAAGAAGCAATCAAGTTGCATTTCAAGGATTTGTCCCTGGAATTTGCAAACAGCTTGAAAAACCCAACCAAATAATCCACAAAGGATTGCGTCGAGGTTTCCTTAACAGCTCTGTCTGCAAGCAGACTAGTTGGGTGATCCAAGCCCTGTCCAACCTGGCCTTGAGCCCTTCCAGGGATGTGGCAGCCACAGCTTCCCTGGTCAACCTGTGCCAGGGCCTCACCACAGCAGCTGGAGCTGGTTTTTGGGGGAAGAGTAAAAGTTTTGGGCAGCATTAACTCAGGGAAAGGCAAAGTGAGAAGGAACAGGCTGGCTTTTCCTGAGCGGGCATCAGGCTCTCAAATGGTGGCCCACGGACATGGTGTTTGCCGGGATTCCATGTTTCCCTTGGACAATGGCCCACAGACATGGTGAGTCCCACAATCCAATGGTCCCGGAGGATGGTGGCCCACTGATAAAGTTTCCCAGGATACAGTGTCATCTGTACATAGGATGGTGGTCTATAGTCATGGTGTTTCCCAGCATTTGGTGGCTCCTTGGGGATTTGGTGGCCCCTGGGAAGAGTGGCTTGTGGACACTGTGTTTCCCAGGATTTGGTGTCCCCTGAGGATTGCAGCCCAGGTGTGTGGTGTTTCCTAGGATTTGGTCTCCTCTGTGGATGGTGGCCCACGGGCACAGCGTTTCCTAGGACTTAGTGTCCCCTTGTGAGGGCAGCCCCTGGGGTTCAGTGTTCCCAGAATTAGGCTGTCACCTAGGGACAGCAGTCCACGGGCACAGTGTTTCCCAGGATTTGGTGTCCCCAGGCATGGCTCCCCGGGCGCGGTTGCCACTCAAGGGGTGTCCGGGGCGTGGCCTGTGCCGGTGCCCCGGATCCCCGCCGGTGGCGCGGTGCTGCCGCTCCGGTGGGCGCTGCCGGTGGCTGGGGATGTAGACCGGCAGGAAGAGGAAGAAGCCGGTGCCCAAAAGGTAGGTGCGTGGGACCGGGCAGGACGAGTGAAGGCTGGGCAGCGAGAGCCCAGCTGGTTCTGGGGAAGTGCCTGGAGCCGCTCTGGTGCGAGCGCTGCGGGTGCAAAAGGGAGCAGCATGCTTGGGTTACTCGGTTTTAATCAAGGTTAATTGGAGCTAACGCTGTGTCGGCTCTGGCACGCTGGTGGGAGAACAGAAATCCCAAAGATGCTTGTCCTGCATCCCAGTGAGGAAGCTCGCCGGAGAGTTTGAGCCGCTCAGCAGTGATTTGCAGGCTGGGCTATGTTTTGGTGCCTGCCTAAATCAAACATACAGCAATTAGTAATTACCAAAACATCTCGGTTCCTTAATTATTAATTACCACGCTGCTCAGTAGCTGTTGCATAACATCCCCCTCGGTGTCCCTGGTGTTTCCTGCCTCCTTCATGCCTTCCCCAGCTCCCAAGTCCCACCAGCCTGTTTAAGCTCAGCTTTTCCAGGTGTATAGGAGCTAAAGGTGGGTATCTGTTTCTGGGAAGCTGTGGGGGAGGACATGGATGAGCTGAGTCCAAGCCCAGGATGAAGGAGGGAGCATCAATACTTTAAACCTGTGGTGAGGTGACCCTGAGCCTCTCTTGGGGATTTAAGTGGGAGTCTTGTTGCGTAAACATGAAGGATAGCTGTTTTGCCACAAAGCTGTCTTCTGTTCATCTCGGAGTGGTGATTCCAGCCCTCTGGCATACCAGCCTGAGGGTTTGGGCTGGATTTGTGTGGCTCCGGGTGCAGGAGAAGGTGTCTCTTTGGAGCAGAAAGGCCCTCATTCCATGGTTCTGCAAGGTCAGCCTTAGGAATGGGAAGAGATTGTTTTTCTCTGTGGTGGGTTGGATCTTGGAGCGGGATCCTGCTGGGAGCGGCCAGGCGGAGCAGGGCTGGTGGCAGTGGGATGTACAGCCAGCCAGAGGGGACAGTGAGGATGGGCTGAGTGGCTTCTCCAGCCCCTTTGCAGTCTGCTTGGGGCTTTTCACTTACTAAAAAAATCTAATCATAAGAATTAGGAGACAATAGATCAGCTCAGGCAAGTTCCACTGTCGGGAATAATCTCCCTTGGTACTTGCCAGCTTGCAGAAGGGACACGCTTCCTACTGGGTACCCGTTGAAAGAGCAGCTGAGGAAAAACAAACCCCAGCAGCAGCACAGCTTTGGGGCTGGGAGCTGAGATTTCCCTCGGCACAGGAGCCACTAGCTTCACCATGAACCCCCTGGCACAGTGTGCTTCATAACCACTGGGCCAAAGGGAAGGGAAATTAAGCAGGTTTGGAATGTCTAGAGCAAGCTTCACTGTTTCCATGAGGCATTTTCCTCACTGGCATTCCCCCTCTCAAGGCTGGCCGTGGAGCACCCTGCGTGCTGTGGCTGGGCCATGCAGGACCAGAGGTGTTGGGGTGTCCTCCTTGGGCCTTGGGGTGACTTGCTGCTGGCTGTGTCACCCTGTGTGTCTCAGCCAGAGGATTTTCAATATTTGGCCAGGCTATCCCAGTGGTTCTGTTCTATACCTCAGTGTTTTACCCACTGCTGTGCTCATCTCCAGTCTCATTTTCTCTTCTTTCTGTCTGTTTGGAGCTGGATTTGGTTAGTGAGTGGCCAGAAGACTTTAAAGGATATTTGAGGAATCTCAAAAAATTTTTCTTCACCCTTTTTTTTTTTTTAATCAAAGGAAAACTATTTTAATTTTTCTCCTTCCTGGTGCATGACTGTGATTTCAAAAGTGTTTAAGCTTTGTAAAAGCCCTGGTGCCAGTGTCTTTTAGCCAGCTTGCGTGGACTAGTTTGGAGCTGGGTTGTGCCAGCCTCCCTGCGAGAGGGGATATCCCTCCTAATGCCGCTCTTACAACCCAGCAGGCTTGAGCTTTCCTGGGGAAATGCTGTAATTTTCCATTCAGCCTTAAAAGACCCCTCAATCTCTCTCTGAGCTGCAAATTCAACAGGCACTTCAGTGCATTTCATTTAATGCTCATTTCCTCTCGTGTCACATATGTGAGCAAACCTGCCAGATGAGATTGGAGAGTGGTGGTAGAGGAGAGAACTTAAATTGCTGCCAAACACTGGCAGACCCTGTTATCCAAAGCTCCTTCCTGAAGTGAGGATGCCTGCAGAGAGGGAGTTTGTGGTTAGACAAATTACATCAAACCAAACGAGGTGCATGGTAGGAGGATGCAGCTGAGTGAGACACAGATCTGGGGGGGACTGAAGATGTGGGGGGGACTGTCTTTGAGCTATGAAATTCAGATTGGCATTAAAAAATGAAGGACACAGGGTGACATCCAGGACTTGTTAAAGTTATTAACTGAGCTCTTACTGCTGTACTGGAGTTTTGGCTGGGGTGAGTGAAATAACTGCAGCTCACAGAGAAGGGACCTTGTGTAGGCTTCAAGCTGCTCTCCTGGACATTGTTCCTTTTGTAGGCTGAGGGTTGCCCCTGGTGCCTAAGTTTGGCATCAAATGCTGCTTTAATTTGTAAATGCCCATCTGAAAGGGACAGAAATCAGAATATTGGAAGAAACCAAAACTTTTTACATATTTTTTTTTTTTTAAGAGAGGCTCTTTTCACAGTGCAGTGCCCTAAATCACCCTATATGATATCCCTTTGTTTAAGTCATAGAATCCCAGAATGGTTTGGGTTGGGAGGGATCTTAAAGCTCATCTTATTTTGCCCCATGGTTGCCCCATCCCTGGAAGTGTTCCAGGCCAGGTTGTACAGGCTTGGAGCAACCTGGGATAGTGGAAGGGGGTGGAACAAGATGGGCTTTAAGGTCTCTTCCAACCCAACCACTCTGTGATTTCTAAGAGGATCAGGGTGTGTGTGGAAAAATCTAAACCATTTCACTGTTGTGGCTGCACCAAAGCCAGTGCTGGGTTTGAAAAGAGCCTGTTGGACAATCCCAGTTTGATTAACCTCTCCTCTGCCTCTTCCAGCCCCAAACCACCCCCCGCCTCCCGCTCCAAGGGCATGAAGTCCAATCCCTCCAAGCAGCACCAGGAGTGGCTGAACCAGGAGCTGAACAAGCTGATGGGGCTGCTGCCCTTCCCCGAGGATGTGCGCTCCAGGCTGGATAAACTCTCCATGATCCGGCTGGCCGTGGGCTACCTGAAGGTGAAGAGCTACCTGATGGGTGAGTGTCTGTGCTGGGAGCGGGGAAAAGCCACTGGAATCGATCCCCAATGCACAGCTTGTGTTCCACCCCAAGCTTTGAGATGGGAGGTTATGTTTCCTGCAGGAAGCATGATGGTGAGTTATGGGAGCAGGCCCTTGAATGTTGATACTGGAAGGAAAATGTCACCATGTGTAAGAGCCCGTCTGAAGCCCCTCATTTTCCATTCTGCCTTCCGATTGCCACAAGAAAAGAATCCCTTCCCCCACTGCAGTTCTGGCTTAGAACAGGACACAGCACAGGTGGAACCACTGAACCATCATGCTAGCTGTTCCGAACAAGGCCTGGCAAGAACTTGGCAAGGACTTGGCAAAGACCTGACATGGAGCCAGCACAGGACAGCCTGATGCGCGGCCTGCTTCTAATCTCCGTTCTTAAGCCAAATGAACTTTTGGGGTGACTCCCGTGGTCCTTCATTGAAGACCCCTCATCTGCCTCGTTACCACTGTGACAAAGAAAGAATGAGAACCCTCCTCCCAAGGACTGAGGCTGAGACCCCTACTACAGGGAGGAGGGGAAATTGGTGGTCTGACCACTAATGACATGACCTGTTTCCCTTCAGTAATTTTAATGGACTTATTCTTCATTGGATTCGTCTTGCTTTGGTGGTTTCTGTGGACTCACCTGTTCCCGCGTGGCGATTACAATGGACTTTCATTGTTACACTTGTTCCCCCCTCTTTCCTCTGTGGACTATAACTGGACCCCCGAGTCGACCAGAACTTCGAAGACTTCCCCGACACGACAGACGGATCCCCATCGTCCGGACCGCTGAGGATCTCGCCTGTGTTGGTAGCTATTCCCATACCCCTCTTCTCTCTCTCTCTCTCTCTCTCTCTATCCTTTTATCTCCTTTCCGATCCCCACTATCGCATTTACTGTTTTGGCCCCTAATAAAGGTGCATTTGTTGTGATTAACTGATAGTCCCTTGTTGTTTGCCTTTTTGCACTTTTGGGATCGGTGAAAAGAACCATCACGACACCCCGCAATAAGCGGATCGTGACACCATGGGTGGTGGGAGACACTTGGGAGCCTGCCCAGCAGCTGAGACCTCCTGCAAAGTTCCTCCATCTCATTAGCAGGCATCCTGTATGTCCAGAACTCCTCCTGTGTTGCACTCCCAGCACCCTGTGGAGAAGAGAGAGGTGGGTAAAACAGTGTGTCTTGTTGAACTGCAACAATGCCCTCATCTAACTGGAATGGCAATTTAAAATTAAATTCACTAAGTAATTGAATGTTCATAATATAATACATATTACATGTTCCTTTTTATTATATTTCATATTCTGTATTTCCTTATTTATTCCATATTTGGTATTCTTATATTTCCATGTTCCTTCTCCCTCCCTCCCTATTCTTCTTTAACCCTTTATTATTATTACAGTTACAGTATGTTTAATAAATTTTAACATTATATACAGCGCAGAGCCTGACTGGGGGCAGTCACCACATTTCCAGAAATCACCAGAATGTGCAGATAGGGACGCGTTCCCTCTCTGGCGACTTGGGCCTGATGGAATGGGTGATGGACACTGGGGAAGGCAGAGCATGTGGGGCAGGAAGGCAGCAGCAGCTTCTTCTATTTAGAGGCTCTTATTGCGTCTTCTTCCCGCCACAGATTGGATAAACTTGGCTCCCTTGGTTTTTCGCTCATGCCCACTCCTCTGGGCTCTCCCAGCGCCCTCTCCAGCTGGATGCTGGGCTCCAGGAGGAGACTCCTGTGCCAGACTCTCCAGATGGGACCTGTGCCTGCAAGCAGGAGCTGGTTCCCAGTGGATGTGCTCAGCGTGTGCTTCCCAGTGAGAGAGCTGCTCTGGAAAAGCATTTGGCATTGCAGGGGTTCTGGCGTCCCGTTCTGCCAGGCCAGTTATTCCCATCTGGCCACTTGCCTGTGATTTCCAGCTCCTTCCCCTTGCTCTGCCCTGAAGTTCATCTTGTTTGACTTCAGATCATCCCAGATACATCAGGGCTGGCCTGGGTCTCAGGCATGCCTGATGAAGACCCATGCCAACTGCAGGTCACAGCAGCCTGCTGCTGGCGTGTCCTGTCGGGCATTTTGGGGGGACATGCTGGCACCCCTTGTGCTCTGCTTTCTGCCTCGGGTTTGCTGTCCTGTGCTTTGTGCAGGCTCTTCTCCCAGAGCAGGAGAGCATGGCATCATCTGAAGAGCATCCCTATCCTCTCCCCATCCCCAGCCCAAGCCGGGCCTTATCTCCAGGCAGGAGAGAGATGGATGTTTTGATAGAGTGGTAATTGCCTTATCTCCAGGCAATTGAGAGACCAATTGCACAGTGGGCTCAGGGTGATGCCCTGAGGCTGCTTTTTCCCTTGTGCTGCATTTCTCCAGCCCTAGAGTGGAGCTTCCCGGTGTTGTCTGCATCTTGGCTGGCTGCTAACACCAGGATAAATCTGAGAAGGGGCTTCCTGCCTTCTCCACCTTCTCTGGTATTTCGGAGGTGTGGGTGTTGTGTGCCTCTGGCTTGGGAACAGACCTGTTTAATGGGGTGTAGGAAGCCAGGCATCAGAGCCTGGGGCAGGGTTTAGGGTGGGACAGGGCAGAGGACAACCACAGTGGGTTTGGGTGCTCGTATCAGTGCCTGCTTCCACAGCGGATACGAGGAAAGGGATTTGTCATCTGCGTGGGATCCTGGTTTCTGTTGCAGGATAGTGCCTCACCGCATCATCCTTTGAATCTGCTTTGCTTTTAAATATTATTCTCTGTCTGTGCTTTAACAAGAAACCAGACTAATTAATAGTTTCCTGGAAATGTTAAGCTTCGAGCCTAGAGAGGGAAGCTCTGGGAGCTCCCTCCATGCCTCCACAGGCTGATTCAGGGTGTGCACATCTGTAACTCCTCTGTGCCCCAGGGCAAATGCTGCAGGTGTTGCACAGCTCTCTGCTGCCTGGGATCTCAGCCTTCCCTGCACAAAATCAGGGGGCTCAGGGCTTGGTCTCCTCAAGCTTTGCCCATCAGGCCCAGCCTGGGAGCAGTGCTGGGTAGCGGTGACAGCTCTGGTGCTATCACTGCCTGCCTCCAAGGCACTTTAAAGGTTTTGTCACTTGTGTAATCAATGACTGAACCTCACTGCCAGATTTGTGCTGAGCTCTGTCTGCAAACCAATTTGCAGTGGTTGCTATTTGGACCTGTGTCTGACAGCCTCCCAGAGAAATCTGGAGTGACTTTGCTGATCCTGTCTCTTTGAGAGCAAGCGCTCAAGGAGGAAAGCTGGTGTCTATGTTGCCAACCACCACGATGCTCTGGCCTCTCTGTGGTGTGACAGGAGCCCCACTTGCTGCAAAGAGGGAGATCTCATGAAAACTTGGATGGATTTTAGTGGCTTGGTAAAGCTCCAGCTAGCTGGAGAGCTGTGCTGGGATTCGTTTCCTATAGTTCTGTAACAATGGAGGCAGATGTTGGGATTGCAGATGTGGCTCTGCCAAGGGTGAGCAAGAAAATGGGGCTTAAAATGCTCTCTGAGGTGGAGAGGGTGTGATTAGGAAATGTGCTGACATGCCTTCTTCCTAGGACACCAGGCAGAGAGGTCTGCAGTGGCAGTGCGTTACTTTTCTCGGCCCCGGTCAGCTCTCAAGCGCCCGGCTTGGGCATCTCGGCTTCTCGTCGGGGCCAGGGCTTGCCACGATTCCCGGGCGCTTCTGCTGCCGCGCTCTGGGGTGGGCCACGCTTTGCCATTGGTGCGAGGGAGGAAACGAAGAGGCAGGGAAAACGTCCAAATCTGTCCGCGTGGCAGCTGGAAGCTTTATTGGCCGCGAGAGCCACGACGGAGAAGCTGCAGCCCGTTCCCAACCTCGCGTGGACGAATATGCCCCCGGGATCGGAGGCGAGCGGGATGATATAGGGGTGGGACAGGGAGGACGGGGAGTCCTCCCGCCCAATGAATACAGACGCCATGGCGGTGACATGTACTACAGCGACCAATGGGAACACGGCAGGGGCGGACACGGGGCTTTGGGGCGACTGGGACCGCGGGAATGGGGTGACGGGCACGGAATCCTCAGGAGTTGGCAGGGAGTGGTTACAAGAGTGACAGGAGGAAACTCCAATGGCAGGCAGCCTGGAGCTAGGCACCGTGGGGAGGGGGGGGAACCGTGGGGAGATGCACGAGGGTACACAGGACCGGCAAACTAACAAAAATCAGAACCCCTAATCTGAACCCAAACCCAGGATGCAACAGTCTGCAAGAGAGAGGATCACAGAGTCCCAGACTGGTTTGAGTTGGAAGGAAGTTCATCCCATTCCACCCCCTGGCATGGGTAGGGACACCTTCCACTATCCCAGGGTGCTCCAAGCCCTGTCCAACCTGGCCTGAAACTCTTCCAGGGATGGAGTACCCACAGCTGCTCTGGTAATCTGTGCCAGGGCCTCACCACCCTCACAGGGAAGAATTATTTCCCAACATCCAACCTAAGCCAATCTCTTTCAGAACCCATGGAAAACCCTGTCATGGTGCGAGACCACACTCTGGAGTCTGGCAAAGCTTGAGATATCTAACAGCTCCTAGCAAACAGTGAACAGTGGGCTACCTCGCCATACAGCTGACCTGGCTGGAGCAGGGGCTGGGCTTAGGAGGTCTCACCAGGTCCTTTCCCACCTCTGGTGCTGGTCTCGCCAGTTCCCTCCCCAGTGCTCCACTGCAGGGCAGCTGGCAGCAGGTCTCCCTGGGTAATCTCCCTGCAATCAGCACTAAATTAGCTTTGTTATTCATCTCTTTTGTTGCTACCAGAGCTGACTGTTGGGCCAGAGCTGCAGGGGTCTGGGCCTGAAGTAACTGAGGCAGTGAACGGAGTCAAGTTGAAGTCTGTCCCTGGGCAAGATCCTGCAGGATTGTGTGGGATGAAGGTTTGCAGCAGCAGGTTGGAGAGGCCAATGTGTCTGCTGGATCGGTCCGTGTCTCACAAACGGGACGGGACCCTGACTGGTTGCAGACTTGGGGATGCCAGTGCTCCCCAGGGCATTTCTGTGCTCCTTGGAAAATGCTGAGTGACTTTTCCAAACAGTTTATAATTTGTGGGTTTGGCATTTGTCTGTTTCACTTGGATGGCATGAGCCTGCTCTGCCTGGCACTGTGCTTTGTTAAACAGCTGAGGCAAAGGTTAGTGCTAATTTGACAGGGTTTGGGATTGGGTCCAAGACAAAAATGGTTGTGTCTGGCTTGGTGTTACTTGAAGAGTTGGGAGCTCCTGGTTTTTGGATGCCAGGCACCTCTAGAGCCTGTTCAAAGAGAAGTGTTTGCCGTGCGTGAAGCTTGTCAACTCCCCCCAGCGTAACCCAGTCTGAGAGAGTAGATCTGGCTCTGGGGTTGTTACCAATAACCTTTTATTTTCAGTGCCAAATCTATGCCAGAGGCAAGGGATGTGTTTTAGCCTCCAACGCTGCCTTGCCATGCTTTTCTTTGGGAATGTGATGGACAAAAAAGGGAAGAGATTAGATGACTTTGCTCCTTCTCCCTTCTTTCTCCTGCTGGATTTTTTTCCTCCATTGCAGGGCTTAGGAACCTCCTTGCAGAGGCAAGAAAGCCAATCCAGGGGGTGCTCTTGGGGATGTATGGGGCACATCCTGATTCATTGATGCTGGAAGCTCTGCTGATCCTGTCTGGCATCTTCCCTGGCTGAGTGAAAGCCTTGCAGTCTTTGGGGATCACACCAGCGGCAGGAACCCTGCAGTGCTCTGGCTGGTTCGGGACAGAGCTGGATTTTCCCCTGCTGTCTTAAAAATTGCACACAGCCTCTGTCCCAGCACTTTAAAAATGTAAGTGATCACCACACTGCTCCAGCAGATGCCAGGGACTTACCTGGTAATGCAGATGGCTTTTGCCATGGTCTTTTTCATAGAATTACAGAATCATTAAGCTTGGAAAAGACCTCTGCAATCACCAAGTCCAACCATTAACCCAGCACTGTAAAGCCCACCACTAACCCATGTCCCTAAGCACCACATCCACATGTTAATTCCCATTAATTGTCCAAGATGCACTGCAGGAGATTGGAAAAACTGGGCACAAACAGCAAACGTGAATTGTCCTATTAGCCAGTTACTTTTGTTTTGTGGGTATATTATCGATTGGATACATGTTGGACCTGTTTCCTTTAATCCCATTAATTCGTGGTCTCAGCTGCTTTGTGTGGGAGTCTGAGCTGCTCCATTAGAAGGAGTGTGTTAAATGGGATGAATTAGCCAGCTTTTAATACATCTCATCACCTGCTTTGTCCTGCCTGGCAGCCAGCAGGGCTCTCCTCCTGCTGCCAGCCACTGTTTCCAGTCCATCATAGCCATTGGCCCCTTGGAGACCTGACTTCAGCAGGCTGAAGGATCCGTAGCGCCGGGGGGGATTCCAGAGGGTGGCATCTCCCCATCTTGTTTCAAGCAAGGGGATGTTTCAGGAGTGACCCCTCCTTCCCATGAGGTTTCCTGTGTTGTAAATGAGCTGGGATATGGTTAAAATGTTGTGTTTTCCCTTCCAAGTCAAAAAATGACTGGGAATAGCCTCTGTACCCTTGGTGGTTGCATGGGCTTGGAGTCCTCTACCTGGAAGTGCTTGGGTTTCTCTTGGGATTGCTCCCAGTCCCGATGCCTCTTGGCAGTTTGAGTGAGGATGAGTTCAGAGTGTTGGGGAAGATGAAATAGCAAGGCCCTATAAATATGATGGCCTGGCAAAAGAGTCAGAAGATACAGATATTGAGATGAAAACAAGGTTTGAAATACCAAACCTTAATTACTGAGCATCTGGAAAACAATAATGCAGCCAAGCTGAAAGCAATCCCCCCTTTCTGACAGATCCTAAGGTCAGATGGAATGTCCTGTCTCACCCCACAATGTATGGTTCATCCCATACCTGTAACCCTCCCCTGAAGTATCAGGTGTCTGTAACCCCATTGGCCCAAGTCCTGTCCCAGCCCACCTTGAAGCCCGCTGATAAGGTGTGGCCAAGGGACCGGACGCTCTCTCTTGGACCTTCCTCCTGGGACGCTCACCTGGGACTCTCTCTCTCTCTCTCTCTCTCCCCGCTCTCCCTGGGCCTGCCACGAGTTGCGGCTAGCAACTCTAAGCAGGGCCCTTCATCCTTTACAATAAACCATATGTTCTAAAGACCAGGCTTCAGAGATCCCTCATCACCACACATCCAAACCGTCCTGGAGCCCAGCAGTCCCTGCAGATTGGCGCTCAACGCGGAAGACCGACCCCCACAGACCGGCAACCCCACGTGTCTGAAGACCTCTTCAGCTTTTCTACCTGTGGGAGACTTCTCCATGGACGGTGACTAAATAACCAGTTGTAGCCTCCTAATCGGTGTCGTGAGCACGGCGTATCGTTGCTGGGCAGCGTGAAAGCCGGAGCTCTATAACTTTGCCGAGGCAATCCTCGAGCACGGGGATTCGTTACAAGGTAGCGAGTACCTGGAGCTCTCGGAGGAATTCGCCTGGCAATCCTCGAGCATAGGCGGCCGCTGCTGCGTGGCAGCTACCTAGAGCTCTCTGAGGAACCTCGCCGTGGCACCCTGCCACATGCACCAAGCACAGGCGAGCACTGCTCTGCACTGCCCGCACTGAAGCTCTGAGTGGAGTCTGGAGGCCCCGAGCACGGAAAGACGTTCCTGAGCAACGCCTGAAACCGGAGCTCTGAGGGGGACCTCAAGCAGAGTCCTGAGCACCGACTGGAGTGCCTGGCCAGCCCCCCACGTCGGAGTTCTGAGTGAGGACCCTGCCCCTGTGATATCGAGGTGAGCTACACTGGTGTAAAAATGGGACAATCCCACTCTGCCCCTGATCGGGATCTCTATAAGGAACTTAAGCATTCTTTACGCTGCAGTAACAGTACTTTACCTAAGCAAGAGCTAAAAAACCTTTTAGAATGGACTCTAGTTAACTTCCCGAATGCGGACCATTCAGCTGTCTTTACCAGAGACTTTTGGGACTCAGTTGGAAATAGACTCTTTAATAATATTTCACGCCGGGATTTGACTGGCATTGACCTTCTCCCGGTGTGCAGAGCCTTGGTTGAGCTGTTCGCTGCACAGCAGAAGCCTGCGGCAGCTGCTCAGCTGGACCACGCTGTCCCTGAGAATCCCCTCCACGCTGCCGTGAGTCCGCAGCAGGGCACGCCCCCCGCCTCCCCCCCGCGCCACGCGGCTGCGGCGTCCGCGGCCCCTCCCCCCGCCCTCGCGGTCACGGCACGCGTTGCCCCAGCCCCCCCACCGGACCCCGCGGCCCCTCCCACCGCTCCCTCCATCCCCGCATCCCCCACTCCGTTCACCCCTGCCGTTCCGGTTGCCGCGGTTCGCCCCCCCTGCTCCGGAACCATCATGTCGGCCCCTCCCCCGCCTCCGCCCCAGTGAGCCCGCCCAGCAATGTGATCGCGGTAACACCTCCCGCTGCTGGCACTGCACCGGCCCCGCCCCCCCTTCCCCCGTGACCCCAGCTGTACCCCCCCTCCCCACCGCGAGTCCCGCCGCTCCCCCAGCCATGTGCTGTGCGTCCGTAGCCGCCGCCATCGCCGGCCTCCTGCAGAGTCACGCGGCCACGCTTCTGCAAGCAGTGCAGGTTCCCTTCGCTGCTGCGGCGCTGGCGCTGCCTGACATCCCACATGCATCCACTGTTGCTTCGCCGCCGCTGCCTTTCGCCGATTCCAGATCTACCTTGCTGACCACGACAGCGTCTTTTGTGCAGCGGGACGGAGTGGTCCAGCCCACCAAGCCACCCCGTGCCTCCCGTGCTGTGGCTCCCCCACTGTTGTCACCACCCCCCTCCGACATCCCCAGTGCAATGGTCCCATGCCTCCCCGACCGCCCGGTCCCTGCCCCAGCCCAGCTTGCGAGCTACCAGCGGCTGAGCTCCGTGGCACAGATGCCGGCTAGCCCTCCGCGCCCTGTCCCTGCTCCGCGGCGATCCCTAGCCAGCCCTCCCGTTCCTGCCACCGCTGCAGCTACGCCGGGGACCACGGCCACCACCGGGATCGCGACAGCAGCCCAGCCCTCTGCCCCTGCACCCCCCAGTGCACCCCTGCCTGCGGCTAGCAACTCTAAGCAGGGCCCTTCATCCTTTACAATAAACCATATGTTCTAAAGACCGGGCTTCAGAGATCCCTCATCACCACACATCCAAACCGTCCTGGAGCCCAGCAGTCCCCGCACAGAGACCTGTTTGGAGGAGCAGAGCCACAGGAACAACATGGCCCCTGGCTGTGGATGGTGAGGACTGGGCTGGATATGACCACCAGCTGCTCCACACCACCAGTCCTTTGGTGGCAGACAACATCTCTTTGAGTTTCCTCCCCTCTCTCCATGCTCCAGACCTTCTCCCCAGGTCAGGTGTGTCCCATGGGAGACAGATTCTGGAGGATTTTTGAGCTCAGCTCTGCAAAAATGGACTGCTCTGTGTTTGAGAGAAGGGGAAGTGAGCACCTTTGGTGGGAGATTAAAAGCCCCTTGCTAAGATCAGTGGGAGAGGTGAAGAAATTTTGCTGGAAAGCACAAAATGGGTATTTCCTGCTGGATTCTGAAAGCCAAAGCAGCTCTCCCCAGCTTTCCCTGCAGATACTGCTGTTGAATGCTGTGGGAGAGAGCTGGAGACCAGATGCTCTCAGGATGTGCATGCTCTCAAAAGGTTCTGTGCCCTTTTGGAGCTTTATTTTGGAAGAACTTTCTTCTTTTTGAAATCCCCTGCCAGCCTGCCTCATTTCAATGCTTTTGAGAGGAGTCAACCCTTCAAAAGAAATAACATTTTAAATGAGAATCAGTGTTTCATTTTGAAACTATTACACTCCATGAAGTGCAAATTGAAGCCATGTGGTCTCGATGGGATTTTTTTCCTTGAGGATCACTCAGCAATCATGTGAGGAGGCTTTTTGCTTGGTGTCTCCAAACAAAGATTCTGTTGAATCTCGTCTTTCCCAACCTTTCCCAGAGGTCTCACATCCCCTGAGCAGGCTGGTCTGACAACACAGGATGGAAAAGAGCAGAAGCCATGGCTCATGGATAAGGTGGAGATGCTGCCTGAGCATCTCCAAGGAGTGCTGAAGGTTTGAGGGAGCAAGAAATATCCCAGCTCTGCCAGAAATGCAGATGGAGGCTGACTCTGCTCCAGAGCACCCTCTCCACTGCTATTTGTGTCACCTTGTGCAAGACCTGCAGCTAGTTACCCTAACCCTACTGTATCCATACCTTGGTTGATGAAAGCCTCCACAGGTGGGTACTTGTTGACACTCAGGCTCCGGGTGTAAATACATCCCAGGGATGCTTTGATTCCAAATTAGTTTTGAATTCAAGCATGCCAATCCATCACATTTGCTGCAAAGCAAAATGTCCCAGATCAGCAGCTGCACGTGAAACTGCTTTAGATTCCAAATTTGGTTTTGAACTTGGTGTTACCAGGGAAGAAACCCAACAAACCTTCAAAACATTTCAGTGGTGAAGTGAGAGCTTCTGCCATGGAGAAAATTAAACGTATGGTCAGACTTGGGATGGTTTGAGGTTCTTCCTCATATCCAGCTTTCAGAGGATCTTTTCCCTTTGGATCCAGCACCATCTGACAGCTGGGGCTGAAATGGGGCAGGCAGTGCTCTCTGCTGGGATGTGAATTACACGGGGGGTGTGAGCTCAGTCGGTCCTCAGGGAGCTGCACAAGCTGCTGGTGGTGGTGGCAGAGGTGGGGTGGCTCCTACACAGGAGCTGCTTTGAGCTTTTCTGTGATTTTCCTTTTTTTTGGTGTGAGCTGGCACAAAGACATGTCTTGAAAATCATCCTTTTGCTGGCAGCTGAGCTTGGATTGAGTTTTTTCAATGATAATTAGCAGATAAAGGATCATGCTGGAGATTTGCCTGGGAGCCCCTGTCCTCATTCCTGTTCCCTGAACAACTGGTTCTGTGGGAGTCCTGTGATGCTTGAGGTCCCACAAGCAGGGCAGCAGGAGGTTTCATGCTGGCTGCACCCAGGGGTGTTGCCTTGAAGGCATCCAGTGCTGAAGCATGAGGCAGCTCCTGAATCAGCCTAGGGAGGTCATGGCAGCAAGTCCTGGGAGCCAAGAGCTCTCAGGTGTCACTGGGAGTACCATGGCCGCCAGCTCTTGATCTGCTTCCAGGCAGCCAAAGGTGGAAGGGAGAAAACAAGTATGGGTGCTTTGATGGCATCTGAGGTGCTTTGGGAAGCTTTGTTTCTGTCATTCTCTAACCCTGAAGGGCAGCAGAGCAGACAGAGCACCCCAGTGGGGTGGCTTGGAGCCAACTCCAGCTCTGCCAGGCTCTAACCAGAAGCCTCCTGGCTGTGTTGGGTGGTGTTCTCCAGCCTGGGCAGCAGAGAAGCACTCAGCCCCCCTCTGTCCTTTGCATCTCTGCCTCACACCCTGGCAGGAGTGAGGTTTCCCAGAAATGAGATCAAGCAGGGGAAAGAATCTCTTGGAGGAAGCCTCAGGCAAGCTGGGCATGGCTCTGTAAGTGGGCTCTGTGCCAGTTCCCACTGATGGTCACACCTTCCTCCACACTGCGCTGGGTCCACGGCATCCAGTAGCTGCATGAGCAGCCCTGGGGTGGGAAGGAGAAGTGGGAGGCTCCTGCCTTGCCTCTTCCACACTGATTTCTTGCCTTCTCACTTGCAGCTACAGCTCCAAACGTTGGCAACTGCGTGAATCAGCCCAGACCCCCAGGAGGGGACAGATGGACGGAGCCGCAGGGTGACAGGGAGCTGTTTCCTGAGGGGGAGCTACTGCTGCAGGTATGGTGCTGTGGCTTGGTCATTTGGGGTCTCCCCAAGCTGCTTTGGAGCTTGTGGTCGCATCTGTGGAGCGGGAGGAGACCCTGCCTTGCCCAGAGCTGCTTCACTGTGATTCCTGCAGGCAATGAGTTCCTGGGGACAGAGACCAGTGGCACTGCCTGGCTGGGATGGGTCAAGATCCCCATTCCCACCATTCCCTCTCATCCCACAGCAATTTGCTGCCCCTTTGATTATATTACATCTCATGGACATAAGCTGCATCCCAACCAAGAGGTTCAGGGATGTCATATGGTGGTGTAAGGATTGATCCCTGAGTAGTTCCCAAGGTGCTGGCTTGGTTCATTATCTTTAGCAAAGGCCAAGAGGAGAATGTTGAGAGCTGTGGGACAAAACATCCCCCAGGAACTCCTTGCCTTACCTGGGGCATTGTGTGAGCTCCGGAGGGATGAGTTCACAGCCTGCCTAGGATGGGAAAAGCCCAGCTTCAGTTTGTAGGTTTTGGGGGAGAAAAGAAGAGCACTTGGATGTTGGGCAACAGTGGTGGACAAAACCAGTGGGAAATGAGAGCTATGCTTTGTAGAAAGGCCACGTGTGTCTCATGAAACAGCTGACAGTGAAGCTCGGAGCACGAGGGCCTGGTGAATCAGCCTCCCACAGTGCTGCTGCTTTGGGCTGCCATCTATAAATGTCAGCTGGAAGGGCCTGGCATGGAAGGTCACATGGAAAGGCTGACTGCTGAACAAGCATCTGGGCACATCAGCTGAGGAACATGCTTACTGGGGCTGCAGGACGAGTCTGTGCAAGACCTTCAATCATTCTGTGTTCTTGGCATCTCCCATGCCTGACCTTTCACAGAATCCCAGAATGGTTTGCGTGCGAAGGGACCTTAAAGGTCATCTTGTGATGAGCTGCCATGGGCACAGACACCTTGCACTATCCCAGGTTGCTCCAAGCCCCATCCAGCCTGGCCTTGGCCACTTCCAGGGATCCGGGGGAACCACAGCTTCTCTGGGCACCCTGTGCCAGGGCCTCACCACCTTCTCCAGCTCTCCTATAGGCTTTCTGGGCCTTCAGTCCTCTTCTTCCACCTCTCCAAACACCAGCAGATGAATGCTTGGCTCTCTTTAAGCCTGGCTTTGGTTGCTTCAGCCCTGTTCCTGCAGAGCCCTCCAGGCAGCAGGCAGTGTGAGCAGACCCCCAGCAGGAGCCTCCATGTGGGATTTTGGTGAGGCAGTGACTTCTGGGAGCTCAGTGTGACTGTTGGCAGTGAATCTTGGACTACACGAGGTCCCCCATGGTCCCAGCTGTGTGCCAGTGTGATGGTCACAGAGGAGCAGCTGGATACCAGGAGGGAGCCCGTGACTGCCCCAGCCCCAGCATCTCCTGAGCACTCCCCAGGGCTGTGGACTTGGACCATATGATGGCAATTTGTTGAGCCATCAACATCAGAGCATTGGCAGGCTGGGGTGACTGAAGGCATCTGGAAAGCTTATGAGGTGTTACTGCGACAGAAATCTCCCCCGCTGAGCTGCCTGGTGGCTTTTTTTCCTCCCCACAAAGATCATTTTAAGCATATATTGTGATTTGCAGCAATCTCTGACTTGGGATCCCTCAGGGGGCTCCCAAACAGCACACAAAGGGAAGGGACTGGTCCCTCAGCAAGCTGGATCTGTACGCTAGGATTCCATTTCGGGTGTTCTTTCCCTAATTTCTCTCCTTCCATTCACTAATAAATTAAACACATCACAGTGAAGAACAGGGGGCATGAGTTACTATCTAGTGCAGTGCTTTGCTTTAGAGGAAAATCAGCCTGAAATGGTCACCAGAATCATAGAATATGCAGAGCTGGAAGGGACCCACAAGGATTGTCATGTCCAAAGCACAGTCCTAGGAGAGTGTAGTTATTCCCAGCTGGAAAGGAGGACTCCAGATCCTCCATGAAACCTCTCCCTATCTGGTCCCTCCTGATGCAGGAGCTGCCCTGCAGTGAGAGGGGGTTCCATGGGAGGTTTGGAGAAAGTGGTCAGTCCAGCTTGGATCATTGCTTGTGCTGAGAAGAAGAAACTCCGCAGAACGGAATCTTGCATGGTTACCAAGTGCTGTCCTTCTTTGTGGGGCTCCTTGTTGAGGAAGAAGGTCCCTTCCTGTCCCTGGATGCTGAAGAAACAGCTGGGGGATTTCATCGTTCAGCAGCGGGATTGAAGCTGGGCAGAGTACGTTTGGACCGAACTTTTGCTTTCAGGCACTCAATGGATTTGCCATCGCCGTGACTGGAGACGGCTACATCTTCTACATCTCCCCTGCCGTGCGGGACTACTTGGGCTTCCACCATGTTTTCCTGGCTGGAAACAGATGGATGCAGTCCTGGTGTGGGAAGGAGGTGCAGATGGAGAGCAAAGCTTCCCAAAGGGCAGCAGCTCCTGTGGCAGGGGAAGGAGCTGGAGTTTGCCTGTTCTTTACACTCAATCCTGCACATTTAGTGCCCAGGAAGGGAAACCTTCTGCCATGTCCTCCTCCCGACACCTCTGCCAGGCTGTCCAGGAGCAGACACTATTCTGTTTTGTCATTCCAATCGGATCTCATCTACCAGAGTGTGTACAAGACGATCCATGCGGGCGACAGGGCCGTCTTCCGCTGCCAGCTGCACAGGACCCCACTGCATGCTGCTGATAGTGAGTGCCAGGGTGATCCCTGCAGGGGTTCACTTGAGCAGCTCTGATCCGTGAGCTCAGGGTGTGCAGCACAGTTTGGAAAGCTTCCTTTTGATTTTCCAGCTTTTCCCCCTGAGCAGCCGCTGCTTGCCAGATGCAGCGCCACGTCCAGCCCCCAGCACCTCCATGCTGAGAAGCAATCCTTGGTGGAGAGGAGCTTCACCTGCCGCTTCCGCTGCCTGCTGGATAACTCCTCGGGATTCTTGGTAATGCTGGGACACCCTTCTGCTCCTCCTGTGCCTGCAGGGTGTTCCCCCAGCACCACTTGTGTCCCATAGGGATGAGAGCACAGCCAATTCCCACCACCCTGTTTGCTTCACACCCACGTTTTCTAATCCCTGTAAGGCCTTGAATTTCCATGGGTGCCTGAAGTTCCTTCTTGGGCAGCAAAAGTCAGCAGCAGACAAGTTCCCAGTTGCTCTCTTTGCCATTGCCACACTCCTCCAGCCTCTCTCCATCCTGGAGCTCCAGACCAAAACACTGATCTTCCAGACAAAGCACAAGCTGGACTTCACTCCCATGGCCTGTGATTCCCGGTAAGGCATCTCTCACTTTCCCTGTGGCAAAATCCCTGGTGCTGGACAGAAAACTAGACCTGGTGGGGACAAGGAACACCTGACCCAGCTCCCATGGCCTGATGTTTTTGTCCCTCTACTGCAGGCCCCCAGTAACACGGGGAGCAGGTTAACAGGGCACCAGCACTTCTTGTCTGCTGTGGTTTGCGTGGTTTGTGGAACAGAGGATGCAGCTCAGCCCAGGGCGAGGTTGCACCATCCACAGTGGGGGTCTGGCCAGTGAGGTGCAACTGTGGGGGATGCATCCCTGGTGTCACTGCACTCCTGTGCTGTTTCCAGGGGGAAGGTTGTCCTGGGATACACGGAAGTGGAGCTGTGCAGGAGAGGGTCCGGATTCCAGTTTGTTCATGCGGCTGACATGATGCACTGCGCAGAGCACCACGTGAGAAGTGAGTGCTGGGGGACTGTTGTGGGGGTGTTTGTGGGGTCCCTCAAGGCTCTGGCTGTACTATTGCTCCTCGATGCTGTCCGTCCCGGGGCTGGAGTAGCTGTGACAAAGGCTTTTCCTCCTGGATGAGCTCAGGCAGCTGGCAGAGAGACAGCACGCTGCATCTCCTGCCCCTGTAGCACGGCCACGAGGTGATAGTCAACCTCGTGGCAACTTGCGTGTGTCATTGGTCTGCCTCCATGGAGGAGCTCTGTCAGTGGCAGTTCTTTTGTGTCCCTGCCCCAGTGATGAAGACAGGGGAGAGCGGGCTGACGGTATTCCGGCTGCTGACCAAGAGGAGCAGCTGGGTGTGGGTGCAGGCCAATGCACGGCTGGTGTACAAACGATGATGCCCGACTGCATCATCGCCCGCCAGCGAGCCCTGTCGTGAGTATTGCTGGCCCCCTTCAGCTGCTCTGGGCTTGGGGGGCTGCCCGAGGCACGCAGAGGCCATGAAGGTGGAGGAAAGGGTAGGTGAGGTTGGCACTTTGCAGCATTTGTCCTCCTGTAGTGTGAGTGAAACAGCTCTGAGGAGGTGGTTGTGGACATGCTCCTGCCTGGGAGCAGCAGCCCTTCCCTGAGCCATGCAGACCTCCCTGTGGACTCCCCAGAGCCCTCTTTAGCCAGCCCAATCCAGCCCCCTTTTCCTCTAGAAAAGCCAGGGCAGGGCTGTGAGTTCCCCTCTTGCTGTCAGAAGGGTGGTTTTGCCTGGCCTGGAGGAGCTGCTCATGCTGTTTCCATCCCTTTTTGCCTCCACACCGAAGGAATGAAGAAGGGGAGGAACATCTCCAGAAGAGAAACTTGCAGCTGCCTTTCAGCTTTGCCACAGGGGAAGCAGTCTTGTGTGGGAATCACCTTCCTGGGTTCTTTGACTCGTTCCAAGCCAAGGAGGAGTTGCAAATGCAAGCAAACTCCAAGTCAGAGCAGCGCTTGGTAGACCCCAACTCTCTCCTTGGGGCCATGATGAAGCAGGATGCATCCATATACAATTCCCACGCTGATAACGTGCCTCAGGTCTCCCTGCTAGCTCTCATCCCTGAGCCTGATGGGCTGACTCAGAAGGAGGATGTCAGCAGGGCCAAGGAGGACAGCAACTCCCTCCTGGAGGTCATCGAAACCCTCTTTGAGAAGAGTGAGGTGGATGGAAACGTCTGGCAGACCCTAAAGGTGGACAGCACAGAGCTGCAGCAGTGGGAGGAGGCTCTGCTCAGCCTGGGGGTAGAGGAGGAGCCACTAGCTCAGGGGCTTGGCCAGAGGCCGGGCACCAAGGTGACATCCTATATGGAGCAGATGCTCCCCAGGGAGGGTGTTGGAAAGAGCCTGGACTTCCCACACTGCCATGAGGAAAACAGTGCTATGGCTCACTTCCAGCGCTGCTGGGCAGCTGGTTCAGCATTCCCAGCACAGCCCCATGCAGCGGGCACATGGGGAGGCCAGGGGGCTGTGGGCTCCATGGGCTCCGTAGCCTCCGTTACCTCTGAGGGCAGCTTTGCCCAGCCAGAGCAGCAGGTCCCGTTTAACCCAGCTGGGCCGGTGGCAGGGACTGTGCTGGCTGTTCCCATCTCCAGCAGCAAATCCTCTGCAGACTTCAGCTGGCAAACCAAGTGTTTCAGGCAGAAGCTACCCCCTCTGGTCCTGTAGATAACACTCTTCCTACTGCTCAGAGCCAGCCTGGGTGCCAGCTGGTGGGCTCAAGCTGCTCACCCCCATTGCACTCAAACACATTGGTGACTCTGTGGCACAATAAACTCCTCCAGGCAAACCCAGTCAGTTGCCCATTGGAGGCTTTGCTGGCCATAGTTCCAAAACAGCTGGAAGCGGCAGGAGCATACGTAGAGTCCCAGACTCTGCCAGGTGGCAGTCCTGAGAATTCCCCGGGGGCTGGGCTGTGGTGGCCACCCCCCTCCCAGTCTTTTCCTTGCCCTACCCAGGGCTTGCATCAGTCCCTGTTCTCTGGGGATGGGAAGCTTGATGATGTGGAGGCTGCTCTCCCTGCACCCTTAGGAGCCTGGCAGCTGCCAGGGCATGGCGGCTTCCCCAAACAGCCCCTGGTAGCCCACGTAGACCCCAGCTTTTCCTGTGAGGGGGAGCAGGCAGTGCTCCGAGAGGACAAGGGGTTCTCACAGCTGTGGCTCCCACAGGCTGGGGCAGCTCCTCAGAGGAGCCATGGGGCAGGGCCAGTGCACCACAGCGGACTCCTGCTGAACTCCAGCATGGATCCCAGCACCCACGAGATGGACTGCATTGTGCTGTCCAAGTGCCACTATGGAAACAGCCTTTTTAGGCATGAGAGCAACTTCCTGAGGGATGCTGCTAAAGTATCCCTTCCCCAGCAGCCAGGCACTTTGCTTTGCCCTGCTGAGAACCACCCTGGAGCACCTTCCTCCTCACCGGGCTCGGTTTCAAGGTGCTCAGCAGCTCTCCCTGTGAAGGTGGGTGCAGGAGCACCCCTGTGCTCCGGGCAGGGTCCTGGCTGCCCATCAGTTCCCTTCTCAGCTGGGCAGCCCCTCGGTACCTGTGAGATCCAGCTCAAGGTGAGGTGCGAGGGCTGTAGGACCTGAGGGGTGTCCGGCTCCTGTGGAGGTCTGCCAGGGGTGCAGCCACACCATCCTTTGTGGGCAGCCTGGTTTGGGGCTCCATGTGAACCAGGAGCCCTGTCTTGGAAAGCCATCAGCAGCTGTGAGCTCTTGTCATACCCCCAGTTATGCCCCGTGCTCCCTGGTCTCTCAGGATTTTGTCTTCCAGTGCTGTCAGGCAGTCTAAGATGAAGTGGTTTGGACTACAGGGAGGTAACACTGAACTGCTGTTTCTCAACAAAACAGCGTGCTCTCCTCATCTCCTGTGTTGGACCACCCTTGTCATGTTGCTGTTTAGTGCCCTGCATCATCTCTGCCGGCCTGAGCCTCTTTTCCTCCTGTGCTCTCCATCTCCTCCAGAGATCATCCAAATCCTTTGGAAAAGATGTTACCAAGCACTTCAAGAAGCTCAGCAGCATTGAAGGGTCTCAGTGAGAGGTGGAGTTGGTGGGAGTGGAGGCATCCTGGGGATTTGGGCTCTCCAGCAGCCTCCCAGGGGAGTTTGGGAGAGGTGGGTACCAGGCATTGTGACTTTTCTGGGATGCAGGGTGGGGAAGGTCCAGCCAAGCTCCCCTTGGGTTTGTCACTGGCTTGTCCTTGTTGTCCTCTTCTCTGCTCCACAGTGCCATGAGACAGAGAAGAGTGGGGCTTCCCCCTGTGGTTTTGCCAAAGCAGTGAGAAGGAAAGGCAGGGAAGGATGCAGTGATCACTGTCTGCCTCTCCACTCCAGACCCACTTGGTGCCCTTCAAACCATTGTTCTGCAGCCCAGAACAACCACTTTGTTGAATTCTCTTCCTTTTCTAGATACGTAACCTAAGATTTGAATGAATTGTTTTTTTCCCATCATGAGAACAAAGTCTTGCAGATCCATCAGGGAAATCCACAAAAAAAAGCAATGATTTTTTTTTTTTGGGGGGGGGGGGAGGGTGGGGATGATTTGAGACCACACTGACTTGCAACATTGGGTTAGAGAGGTCAGAGTTCTTGGGGACATTCACACCTTCCCCTCATGCACCCATCAGCCTGAGCATCACATCTGCCTCGCACACCAGTGTTAAGCATTTGCAGATCAAATTAAATCAGGCAATCAGGCAGGGCCAGCAGCAAGCCCACATGTCCCGGTGTAGAGTGGCCTCATCTCCCTGGGTCTCTTCCTTCATTCCCCGCTTTGCCTCCGCTCATGGGGCCTGGGAAAGGTCAAGCTCCTCTATGCAGGCTGGGAGCAGAGCAATGCTGAAACGTGCTGGACCATTCTAAGGTGGCTTCGAGGAGCACCTAGGTGCGGCAGGGAGTTGACTGGCCATAATTCAGATCCAAAAAGCAGCAGGATGGACTCTGCTCACTAGCCTTTCTTGCACTGGTGCCTGTGAGACGGTGCTGGGGGAGTACCAGGGGCTCCCAGTGCTGCAAGAGATGGGCCTTGGGGTGGGGGCACTGCTGCTTGGGGCCGTGACAGACCCCCCTGTGCTCTGTCACTGGTGTCTGATCTCTTGTACCTCGTGGCTGTACAGATAAAGTCTGTTCTGGTGGCAGCATCTCATTTCTGCTCCATGAATTCTTTGTGCTGCTGGTGGCAGCTGGATGGTGCTGAGGGGAAAAGAGCTGTCTGGAGCCTCGCCCCTGTGTTTGGCGATGTATTAAAAGGTGATTTGCTTTGTGCTGATGTTTGTTTTGACCCAAACCCATGTCTCTCCATGTTCTCCTTGACTGAGCAAGTGCTGAGAAAAGCCTGGCCCTGGTGCTGGGTGGGTGACACTCCCATTGTCACTGTCCCCATCTACTGTGGGCATGCACAGCAGCAGAAGCGTGACAGTGTCCCCCCTTTGCACCCCAAACTGCCCTGTGGAGTTGTGGGACTCACAGGCAGGGTTACATTCGTCATTGGCACACATGGTTGTTAATATCTGACTATTAAAAATTATTACAGAGATGCGCCTGCCCAAAATAAGGTGTAAATGACACCATATGCCAATGCCAATGGCGTGGATTTTTATTTAACAGTAGACGTGAGGGGGAGAGAGGGAAAAGATAGAAGGGTGAAGAGAAAGTGACTGCAGACTACATCCATCGAGTGGTGAAGGGAAACAGTCCAACAAACACCACAAGCATGGGGTTTACATTCTGCTGAAGCTATGTGAGAACATCCCCTGTACCTCTCCCTGGGGCCGGGAGCTTCACACTGGATAATACTGTGGATCACAGGATGCTCGCCTGGGGACTCTTTACACCTTCTGAGATGTTGCAGCTGTCTCCAAGTGAGCGTAGTTGAATTAATTATGGCCCATGAGTCGAGATGGGTACCTTCAGCTTATGCGTGAATGTCCCCGTACTTGGGAACGGAGTTTTCACAGCTGAGCCATTACGTGAGGGAGGACATTGGCATGATGAGGACTTACTCCACATCGCAAATCTGCAAGCCTCAGGTGCACGCACTCTTCTGCACCTGGCAGGCCGCTCTGTGCATCACTGCCAAAGCACCAGGCGTACTGTTCGAGCCATTGGCACCCACGGTCCAGTGCCCACCTCCCCATCAACACCCTCACATCCCCACCCACCCACGGCTCCCTGCTCACCCCCACGCACAGCCCCTTCGCGCCCCGAATCCTCATTCAGCCTCCTTCACTTCCTCATTAACCCGCTCTGTCCCTCGCACCTACAATCCTTTCTCTCCATCAGCTCCCACTCCCTCTTCAGCCCCCAAAGCCCTATCTCATACACCAAGCCCCGCCGCTCCC
Organism: Vidua macroura; assembly: GCF_024509145.1. Classification (NCBI taxonomy): domain Eukaryota; kingdom Metazoa; phylum Chordata; class Aves; order Passeriformes; family Viduidae; genus Vidua; species Vidua macroura. Next base: position 705,105 of record NC_071577.1, read on the forward strand.
AGTCGCCCCGCAGCCCCAGATCCCATCCAGCCCCGTCTCCCCCCTCGCCGGGGGCGGGCCGTTCCCGCTCCCGCTCTCGCTGCCTCTCGCCCTGAGGGAGCGGCGCTCGGGCGCTGCCGGCCCGGCCATGTACGCGGGGCGCAGGCAGAGGAAGCCGGTGCCACGGGCGTGAGTGAGGGCGAGGGGGCTGGGGGGGCCGGGAAGGGCTGAGGGCTGTCCCCCTTCCCCGGTAACGCGGCTGTGCCCGGCAGGACGCGGCCGGGCCCGGCCGAAGGCGGCGATTCCAACCCGTCCAAGCGGCACCGGGAGCGGCTGAAGAGGGAGCTGGAGCGGCTGGCGGGGCTGCTGCCCTTCCCGCCCGACGTGGTGGCCGGGCTGGACAAGCTCTCGGTGCTGCGCCTCAGCGCCGGCTTCCTGCGCGCCAGGAGCTTCTTGGGCGGTAAGGGATGGGCGCATTCCCAGCGCTCCCCCTGCTCGCAGTTCCTGCCTGGAATTGTGTGCTGTCCCCCTCCTCCCTCACCGCTGCGTCCTCCTGCAGCTGTGTCACCCCCTCCCGGGATGCTGTTGCACCCTTCGGCAATTCCTTTCCCCTCCCTCTCCAAAATACTTCGTGGGCTTGTTTTCCTTCACAGAGTGTTTTTCACTTAGAATTTCTAGTGGTCGGTGGGTTGTTTGTGGGTTTTTTTTGTTGTTGTTGTTGTTTTTTCTATTTTTTTTTTTTTGTTGTTCCCTAGAGTTTCATGAGGTCTCCCTCACTAAAAACTTGTTTTCTTTCCGTCCCATAATAGTGCTTTCTTTCACCCGTAGAATTTTTCGGGTTTCCTCCGCACTCTCAGGAGTTTCATGTCGATCCCGCCTCGAATTTTGTGGGATTTTTTTTTCTCTTCTCGGACTTTGACGGGGTTCCCCCACTTGAATTGTGTGAGTTCTCCACCCTCGAATGCTTGTGTCTCTAACAGCGTCAATTTTTCTGTTTGGGTTTTTTTTTTTTTTGTTTCCCCTTGAAATTGATTCCCTCCATCCGCCTCGAATTTTGTGGGATTTCCCTCTCCCCCTCCAATTTTGCTGTTGGATTGGGCTTTTTTGCCCTCGGATTTTGGGTTTGGTTTCTCCCCTCCCCACCCCCCTTGGATTTTGGGGCTCCCTCCCACCCTACTTGATTTTTTCTGCTTCAAATTCTGGTGGGTTTTACCCCCTCGTATTTTGTATCTTTCCTGTCTTTACACCTCTGGAATTTTGCCGTGCCCCCCTGGAATTTTGTTTTCCCCTCCCCCCGAATATTTTGTTCTTTACCTGCCCTAGAATTTAATCTTTTTACCCCTCAGAATTTTGGTTTCTTTCCCTTAGAATTGCTTTCCCCCCTTTTCTTGCCCACATTTCATTGCTGTGCCGTCTCCAGCTGCCAGGCTGGGGCTGTGTCCGACCCTGCCACGGGATCGGAGGGATCTGGAGGGGTGAAGTTGGTTTTGTTTGTGGGTTCTCCTGAGGTAAAATATTCTGGTTTATGCAGGAGGGTTGAGGCAGAGCCTTGTGCGTCCCAGCTGGGGAGTTTCCCGTGTAAGTGACTTTTTTCCCCCTCTGTTCCGATAGGCTCATGTGCTGGCAGCAAGCAGTAAGCAGTGATGTGCCTGCAGTTGATCTGGGAGCCTTTTATTTTTGGGAATCTTTTATTTTCGGGAACCGTTCCGCCGCCCTATAATTGTGATTTAGAGGAGCCCTCAGGAGGGCATTGAGGTATCCCTGGATTTTCCTGGTGGAATAGCAGTGGCTCGAAAATACTGTATTTTCAAGCCACAGAGTCACCACAATTTCTCATTTAATATCTTCAATGCTTCCCTCCCCTCCCTTTCCACTCTCTTTTAACCCTGCTTAAAGGACTGGCAAGTGGGTGAGCTGGGAGAGGAATGGCCGCACCAGGTCATCAGGAAATTGACTGTTCTGAGATTGTCTTACTTGTTTTGGGTCCTTTTTCCCCCCTGTCGTTCCATCTGGTTTAATTCCATGACACTGATTTCCAGTTTGCCCGAGGCTGTGGGATGGCTTTGAGGAAGGTGTGGCAGGGAAGGAGAGCTTCAGCCTTTCAGATGCAAACAGCGATTGCAGACCGAGCTGAGTCCTTGGTGTTGCTTAATACTAATTTAAAAAGAATCCTTAAATGGAACTCTGGGCAAGCTTTTCAACAAAATAATTGATTTTAAGTGACTTTATTTATTTATCTATCCACCCTGCTTGAGTGCTCCCTAAGAGAAGATTGTGGGAAAGCAAGGACAAAATCTGGGATGTGCTGCCATGGATTGTGAGGAGAAACAGCTGGAGCAGGTCTCAGGTGTTGCCCATGATCACTGACAGTAATTCACCCAGCAGATTTATGCCAGCCCATCCCCTGCCAGAATAAATAAATAATTATTGAATTATTTATTATTAATGGGTTTAATAATTAACAGCCATAATGTTACTTTGTCATCTCATCTTTGTCATCAATTTATGCATAGGCTATGTGGGGAAGTTTGTATGGGCTTAAAGGTCGTTCACTGTTATAAGGATGTGTTTTTCCTGTGGACGTGAGGATTTTTATTCTTTATATAGCCCAAAGGGAAGCTGTCCCTGCTGCCTCTCTGCCTGCCTGGGGGTACCACTAAAGGCCTGCAGTTCAGTAACAGGAATCAGAGGATTTAAGGCTGCTCAGTGTTCTGTTGTTTCATCTGTGGAGTGGTTTAGCGATCATCAGGCGCTGCCTTTGCCGAGCAGGGTTATTTAGGCAAACAAACCCTTCCTTGGGCTGATGTGCTGTGTGGGCGGCTCTACTGCTGCCCTGGTGCGGGCTTTCTGCAGGGCTTTGGAAGAGCAACGCACAAGAGCATCCTGTTTGTGTTTGTGGACTGATTCCACTCCATTTTTTTCCACTCAAATCTCTCCAGTTTAACAAAGCAGGAAGCAGCTCAGTGCCAGCTGTGTTCAGTGGCTCTGGGGGAGGAGGGATCTCAGGCAAGGTCTCCTCCTGGTCCATGGCAGGTGGAAGAGGCTCCCTTTGTGATGGGGCAGCGCCACTGTCTTCTGTGAGGTTCCCAGGTGCCTTTCCCTTCCCCCATTGCCTGACTTTGCAATCCCAAGTTCACACAAGTGCTTCCTTGCCATGAAAGTGGTGAGCTTAGGAGGAGAGCAGGGTCATGGGAGGGATGCAGATATTGGGAGAGGTGTCCTGTCAGGGAGCAGGATATCCAGCCCATCTGACATCCATCCTGCTGGAGAAGCAGCATTGAGCAGAACCCAGCACCTGGACCAGAAGGGCCAAAAGGAGCTGAGGTTGCTTACGAGCTGAGGGTCCTATCCAAACATCAGTGGCAGCTGATTTAAAGGCTTGTACGTCCTCCTTTCCCATCCAGGTTTCTTCCCCTACAGCAATCCTCCCAAATGCCTTGTTTCTTGTCTGCCTTGGTGAACAAGTATTTTGAATTATCATTCACTACCTTGACCTTCCTCCCTGCTCTGCTGGAGGCTCTTTCAGCTCATGGCGTTTGGTAGAGGTGGGACTGTTCTGCAGGGCACCTCCCTGTCCCCTAGCCCACGTGCTGCTGTCAGTGGCCATGCCACCGCTCCAGGGGGTGTAGAGCACGTCACACCAGCTGTGTGCCAGCAGCTTATCCTGGTGGTGCCTGGCCGGGCTGCTCCCCTCTAATCCCTCCCTGTTCCGCCTCTTGGAGCAAGGGCCCAGCAAACGCTGCTGGGAGGGGAGGAGGGGTCCCTGTCTCTTCCACCTCCTTCACCCTCTGGAAAGGGGGAGGAAACAAGGAAAGATGCTCCAGGGGAAGGTTTGCTGTCTTGCTCTGTGAGAGGATTTCTTATCAAAAAAAGAAGATGCCTCAAAGGCACCTTTTCATGTGTCTGTCGGGTGCCATCTGTGTATCTTGGGCCACTTAAACTCCTGGTGGGAGGCCAACTGGCCGATGTCACAGTGGTCAAGGGCTCACTTTAGAGAAGCGTCTCTCGCAGTTTGTTCCTGCAGAGTGCTGGGACGGTCATCTGAGCTGTGCTTCCCATCCTATAGCAAGACTGGCCCTTCTGGTGTGTGAGTGTAGCCCCTGCTGGGCACTCACTTGCCTCTGGGCGCCACCTGGGTGTTCCCAGCGTGCCCTATGCCTGTCACAGACCTGTGCCTGATGTTCAGTGATTCATCCATGGGATTTCTCTTGATGCTTTGAATCTAGTCTAGGGTTTATGAGATGTAGGAAGAGGTCAGTCCATGGTGCCGGGAGCTGCATGTTTGAACCCCTTAGCAATGGGCTAACCCTGCCTTGAAGTGGGAATCCTCGGAGACGCAGATGCACCTCTGCCTGTGTGCAGCATCCTGCCTGGCTCTCTGGGCACCTCAGGTGCATCACTGGCCGGGAGGAGAGGCAGAAACACCCTGGCATGTGTTGTGGCCTTAGAAACTTTCGGCTTGTTGGCTGCACAGTCTGTGATTGTGGGTCAGAGAGTTGTTCTGGGCTCTCTGTGGGTTTGAGCTCTGCATGGGTCTCTTCCATATGGAAGCTTAAGGTCGCGTATCCAAAACTTGAGCAGCTTTTCTCTCCCATGTATCTTTAAAAGATAGCACACTTGTGGATGTTGGAGGCTTGGTGATTTTCCCAGAGTCCTCTTAAAATCACTGGTAGCTGCTGTAGGATCAATGTGCAGCCTCCGGGCTGAGCCTCACCCTTTGAACTGTGATATGAACCCAGATTGTTATTGCTGGAGCTGTGGTAGCGCAAAAAGTGCCTGAGCTGCAGTCAAGTCAGCCTGGAAAAGTGCTTTTAATTATATAATTATTATAGGTTATATGACTGTGCCCCTGAAACCTCTGCTTAGGGATGAGGGCTTGAGATGGGGTTGTGGGACTAACGCTGCTCATCCCTTCACTTGTGTGCCTTCCCTCCTCCTGAGCTGTTTGTCAAGCACAGCAGAGAGCTGTAGCAGTGAAGCCTAAGGGCTAGTTTAAGAAAAATAAAGCCTGGTCCTGTGATCACTGTGCTCTCTTAATTGCCTGGGTAATGAGCTGACCTCGGAGGAACAATTTAAGGTGAAGAATTATTGAGACTTCCTTAGGCAGGCAGTTTTCCTGCTGTGTGCTTTCCTTGCCAAGTGTTTTTCCCCGACTCTCAGGAAAGCAGCTGGTGGGAAGCTGTTGGAGCTTCCTGGGCCCACAGTGGGCTCCTGGGGGCTGTCTGCTCTGCTGCCTATGAGCAACTGGGCTGTCTCAGGGCTCCTGCAAAGGCAGGTAGGGGAGCAGGACTGGGAAGAAACTCCAGGCTGGGGCTTTGGGCTGGGATGATCCTTCCTGGTCTAGTGGAGGGTGTCCCTGTCCACAGTAGGGGCGTGGAACCAGGTGGTGTTTAAAGTCCCTTCCAACCCAGACTGTTCTATGATGGACACTAAAGCTCCTGAGGGAGGAGCAGTGGGAGAGAGAGGGTTGAAGCAGTTGGTGATGCTGCAGGAAGAAGGAAAATCTGGCAGGTCCTTGTCATCTTTATCCTTGTTTAAATTCCTGCACATGCTTCTTCCTTCGAGACCCAAGTGACACAACCAAAAGCTACATGCAGTCAAGGCCTCCTTGCTTCTAAAAGTGCAGTGAGATCTTTTAAGAGGCCATCCATTATTAACGAGTGTTCTTGGAAAGCAGGGCACCCACACCATTCAGGTAGGGATAAATAATGCATCTGCTTAATGAAATTTTTGCCAACAGGAAGCTGTGGCAGGTACAAAGTTAAGTAAAACCATGGTATCCATTATGAATTAACAAAGAGAAAGTCAGGAAGTACTTGCCAGTGGCTGGAAAATGGGCTTTGAACAGCGCTGATGAGATCCCAACTGATGGTTCATCAAGGCAAGGAAAAGATGGCTCTATGGCCTAGTGTCAGCAAATCTGTGCCCACTTCCCTCACCATTTACATGATGCTTTCTAAACTTCCAATATTTTTTCTCTTACTAACAATAAAATGTAGGAAAAAGCAATGTTGAGGGGTTATTTGATGTGAGGAGGATGTACTGAGCAGCAGAGCTGCAGGTCCCTCTGCCCATGAACAAGGAGAAGCTGGACAAGTGGATGGGAAAGTAAGATCTGGAGATCCACTCGTGGGAGTAGAGACTTTACTGTGAGGTAAGACCAGTTCTTCAGGGGATTGGCACAAATGACGGAAAGAGAGAGGTGGATAAAAGGCAGTTTTGTTAAGAAATCAATCAGTCCTTCCCCCAGAGAAGCTTGTACACACTGAGGTGTTTGGCAGAAGGCTTGTAGGGAGCACCATTACCAAAATCCTTCTCTGTCCCCTCTCCACAACCTGCTCAGACTGACAGTGGCCATGCAGATGGCCCAGCCCTCTCCTGCAGCTCTTGAAGAGTCAGGAAGCAGTTTGGTTTCCTTCTTCAACACCTGGAGCAGGTTTGGGATCGAGTTGTTTAATTGTTCTCCTTTGCAGTCAATGGCTGATGGAAACCCTGCTCCCACCAGGAGCTTTTGCTGTGTGGAGGGAAGGGGCCTGGGAGATATCCTCTCAAAAATGTTAATTCCTGCTTGGTGCTGCAGAGATTTCTCAGGTCTACAAAGCCCTTGGCAGGTTCAGGAGTTCACTGGCAAACTTGGTAAGCAGCGAGGTGTCCCTGCAGCACCACATGAAACAGATTCCCAGGCTGGGAAGCACCTGGAGATGGAGGGAGGAAACCCACCCCTGGTGGCCCCTCCTGCTCTCCTGGTGACAGCACGAGGCCGGGCGGCAGAGAGCTGGTGAGCACTGTGTGTGAGGATGACCACGGGGCAGGGAGCATTGTCCTCCTGTGGGGAGGCAGGTGTGGGCAGGGAGCTTGTTCCGCAGAGACAGGAGAGAGTTTCTTCCTCTCAGCTAAAAGGCTTTTTGTGGCCAAATAGCCTGCAGGACCTGGCAGGAGCTGTTTCTTGGAAGAAATAGCATGAAAGTTGTGTAAGCCTGGCTGCTTTCAGGTGACCAGCTTCTCACCTTTCTCACCTCCAGCAACAAAGATGACACTGGTGGCCAGAGGGAGGGAGCCCAGGAAAAACCACTTCTCTCCTTTTTATTCTCCTCTTTTTTCCCTGCAAGTGCCTGTCCCCAGTTGTGCAGCAAGGGCAAAGGCTGCACCTGGTCTTGCTGCCCTAGGGAAAGGAGTATGCTGTGCCTGGAGTGTATCCTGCCTTTCCTGGTGCCCAGCTCCAGGCGGGATGCAGGTAGCAGAGAGGATGTGGCGGTTCCCTGGCTCGTTCTACTCCATCAGTCTGATGTGCGGTGACAGTTCTGCTGAATTGCTGACCCCAGGGGCTGCACGGGGCTATTTATGGACACACAAAGCCGGGGGACACCGGGCAGGATGCCAGCCTGGTGTGGCCACAGCCAAGAGCCCGTCCTCTTTGGGGATCCTTGGGTGGCTCGGGTGGAAAAGGCGCTGTTTGGTGAAGTTCATGGGGCAGCCTCCATTGGAATTCTGATTTATCCCTCACACCCCGGTGGTTGGATCCTGTTTGGTGGCAGACATCCCCACGGAAGACAGCGGGCTGTCCTCTCCTGTTAATGTGTCTCTTCTGGCCCCACAGTCCAGATGCTGATAGTAAAGCCTGTTTTTAGGCAGCGCTTGAGATCAAGATTTCCGCTTGCAGGGGTGATGTCAAACCATTAAAGCAGAGCCCTGAGCAGAGGGCAGCACCTTTAGCTGCTCTCCTGAAAGCCAGGTTTATTTTTATCTCTCACCTCCAGCGCAGCAGGCTGGGAGCTCACAGAGGAGGACAGGAGACCTTTAATAATTCATAGCTCCCGCATTTTGCTCCAGCAATCGAAAAGTGAGTTGCTGGAAGGCTGCTGGCACAAACCTGCTCCATCCACACCACAGGGCCCTGCCTGGGTGTTGTGGCCTCTCTCATGCTGTTCTGCCTGATGACCTGTCCCTCTCCCAGATTTTATGCGGGCTCCAATCTGGACAGGGGAGCCCGGGTGGTCCCTCGGGGTGGGGCAGAGCGAGGCCACAGCAGCCTGTATGTGTCCACCCCAGCTGTCTCGGGCCTGACCCACAGTTGTACAAACCTGTGCTGTAACCTTAGTCCTGGTGTCAGCCTGTCCCTGGCCAGCTCCTGAAATAGTCTGGGCAGGCTGAGCTTGGGGAATTCTCCAGAGCTCCCAGAAGCAGCGGGATTGCTGCTGTGTCAGGTGTTTTTCTGTAAGTATTAGAACTGGACTGTGCTTTGTGCGGGGATTGCTGGACTCCAGGACGGTTTGGGTGGGTGGTAACACAGGATCTCTGAGGCCCGGTCTTTAGAGCAGAGGGTTTATTGTAAAGGATGAAGGGCCCTGCTTAGAGTTGCTAGCCGCAACTCATGGCAGGCCCTGGGAGAGCGGGGGGGAGAGAGAGGGAGAGGGAGATGGTGCCAGGTGGGTGTCCCAGCAGGAAGGTCCGAGAGAGAGAGCGTCCGGTCCCTCGGCCACACCTTATCAGGGGGCTTCAAGGTGGGCTGGGACAGGACTTGGGCCAATGGGGTTACAGACATCGGATACTTCAGGGGAGGGTTACAGGTATGGGATGAACCATACATTGGGGGGTGAGAAAGGACATTCCATTTGACCTTAGGATCTATCAGAAAGGGGGGATTGCATTATTGTTTTCGGGATGCTCAGTAATGAAGGTTTGGTATTTCAAACCTCGTTTTCATCTCGATATCTGTATTCTCTGATTCTTTTGCCAGGCCCTCATATTTATAGGGCCTTGCTATTTCATCTTCCCCAACACTTTGCCTTTGGTTACGGAGCAAAGTCGATCTTTGGGATGGTCCTGTGCCTGGTGGAAGAACTTTATTCCCAAAGCCTGACTCTGGAACATCTGCCTTTTGCAACATCTGAGATCGTTCAGGATCAGCTCCATGCAGATGGAGGAGCTGAGTTTCAGCAGCTGCTTTAACAAAGCACAGGAAGAGCAGAGCCTCTTACAGAGCCTGGCTTTGTTTATGTGCTGGTGGATGTCGCCTCCTGACTTGCTGTCCAATTGCTTCCAGGGTCCACTTGATGCTCCCATAGCCTCTGAGCTTGGCAGCCCTCCTGCTGTCCAGGAGCTGGCAAAGGCAGATCCAGGAGAGCTCTTGCTCCGTCTGTGCACTGGCAGGCCAAAGTGGTGCTGCAGCTGGTGTTTCACACCTTTCCTCCCAGATCCCAGTGAGAGCAGCAGTTTTACCAGCAGCCAAATGCTGTCCTCTGTCCTCATGGTGCTGGCAAGAAGCTTCCCAGCTTTCTTGTGAGCTCCACTGGACAGGCTTGTCATGCATAGGCGGGTTGTCATCTTACCCTTTAATTTTCATCCACACCAAAATATCCCCAGGAACCGTTCTCTTGGGGAGTACAGAACAAAATTTACAGGCACATCCTTCAGTTCAGCTGAGTGACGGATTCCCTCACACATGTGGATTGTGCATGGACCACTATTAGATCTCAGGTGTCTGTGTCTGGATCCGTGTGTTTTCTGTGTTGTTTTTCTCCCACTGTGAGCTGTGGCTTGCCTTAATTTGGTTGAGTAAACCCACTGTGTTGCTGTACTGTAAGGAGACATCACTGACTGAGCTGTGTCCTCCAAAACTGCACATTCCTGATCCTGGGATTTGCTGCAATGCCTCCTGTGTAGGACAGACTTCTGCTGCTGTTGCCAGCATGTGCCCAGGTGGTCAGGAAGGCCATGGTGTGGCCACAAGGCCAGGGCAGTGACTGTCACCCGTGCTGAGCATTGCTGAGGCCACACCTTGAATCCCGTGTTCAATTTGGGCCCTTCACAACAAGAAAGACATTGAGGGGCTGGAGCATGTCCAGTGAAGGGAACAGAGCTGGGGAAGGGTCTGGAGCACAAATCTGATGAGGAACAGCTGAGGAAGCTGGGAAAGGGGACCAGCCTGGAGAAAAGGAGGCTCAGAAGGGACCTTCTTGTTCGCCACAACTCCCTGACAGGTGGGGGCTGGGCTCTGCTTCCAGGGACCAAGGAACAGGACAAGAGGAAATGGCCTCAAGCTGTGCCAGGGCAGGTTTAGTTTGGGTATTGGGAAAAATTTCCTCACAAAAGAAGTCAAGCATTAGACCAGGCTGCCCAGGGCAGTGATGGATTCACGGTCCCGGGAAGTGTTCAGAAGACCTGTGGATGTTGCACCTGGGGACATGGTCTGGTGGTGATCTTGGCAGTGCTGGGGAATGGCTGGGCCCTATGATCCTTCCCCAACTTTAATGATTCCATAATTCTATGATTCTGATGCCTACCTGCTTTAAGGATCCCTGCCTTTACTGCTTTTTACTTATAGGTTGTTAAAAGGGGGGCAAAAGGAGTGGGAAAAAAAAAAAAACAGACTGAAACAGTTGAGGGTGTTTGAGGGGTGGGGAAACATCCTGTTCAAATCAACTCCTGTGAGGGGTGAAGCAAAGGGCTGTGACCGCTTGGTGGCTTCCCCTGCACTGTCCAGCCTGCAGCATTCCAGCTGTTTTGGCAGTGTGTTCCTGCAGCACTGATGTCCCTTGCTTTTTCTTGGTACAGTTGCTCTGAAGAATCCTGGTGCCAAAGAAGCCCAGAGGGACGGAACCTGTGGCACTGGACCAGCTCTGGCCTCAGCAGTGGTTCCAGAGGGTGAGCTGCTCCTACAGGTTAGTGCTCCTCACAAATGCCTGATCTTCCTCTTGTCCTTCTTCCAGCTCCTTTGAGTTGTACTCCAAAACCAGGCTGTTCTTTCGGTCATGGCAGGTGATTTGTGATTTCATGTGGTGTAGCTCACTGTGCTTCTCACTGGGCAGAAGTTTAAGACCTCCAAAGGTCCCTAGGGCAGAAACTGTTGCTTCTTCCCTGCTTTTCCCATTATTCCTGGAAAGAGTTGTCATTTTTAAATAGTGCATACGTAAGGAACATCTTGTTAGATTTCTGAGCATGGTGCTTCATCTTTTCTGCTTCTCCGCCCTCATGTCTAAGTGTGCCAAAGGTGTAATGTGAGAACCAAACTGAGCGAGGTGATTGAGTGCAGTTTTCAACATGGGCACACTGATCCTGACTCGAGGCTATTGTCCAAACGCTGGTGAAAACAGGGAAGAAAGCATCGTGAGAGTCTCCCCTGATTTTGAGGAGGTGATCTGTTACACTGAGCACACAGATAGGTGCTGATGGGCCACGTGCCCATCCCTTAAACACAGGGTAGGTGGGTGTATCCCAGGAGCTCTGTTTTTCCCTAGTGGTCTTCTTTGGTGATGCTGGAGACAAGGCTGTTGGTGCTGCAGCTGCCATGGTTTGTTCAGAGGTCACCTTCTGTCCCCAGATTGTGCGCAGAGAATGGGAAGAGGCCATGCTCTGGCAGCACGAGGTCCTGCAAAGACACAGGTCTGCTGTCCCCTGCCTGGCCCCTGGGCAGAGGCTGTGGCAGTGTCCCCTGACTGGCCCCTGGGCACAGGCTGTGGCACTGTCCCCTGCCTGCCTGGCTGTCCTCCAGCACGGGCTGAGCATGCTGGGCAGCCCCAGCTCCCATCCAAGCTCTCACTCAGCACAAAGTGCAATTACTGTCCTGCCTGAGAGCTGAGGATCTCTGTGTCTAGTGGGAGAAGTGCTAAAGCCAGCCTGGTTAATAACCAGAAACCTGAGGGTTTTCCCTCAGGATATAACACAGCTGCTCAGCAGGGCTTGCTGGGGGTTGATGTCCTGCTCATCAGCTCCTCCCACAGCTGGGTACCATCCTTTCAGAGGTACCAAACTGGGTCTGAAAAGCTGGTTCAGCTCTCTCAGGGTCTGTCTATGTGACTCTGCATGTGGCAGGAGCTCAGAATCTGTCTCTGTACCCCCCAAGGAAACATTCCTCCATAGTTATAAACATACTTCCACCTGGTCTGTCACCTCTGATGGCCAAACTTCCTTTGTTTCTCAGTCTGCTCTGATTCTTCCCCTCTCTTCCTCTGAAGCTGCTCAAAGGGTTAAAGTGCATTTGGCAGCACTAATTAACCTAAGCAGCAGATTCTCACACACTGAGATCAACCCCAGTAAATAGAGAGAGTGTTAGTGCCTGGAATAAAGGGAAGGAGAGGGGGGAGAAACTCTGACCTGGACAATGAAACAGGAGTTGGCAGCAACAATAGCTGGACTTGGCTGGGACTACAGGCCCTAATTAATGCTGATGTCTGTACATTATGAAGTGAGGGAAGCAGGCCAGGGCTGGCTACTGTGACTTCCCTGCCAGGTTAGTGGTACAGGATGGTTTTGGCTCTGAAGAGCCACAGGGCCCACACTGCAGGAGCCCTGCCTTCCAGAGAAGTCCTGCTTCGTGCTCCCAGAGTGTCCCCATGAGGATCTGTTCCCCTTAGGGAGGAGTGGCCACGTGGTGGTGTCAGGGCAGTGAAAGCTCTTCAGCTTCTGGGAAGATAAACCAAGGATTTTCATGGGGTTTCACTGCCTTTGCTCCTTGGGTAGCAGCACAGGTTTGAAGGTGTCTGCTGGGTGACTGGGGATTTTCAGAGCTGGGGACTCTGAGCCACAGAGTGATGTGTGCCAGCTGGGCTGAGGGAGCCCCCTACTGTGAGGCCACTCTCAGCCCTGGCAGGGTGTCGTGGTTTGACATGGAAGTGAATTTTTTCCAGGAAGTTGGGTCAAACCAATCAGTGGTCAGGTTTGGATATTGGCACCTGGAGTGACCACTGAAAGTATGGACACGCCTCTGAGAACACAGGGGGTTAAAAGCAAGAACTCCCAGGAGAACTGTCTCTTTTGGTTCCGGTCGTCAGAGAGTGCAGACGCTCCCCTGCCCAGCTACGGGCTGGGTGGGGGAGGGGAAGCCACGCGGCCTTGTCCAGGTAGGCCGAGGGGCTGAGGGTCTGGAACCGAGCCAGCTCCTGTGGACGGAAGGGTGGAGAGAAGCGGAGATGCCTTTGTTCCCCCTCCTCCCCAAGAGGGAAAGAGACAGAGAGCCTGGCGGCACCTGGAAATTTGCCGGCAGAGGAGAAGGAGAAGGGGGGGGATGTCCAGCGTGGGAGGCGGCGGAACACCGGACCGAGATATCAACCGTCCAAGGAGTCTGAACGTTTAACCCTTTCCAGGAAATGAGGGCTTTTTAAAAGTATTACTCCTCCTTGATTTGTAGTGAAAGAGAGATAGTCCGGGACTTGAGATGTTAGAAGAAGAAATATTTAAGTGGGAGGAGATGATGAAGTAGCTTTTGGCTGGACTTTTCTTGTTAGCCATAGACTGAACCAAAATCTCCTGCAACAGAGACTGCATTTTAGGGGGATGCAGTGGTGACCCAGGGAGACCTGTTTCAGCTTCGAACAGCACAAGAATGGCGAGAAACGAAGAAAGCTGAAGAGGGAATGGTGATACCCTCTGTCTTCAGGAAGAAGATGAGTCCTGTTTTTGGACCCCTCGGCCCCAGGGGAAAATGGGGGGGACTGTAGTCCCAGGATGAGAAACTGAACTGTTGTATTTTTGGGTCCGTGGCAAAGCATCCTTAAAGGAGCCCTATGAGCAGTCTGTCCATGCACGGTGGTGAGAGCACTGTGACATGGAATGGAGAGTGTCACACTGGCAGATTTTTTTTTTCCGGGCGGTTGCCATGTGTGACAGGGAAACACAGGGGGGCAGCTGTGTTTCCTGGGGGGTCTGTGGTGCAAGAGAGACTTCTCTCTCCCTTGATAGTTTAAGTATAGATTACCTGAAGGGTGGTAATTTGATCAAGAATCCCGGGTGATGTTTCATGGCTGGGTGTTTTTGGAATTGGGAGGAGGAGGGGTGGTTTAAAAGGTCTTCATCCTGGATTTAGTTTATGTGTTTTCTGTATTAGTAGTAGTTTAATAAAGTTTTTTTCCTTTGTTATTAAGCTTGGGCCTGCTCTGCTCTGTTCCTGATAACATCTCACAGCATTTATTTAGAAAAGGTGCATTTTCATGGGGACGCTGGCATTGCGCCAGTGTCCAACCATGACACAGGGGAATGACAAGGTCTCCGATGCCCTGGGCTCTGTGCCACAGAGGCTTACAAGGGTTGGTGCTGTGCCTGCAGCACTGGCAGGTGCTTCCCTGGATCCTGTCAGCGCCTGTGTCAGCAGTGTTCTGCCTGTGGGCTTCTGCCTGCTGCCAGAGAGCAGGGATGGAAAGCCAGGGCTCCTGGAAAGGAGCTTCACTCCCAAACAGGTAGGGAAGCTCCTCTGCCCCTTCTAGTCTTCTGCAGGTGTAAAGGACACTGTCATCCAGCACCCTGGTTCCTTCTCACGTGTCCTGTCCTGACAGCTGTGGGGTTTTTAGCTCAGGGAAAACACCCAAATTACTTCCCGAATTTATGAAACCGGTAGCAATGAGTCCCTCTTGAGTAAGTCAGAGGCTCTGATCAGCTCAGCCAGGAAGCCCAGTGCTCCTTTGAATATTCGACTTTGCAATCCTGGAGTTTGAGGAGTGGATGGAAGGGCCAGTGAACTGTGAAATGTCTGTGTGTGTAACATTAAAAAGGCAATGGAAACTTCAGATTGATGGCTGCAATTGCTCTTCTCTGTGGGGGGGGGGGCTTGGGGCTTCAAATCCACGCAGGCACAACAGCTTTGGGTATTTATTTTGTGAAAACAGAGCACAGTATTCAACCTAAGGGGTGTGGGGTCTGCATGAACCAGGTAGTGTTCCAGAGGAAGTGATCTTAGGAGGTGATGATCTTAGAGGGATTCTCCAACCTAAATGATTTTGCAATGTATTGACTGAGAGGAAAAGGTGCTCTGGGGTCACTCAGGGATTTTGTAGTTTTCCCCCAAGTTCAGGCACCAGACTCAACCTGAATTCCCTGCTGCTTTGGAAGAAACTGGCTTTTCAGAAATCAGATTGTTTTTGCTGCAATTTCAAATCCAAACCCTTATGCTTTAGCTTTTGGCTTTTCCATTTCCACTGGCTAAGGCCCTTTCAGCACTGGTCACCTTAAGGAGGGAACGGGCAGCAGAGACAACACCTTCCTTGGCCTTGCTCCTTGCCACGGACAGTCCAGGTATTCCATGGTCCATCTCCAGGTCACACCTCTGGAAGCTGGGATGGCCACACATGGCTGCCAAGGCCCTCAAGGCTGTTGGAAAGGCTCGTCTCCACCAGAATAGACCTGTTCCTGATGGTGTCCACTTTCATACTGCAAGAAGTTCAGAGGCTTTTATCTGCTCCCAGCACAGGATGGGGATAAATGTTCAAAGCTGAGTCTGAGTGAATGCTCCCAGGATGGAAGCACAATTTTCCATCAGTCTGGATTAGGATATTCCCAGGCAGCTGTGTGGAAGAGCTGCATGAGCTCAGGGAGGCCATCTGTGGTGGCTCAGCTGCCTGCTAGCCAGGCCTTGGGTGCCCAGTGTCCTGCTGTAAAAGTGAAGTGATCGTGGCCTGCACCTGCTGATCTCCTCTCTCCTACAGGCACTCAATGGCTTCGTGCTGATGGTGACATCAGAAGGGCTGATATTTTACTCCTCACATACGATCCAGGACTATCTGGGGTTTCATCAGGTTGGTGAGACTCTGACTTGCTGTGGAGAGCCAGTTTTTCCTTGGTGGTGGAGAATAGCCCCAAGTTCCCTGCAGGGATCACAGGGTCTCAGGGAGTTGTTTGGGGCTTTTCCTTGGTCTTGGGAATTTGGACCCCGTATTGCCAGATGTGGTCACTGGTAGGCGACAAGGGACTTCATCAGCCCATAGATACTTTCCAGCAGCCATGCTGAGGGGCCTTCATGGAGTTCATGGCCATGGTGAGATGTCTGGGGCTCCTTGCCCGCTTTGCCTGGGGCACCCACTCAAATCCTGGAAAATCCCGCAAGGCTCCAGCACATTGGGCACCCAGCTAACCTGGAGGACACTAGATTGTATACACAGGGAAGTGGGAATTACCTGCAGTCCTTCACCTACTGTGGTTTGATGTCACCCCCACACAGCTGGCTGTCCCCAACACCTGGGGTAGGTGCCACCTGTCCACCTGGGCACAGGGAGCAAGCCCCAGGGCATTGTTCTCTTGGGAATAATCTAGGGATGCAGTGGCCTTGCTGCTGTTTTGTTCCCAAATCCATGCTTTCATCTCATTTCCTAAGTCAGCACTAGGATTTTGAGTTATGGGAATGTCAGGGGGAAGCTGTATTGGCTCTTCAGGCTTCTCAGGGGAGGAAGTCATGCCCAACATGGGCAAGGGGACCTTAAAGCCAGATGTGCTGTCTGTTCCCACCAACATCAATTCTGGGGGAAAGTTTCCAACCTCCTTCAGCCAGGGACTCATTTGAGCACCAGGGAAACTGGGTAAGATAAAACCAACTGGGGCCATGACGGGCTGTTCCCAGGTGGGACATGAAAACTGGCGCTGGGGACAGGCTGCAGAGCTTACAGATGGCGTGTCCCCTCTAGACAGATGTCCTACACCAGAGCGTCTTCGAGCTGATCCACACTGAGGACCAGCCGGAGTTCAGGCGCAACCTCCAGTGGGCCCTGGACCCATCACACACTCCCGAGGGTGAGCTTTCTCAAGCAGGTCAAGGCAGGCTGCCGTCCTGGGTGGCACGAGGTATGTGGCTCCCCAGGGGTGCTGGGAGGCCAGCTCGCTGTCACCACTGGTACCAATGTGGCTCAGGCCACAGCTTCATCCAAATGTTGTGGCTTTTCCCCCCATTTTCTGTTGCTGTGCTCTGCAAACTGCTGCAGTGCCCAGTGCTGGGGACCTCCAACCCTCGCTGGGGTGAATCCTTACTTGATTCTCTCAGTCCTTCTCTTCCACAGCAGGCAAGAGTCTTAGCTCTTCTGCTGCCATCTACAAGCTGGATCAGCTGCCCCCAGAAAACTCCTCCTTCCAGGAGAGGAGCTTTGTGTGCCGCTTTCGCTGCCTCCTGGATAACTCCTCCGGCTTCCTGGTGAGTACAGACCCTCCACACCAGGAGAGGGGCAGGCTCACCACAGAGGTTTATACCACCACTGAAACCACTACCCTTTCTGCCATGGCCAGCACTTGCCTGTCTCAGCAGGAGACTTTCCCTGTTTTCCATAGGTTTGGCCTGTACCTGCAGCCTCTCCCTGTGAGTTTTGTTCCTCTCCTCTCAGAAATGCTGAATCTTGAATAATCAAGTGCTTTTCTCCCGTGTTTTGCTTGGTTTTTCTGTTAAAAGCTTGTCTTAAGATCAAGTAGGTGGTGGTCATCCCTCCTCCTCTCTGCACAGGAGAGCACAGGGTGTCCAGGGAAGCTGTGGCTGCCCCATCCCTGGAAGTGTCCAAGGCCAGGTTGGATGGGGCTTGCAGAAACCTAGGATAGTGCAAGGTGTCCTGGCCCATGGCAGGGAGGTTGGAACGAGATGATCCCTAAGGTCTAAACCTTAACCTAAACCTAAATCTAAATCTACACCCAAACCATGCTGGGATTTGATGAATCTATTCACACCAACTCTGTAGACAGACGTCTTCCTTTCCATGCAGCTCTCTTCCTTCTCACTTTTCTGAATGACACTGAGCTTTTCTTCTCTTCCCAGGCTTTGAACCTTCAAGGCAGGCTGAAATTCCTTTGTGGGCAGAATGAAAGGTCTGAAGATGGCTCTGTCCTGCCCCCCCAGCTCGCTCTGTTCGCCATCTCCACGCCCCTGCAGCCCTCACCCATCCTGCAGATCCGAACCAAGAACATGATCTTCAGGACCAAGCACAAGCTGGACTTCACCCCCTTGGCATGCGATGCCAAGTAAGCAGCAGAGCTTTCAGTGCTCCATTCCTGACATCCCACCGCAGCCTTGCCTTTGAGCTCAGTGTGCTCTCTTGTGTCTCACAGGGGCAAGATTGTCCTGGGCTACACTGAGGCAGAGCTGCAGATGTGTGGCACCGGGTACCAGTTTGTCCATGCTGCTGACATGCTGTACTGTGCTGAGAACCACGTCAGGAGTAAGAGTCCTCTCCCTGGTCACTTGTGCTGATGAGTGGGCTGGGACTGGGGCAGCTCTGTGGCCGCTCTGTCAAGCCCGGTGGCTCTTTCCCTCAGGATGCTTTGCTGTGCTGCTCCTGTCACTACAGGGAGCTTGGTGTGGAGCGCAGTCAGGGCTGCATGGTGTCCCCTTTACCTGCCAGCCATGCTGCTGCTGTTTCCAGTTGGAAAGGGCAGTGTGCCATGGTGACAGCAGTGGTGCTTCCTCCCGGCAGTGATGAAGATGGGGGAGAGTGGCCTGACAGTGTTCCGGCTGCTGACCAAGGACAACTGCTGGAAGTGGGTGCAGGCCAATGCCCGGCTCGTCTACAGGATTGGCAAACCCGAGTACATCGTGGTCACACAGAGACCCCTCGTGTATGTGCTGGGGCTGGCATGGGCACAGCCTGGCTTTCTCCATGGCTCTGGGATGTCCTGAGCAGGGCAGGAGGCTGCATTTGTCATTGCTGCTTGTGCCTTTTAAAGGAGCAGCTGTGGGATTCTGTGCTTGGTGCTGTTCAGCCGCATCCCCGTCTGCAAGGCCACCCCTCAATAGGGGTGATGCTCAGTTATGCTGCAGATGTTTGGTTTCTGTGTGAGTGTATTTGTGTGAATGCATGCTGGCTGTAGCAAAGGGGCTTTGGCTTGCAGGGATCACAATTGCCCATTGCAGAAGCACTTGTGTGCTGGATTTGTGCACATCAGCCACAGTGTCCTCTTCCTGCCCTGCAGAGATGAAGAAGGAGGAGAGCACCTTCGGAAGCGGTCCATGCATCTTCCCTTCACTTTTGCTACAGGAGAGGCACTTCTCTACCAAAGTTCTCACCCTCTCCCAGGCTTCCCTGACCTTTTCCAGAGCAAAGGGAAACCCATCAAGTCCAAGAAGCCCTCCTGCAGCCGTGTAGGGCGCTCCCAGAAGAATGGCATTGACCCCAGGTCTCTGCTGGGTGCTGTGATGCAACAGGACAAGGCGGTGTACACCTCCCACTCAGCTCCCATTCCAAACCCTTCCTTCAGCAGCACTTTCCAGCTTGAGGGTGTGTCCGTGCCAGGTGCAGGAGGGGATGCCTGGAGTATGGGCACAGCTCCAGCTTCTTCAATGGGCAACAGCCTCCAAGAGAAGCTGTTGGATTTGCAGCAGGAGGACCCTCTCTTGGCCACCATAGACTTGCTCTCAGTTAAGAGTGACCAGAGCTGTTCCAACAAGCTCTTCAGTGCTTTGGAGGGCCTGGACTTGAATGCTGAGGACCTGAAGCTCCTGCTGCTGGATCAGAAAATGGTGATGGTCAGCACAGACCCAGACCAGTCCCCATCCCTGAACAACAGCCTGGCCAGCAACCAAATTCTCTCCTGCATCCCCAGCGCTCCAGTAGATGGGCATGAGAGAGGGCAGCAGCTCTGTCCCCTGCCAGACACGGCCCCCAGCCCACAGGGGGGCACTGCTCCATGCCACACGGAGAACAAGGACTCGAGGTGCCACCTGGCACAGCGTGCAGGGCAGCCCAGCACTGCCCTGGCCCAGCCCCCCGTCCTGCTGTGGGAGCAGCCCCTCAGTGCTGTGTCGGGGCTGCTCCCAGAGCTGGCTGAGCAGGAAGAGCTGTCCAGTGGCTCCCAGTAGAGACCAGCTGGGGAGGAGACACTGCTCCATTCCTTCCAGCCAGTGCAGGGCACCCCATGGCACAGGGCCCCCAGCTCAGCCCCGGGAGCTCCCTGCCCGCAGGAGCCACCTGGCACCCAGCAGCTGCAGGGAGACTTCTCAGCCATGCAGCCCCTCCAAGAGGATATCCACCAGTCCTTCTCCCTGCCCAGCCAGTGCCAGGACCACGTGGCACCACACAGCCAGCCAAAGCACCATCACTTGCTGATGAGCAGGGTATGTGGCCACAGCCCCAACTCTTCTCCACACGCCAGCCCATGGCAGGACTATGTTTGCCCACTCCTGCGCTCTCCAGCTCAGCCTGGCGTTCGTGGCCTCAGCAAAGACGTGATCTCCCAGCCCCAGGGCTGTTTGGGCCCCGGGCCTGGTGTGCCCCCAGAGCATTTCAACCTGAACGGATTCTGCAGCATGGATGCTGCCGGCACTGGGGACTCCTGGGAAGAGATGGCTCCGTACCCCAGGTTTTTTCCCCCTTTCTACCAGCTTATTCCCAAAAAGCAGCTGAGCCCTGTTCTTTCAGTGCCCCAGCACTCTTCCCCCAGCTCAGCTACAGGGCACTTTGGGAGCACCAGCAGCCCTCTGGAGACACTGAATTCCTGTGGGGCGCATGGCTCTGCATGGAGCCAGGAGGGCAGGCACAGGGTAAGGGCCTTGCTCCAGTCCGGGGCTCAGTCTTTTCTGTGCTGGGAATCTGTGCAGCCAGTGCTAATAACCCCCTGCAAAGCGCCTCACCACTATTCTCTCTCTCTCCTAGCCCCACAGCAGCTGTGGCTTGCCCAGTTCTCCCATGGGACTGCCCCAAGACCATCCAGTGCTGGGGGGAAGCCTGGCACTGCCCTGCCAGCCTCAGCCCTGGGCAGAAATGCTGCCAGATCCCCCTCACACCTCCAGGAAGGACTTCTATCTCTAGCAGAGACGGAAATGGACAAAGCAGGACTTTTCCCTGGGGAAGGAGCTACCTTCAAGCTGCAGATAAACCTTCCCCACTGCTGTGCACATCCTGCCAGTGCTATTGATGTTGGTTGCTTTGGCTCACCTGGGGTTTTTTCCTCAACTTCCCACCATCCTGCTCCCTGTGCTGTTCCTGTGTTGGTGTCCCTGATGTGGGGAGGGACAGCAGCAGGCAGCAGGGCTGGTAGGCACATTTCCCAGGGCAGTGGAGCAGGCTGAGCTGTGGTTGCAAGTCAGCCTATGAGTGCAACCAAAGCTTCACCAAAGCTTTGTATTTACATGCATGATCCAGCATGGATACCAGCCTCATGAAAGCCTGTCCTAAAGAAAGAGACAGAAAATGTTTTCACCTCTGGTATTAAATTTCCTGCCATCCCAGCCAGGCACCTGTGGCTGTGGCCATGTTGTACAGATATTGCCTGTTTAATAAGGAAAATGAGCCCTTTGTGGTGTTCTTGTGTTGCTCTGGTCCTTCCCCACCCCAGCTTTCCCTGTGTCCCAGGTGTTCCCAGTGTTTGGGATCCATGTTAGAGCTCCTGTAGCAAAACACCCTGGGCTTTGCTGTACTGTACAAGACATGCTGAGATTGGCTGCAAAACTGCTTTTCTCTGGGTGCTGGCCTCTCAGGTGCCCTCAGACTTCAAGTCTCAAAGTTTTCAGTTAAAAACCAGAAATTTCAATAAGATAAAGAAAATAAGCATAATGCTACTTAAGTACTGAGAGAGTGATATTTTCCCACAGGGAAAAAAAAAATAAAAAAACACAGCCAATATGTGTGTTGACAACCCATATAATATGAATTGACAGATTTATTTTTATGCCACTCTGGTGGAAGGAAAAAACAACCTCTTACCATCCCAAAGCAGCGTCCTGTGGAATGGGATGAAAAGGTTGTTTAAAGATCAGAAACACAGTGACCCTTTAAGAAACCTGACAAAGCTCATCCCTCTTCCTGCTTGCCCAGCTTTGGATTCATGTGAATTCCTATTGGTTTTGTTTCAATAAATGGTTTTGGAGATCCTCCCTGACGTTTCCCTTGCTGGTTGTGTCTCCTCCCAATCCAGAGCTTGTCAGGGTTTGCTAGCTGCAGCACTGGAGCTCAGGCCTTGCCACTGGTGACCTAAGACACAATGGGTTGGATTGGAAAGGATTCTAATGAACACTTGGTATATAACTGGGGAAGGGTAGGAGGGGTTAAGGTACGAACAAACCAATGGGGTTAGGGGAGAAGGGAGGAGCTGGGATGGGGTGCCACAGCCACAACCAATGGGGAGCAGAGAGGGGAGTGGCTCTAGACAGAGACCAATGGGTAGACAGAGGATCCAGAGTTTTGCAGAACAGGGGGTGGGCACTGTTTAAGTGACAAAGCCAGATTTACATGAGAGAATGGGGAACCCTGGGAAAAAGCTTCAATTTCTCACCCTGACCTAGAAGGGAGTTTCCTCCCAGGGCATTCCCGTTCCAATGTCCAACGCATGACCTCCCACAACCTTGCTTTAAATAATTAAAAAAAAAACAATTTGGACAAATCATAAAGTCTCTTAATAGGGGGGCACTTCAAAACATCACTATTGGAACTCCCCCTGCAGAGTTGAGTGGCCATCTATGCAGCCTTCTGTGGCCATGGTTTTCAAGTACAATGGGCTTTGATAGCAGCCACTTGCCCAAAAAAAATCTATATTTGTGTATCTTTTAGATAAGTCCAAAGACTTTCCAAGCCTGGCTGGAAAGATCTAAAGAATGATGAAGCACATCAACATCATCCTGGGGTGAAGGACCAGCACATGGCTAGCAGGTACTTTGGAATAATGGCATTGCTGTTGGTGGTGTTATCATCATCATAATCAGATATTGTTACCATTGTTACTTTCTGGACCTAGGAGACTTTGATATGAATGGGCTGAAACTTTCTGTGTTGTTTGATAAATGTGTGTGCCTCAAAAATAATCCCAAATGCAATGTGAAATCTCAGACTCACAGAATGGTTTAGGTTGGAACCTTAAGGCTCATCCTGCTCCCCACCCTGCCATGGGCAGGGACACCTTCCATTATGCCAGGTTGCCCCAAGCCCTGTCCAACTTGGCCTTGGACACTTCCAGGGATCCAGGGGCAGCCACAGCTGCTCTGGGCACCCACCCTGTGCCAGGGCCTGCCCACCCTGCCAGGGAGGATTTCTTCCCAATATCCCATCTAACCCTGCCCTCTGGCAGTGAGAAGCCAGTCCCCCTTGTCCTGTAACTCCAGGCCCTTGTCCAAAGTCCCTCTCCAGCTCTCTTGGAGCCTTTTTAGGCACTGGAAGGCTTTAAAAGAAATGTTTTTAACTCCCATTTAATTATTTTACACTGAAACTTACTTCAGTTTCCTTGATGTGTTTAGAAAGGTTTATATTTTATATTCCTTACCTTCTGCTGACATATCCCTGCCCCTTCTCCTGACACAGGGGCTGTTGCTCTGCAGCTGTGAGGACTCCTGCCCTTGCTAACAGATGTACCATTGTTACTACATTGCTGATGTCTCCCAGATGTCTTTCCACTGATCAGAGGAGTGTTCCAGGGCTGTTTGGTGTCATGGTGTCCCATCTCTGCTTTAAATTTTGCCATCCTTCCCAGTCCTTAATTCCCCTTTTCCTGGCCAGCTGTGGCTGCTAAACCCTCAAGTGGTTGCTAAACTCTCAAATGCATCTAGGAAGATTTCCAAGCTGAACAGTTGGACCAAGTGTCACATCTACTTTGCACAGTGTTCTGTACTGGTGCTGGGTTCCATCCCCAGCTGTTGCAGCCATTTCTGGTGTGTTTGGCTCTCCAGAGGAGGAAATGTCTTTTTCAAGCTTGCCCAGGAACAGTTTGCACTTCTGAGCTTGCTGCCTCCTCACAGGATGTTTCATGCCAGAAACTCACTTGGCTTGAGTTTGAAATACCTTCAGTATCAAAAGTCCCAGCCTAGGCTGATGGTGGCCTGGCCACACAAGGGGAAGGGAGCTCTTGAGGGAGAAGAAAACCTATTTGCACCTTGGCCCTCAGCACTGTCAATAGCTGGGATTGCTCTGCAGCGAGCAGAGCCTGGCAGGGAAGGATCAAACAAACAAGCAATGGGAGCTCTGCACACAACGTGGAGAAGGTCAAAGGTGGATTGAGCTGGGCAGCCTGGTGTGGAGAGGGGCCCTTGGGGGCTGCATGCAGAGCAGCCCCTGTGAGACAGGGGAAGCTCAGCCTTCTCTTTCCCCTCAGCAGGACTGAAGTTCCTGCAGCAAAGGAGGCTTTGAAGAAACATGCAAGGGAGGCCAGGCAAGGCTGGCAAGCTGGGAGAGGAACAGCTGAACATTATCCGTGCTGGCTGTGCTCCCGTAGAGGTAATCTCATACTTTAGTCTCCAGCTGGGATGTAGCTCTGATCCCAGCTTTTGCAATATCCTGCCAAGCCCAGGCTCCAAATCTGGACTTGCTGCCTCCGAGCAGGGTGGGCCCGCGTGGTGAGAACTTGCCAGCATCAATTGAAGGGAAAGACTTTTACGCTGCTCCCTTTTTGTGCCTTGCTGCCCATTTTGGGGCTCCTGGAAAGGGGCTCTAAACCCTGGGCTTGGCTGTTTGCTTTGGGGTTCCCCCCCCCACACCCCTTCATAATATGCGGATTTAAAGACAAAACTGGAGCATTTGGATCCATGCCTCCCTCTGTGGAGAAGTTCCTTGGTCCCTAAAACCATCCCATAAAAACATGGGAGCTCTCTCTCCTGGACATGCTTGGTTTGGGTCTGTGTCCTGGAAATACATGAGGAGGCTGCAAAGAAACGTCAATCTGAGCTCCTCCCTGTTCATCAGCAGGGCTGCTCCTCCAGCAGTATTTCTGTAGCATCATTGGATCTGTAGTAAGTTACAAGGATCATATCTCCTGGACACACTGGCTACCTGCTCTGGATGGCTTCAACCTCCCTGATAACCTCAGCAATGCTCCTCAAGCAGCAAAGCTGGGTTGGATCAGCTGCTGGTCCTCATACCCACAACGATTTGAGCACTTGCCCAGTTTCAACTGGACGGTGCTTTGCTTTGGTGGGTTCTCAGAGCTGGATCAACACACACTCTTTGGAGTTTGGTTTGCTTCTTTATTTTCAGGATGGAAATGAAAACCGAGCTGGTCTGGGGGAAAAGGGAGGGTGGAAAGGCCCTGGTTTAAAGCAAGCTTTGCTTTCCTAGCCAGGTGGTTTTAGGAAGTCTCCACGTGCCTTGAAATAGACTAAGTGTTGCTCCAGGGGCCATTGTGGAAAGTGAGCACTGTAAAAATACAGATTTCAGAGAAAGCCTTATGCACTGTGACAATTTAAAGTACCCCCAAAGGGCATTCGCTCAGGCAGAAACACACTTTATTTGGAGCACATTATGAATGAGACAGGGGAGCAATTTGTTTGCTGGAGATGGCAGAGGATCAATTAAGCAGAGCAGAGGGCACAGAGCAAATCAGTTTGCAAAAGGGCAAAACACAGAGAAGGTCGCTACATCCTCTCTGGCTTCTGGGTGTTCTCTCTGCTGGGATGGAGTTGGGGAGCCCGACTGCCTGTGACATCCCTGGAGGAGGAGATTTGCCTGCCCTGAGGAAGAGGCTCAGTGTAGCGTGTTCTGGGCACTCTTACAGTGTCATTTGGTATCCCCTTGCTTCTGCTCTTCCTCCTGGTTATCCTGGCGACATCCTGGTTATCAGGGCTGGGGACATTTCCCAGTGTGTTGGGACAGTTGCTGGGACTCAGCTGTGCCACTCTAGGATCAGCTCTCCAGGTGCTAACAACTCACTTGGCTGCATAGAAATACTGGGAAACCAAACCCTGAGCATTTTTGGAGACAGGAAAAGGAATAATGCCAAGTCATTTGTGGGTTTTGGGTCGAAGGGGAGGGCTGACTGCTTTGGAATTGAATTTATCTTCTTTTTGAAGGGAAGGGACTTTGCTTAGGTAGAAGGTAAAGTGCTCTGAACTACAGAGCCTATCTGAAAGTGGCTGGGGAAAAAGAGCAAGATGGAAGTCTTAAAACTCCATGGATGTGTGTGTTTTTGTGCTACATGGGATGTGCATGAGTTAACATCACAACTGTGAGGACCACATATGTCCTTCTGAACTTCAAATTTCATAACCTCAAAGCATATCCTTAATGACCAAAAGCATCTTTCTGAATTTTGCAAAACCAGGAATCCTGCTGAGTGCTCATAAGTTAATTGGAATATGAGAAGTGAAAATAATTTCCAGTGGGTGGTGGGCAACCTAGAATGGCCATGGGGCTCTTTGTGGACACGGTTTAGTGGTGGGCTTGGCAGTGCTGGGGGAATGGTTGCACTCAAGGATCTTAGAGGGCTTTTCCAACCTTTCTGATTCCCTGACTCTGTGATTCTACTGCCATCCTGTGTCACTTGGTGCAGGCCCTGTAATAAGCACAGCCATTCTGCTGCTCCTTATCTTTAAGGACCTGTCCAGAGGGAACTGAGCATTTCATTCAACACAAAGAGCTCTCAGTTTCCCCCTGTAGCACCAGCCCCTAGCAAGAAGTTGCTCATAGTTCTGGGCAAGAGAGTGGGAATTTTGTAAAAGGACAGCTCTTCCCATTCCCTGGGAGTTCAAGTCCTGGTGTAGATCCTTCCACTGATGAAAACAACCATCATATTATGCTTTGTTCTGTGTTTACTTTGGTCACACTGGGATTTCAGTCCCTAAAATTCCTGCTGTCTCCCGCAGTGGCTGAGTATGCACAGCCCCAGTTACTGTCCCACAAGCTTCCCCTCCATCCTGGCCCCTGTGTGGTTGGAAGCAGAGACCCACAGGCTTCAGCTGGAATCACAGAGAGCAGCACAGCAGCTTGGAGCAGCCTACCCTCTGAGAGCCACCTGGCTAACGAGCTGTGACACGGGTAAGTCTCCCTGTCTGCAGTAAACCCTGGGAAGCCGCTGCCAGAGCCAATTCCAGACTCTGGGGTTTGTGGATAACCTTGTCAGCAGGCTGGTTGTTCTGCTCATTTGGGTTTTGTCACTGTCTGTCCTGACACACGGTGACGTTGATGGTAGCAATGCCATGCCTCGCCACCCTCACAGCAAAGAATCTCTTCCTAATACCTGATTCAAACTTGCCCTCTGTCACTTGGGAGAGCTGCTTGGATTTCATGCGAATGGGGAGTTTTGGTGTGCTTGAGCAAAAAAAAAAGCATTTCTGGGGGTGGCAGGTGCATTCTGTCTCTGTCTTTGCCTTATCTCAGATGATCTCTAAGGTCTGTTCCAACCCTAACTATTCCATGATTCTGAGGTCCCTTTAGCAGGGAAAATTCTGATTTGCAGCAAACACTTGTTTGGAAGATGTGTATATTATACGCAGGACTGTCAGGGCTAGCCAACATTTTCCCTTAAAAAACAAAAACAGAGAGGAAACTGGGTTTAAAGTGCAATGAATGTTCATTTGAGTGTTGTTTCCAGGAAAAATGCTGGCATTTTCATCAAAATAACCATTTAAAATGTGCTTTGTATCGCAAAGGAAGCTGGTTTGGGTTTCTATGAAGAATTAGGTATTTATTTATTTATGTTATCTTCTAGGTCCTGTGTTCTAAACATGGTATTTTTGCAAGCTGCAGTTGAAGTCTTTTATGGGTTTTTAGTCCTTCATTTCTGCAGAAGTGGTTTTCTTCTCCCAACTCACACCAGATCCCGAAGCTCTTCCTGTGATTACCTTGTGCGGTTTCCTAGAGTTCATTTTGTACTAGATGTGTTTGAAATCCCCAGGAATGTATTGTTCCACCTTAGCAGTTAGAACTGCATGGGGTGTCTGTGGTGTACCCACATAATCTCTCATACTCCATTAAATATGTGCAGGGGTCTAAGAGAGTGGCACAAGTGTTTGATGCCGATTGGTTTTTCCCCATAAGCTTTTGCCCTGAGGGAAAGTTCCTGCAGCCCCAAGACCAGCCATTTCCCTGGGTGTGCAGTCAGATCTCCAGGGTAATGAGCCACACATGTGGCTTGGCCTGGAAATCTCACTAAAGGCATCACCTTCACTGTGGAGGGTTGTTATCTGATTTGATACCACCTGCCCCACTGTTTGGGAATAGCCAGATTCTTTCTCCCTGATGTTGGCTCTGGAAGAGCCTCTACAAAGGCTCTTCTGATGCTTCCCAGAGCAACATCAGAGGAAGAACAGAGGGTGAAGGAAAGCTTAGTAGGTATTTAGATAACTCACCCCCAGCCGCACTCCCGTGGCTGAGCTAGAGCTTGGCATTCCCACCATGCGGCTCAGTTACTGGAGATCCAGGGCTGAGCTTCAGTAGCTGGGGCTGAGTAGAGACCCCAAGTGGAGAGGCTGGTCAGGGCCACCAAGGTTTATTAGTGCTCTCAGGGCCCTGACAGGGATGAGAAGAGACTCCTTGACAGCAGTTTTGGGATTAGCAACTCCCAGACTGGAAGCTTTGGGTGAGGAGGGAGGATTGTGGGGTGAGAGATGAACTGATCTGTTCCACAGGGAACAAGGAGGAACTGGCAGGTTTGGATGTTCAACCCATCACTTCACTGGAGAATTTGTTTCTGCTCTTCCAAAAATACACCCTTGAAAAGCTTTCCAAATTGGGCAGCCAAGAGCAAAGCCACCCAGAGCCACCAGTTGCTTTGGAAAGCTGGCACTGTAGTGGGAAACGCTGCATGCACCTGTCAAGTCACACTGGGCAGTAAAAGATGCTCCCTGGAGCTGTTGTTTGTGCATGGTCCTATGTGCTCGTGTGGGTTTCCTCAGTTACTCTTGCATTACCCTTATGATTGTTGCTATTAATTACTAAAAAAGGAAGAGCCTGATTATGTCAGGACAGAGAGGTGAAGGAGAACTCCAAGTTGCACAAAGGCCTTTTCCCTTCTCTTGATGGCAGACTGTAAAGACTAGGTGGCCTTTCCCAAGCTTCCATGTCTTCCTTACATCTGTAGCTGAGGAGAACCTTAAAAAGGGAACATAAGACAGAACACGGCCCTCTTGGAAAGAAGGGAATGATGTGAAGCATTCATGACATCTCTCTCTGATTTGATGTGATAGCAGAGCACTCTAAGCACTGTCTCACAAAACCAAGTATAGGTAAAATGTCTGCTTCCATCTCCCCCAGCCTGTCCCCTCCAGCTACAGCTGAGATACGCCTGCAATTCACCAACTGTGTCATGTCTGGCAAAAGGGTCTGTTCTCAAAAGTGTCTAAGACCGCTGGAAATGAACTTCAGTAATGGCTCAAAAAGTGAAAACTCAGCTCTTCTGCCTGCTCATTTCAGGCTGGCAAGTCAAGAGAAAGCCATTGTGGTGAATGCTGCTGAAGCCTTTTGCCAAAGCACAGGCAATTGTGCCCACGGTCTCCCCCTGTCTGGCATCCCGGCTGGTGCGGGAGCCTCGCTGAGCGGGTGCCGGCGTTCAGGGTGCTGCTGTGCCTGAGCACGCTCTGGTGCTGTTCCTGTGGGGTCCAGAGGCGCCGGGGCAGCAGCGCCTCCGCAGCCCTGCTCGAGGAGACATGGCCGCCCTCCCCATGGTGGCAGCAGCTCTGTGGGCCCAGAGCTCTTTGTCAGGGGGGCCTCGGTCACGGCACCATGGCCTGGGCAGCCACGAGGGCCTGGGCTAGCCACCAGCACTGCCTCTGCCCCCTGTTCCTTATTGGCAGCAGCCAGTGGCCATGCCCTGGCAGTGCCCCCTGCCCTCCCTGTCCCCAGCCAGCCCAGCCTGGGCACCTCGGGGGTGTCCCCACCCTCCTGCTGGGGTGGTGTCCCGGCATCGAGGGCTTCTGCCACAGGCCTGGGAGACGATCAGGGGAAGTGCAGAGCAGCCGGGTGCCAGGAACAAGGTGGCTGCCTGGGGCTGCTGGTGGCCTCTGATACCCAATTGCTCAGGGCTTCCCACTGCCCCAGCCCCTCAGGGTCTCCCCCAGCCCAGCCAACCTGCCCGGCAGCAGTGCTGCAGCCCCACAGGAGCTCCAGGGGAGCCCCATCAAGAGGCACCTCGGAGCCCTCAGCAATCCAGCCAGCAACACACAGGCAGGTGGACACAGATGGTGCTTCCTGCCTGGGACAGGGCTTGTGGCCATCTCCAGGCACCGCTCTCACAGGGATCCCCACAGCTCCGGCCCTGCCCACTCGCTCTGTGGGCAGCACAAAGGCTTCAGCAGAACCACCAAAGGCCAAGGGGCTTCTGGCCATTTTCCCTGCAACCCTGCACGTCTGGGCACCTTGCTGAGCACAAGCACTCTTCCCCCGCTTCTTTGATGCCCTGTGGACACTGATCAGCAAAAGAAAGATCCTGGACCTCTGTGCATGACAACAGTGATTTCATATTTCCATGCTGAGATGAGGTCTTCCTTGCAGCTCAGGTGCCCTGAGCAGACAGAGCTCCTAGGATTAGTTGTTCATAGACGTCCACAAGCTGCCACACAGAGGAAGCTTCCTATCCCCCACCCTTCTGGAAGTGGTCTTGCACCTTCTGCAACCAGGAGAATATGAAGCTCTCTGTACAGCTCTTAAGAGTTGCAGGGTTTGAATTGCCAAGCTCGAGATGGCAGGGCTGATGTCATCAGTCAGGTCCTGAAGGGCTGAAACACAGAGGAACAGAGCAACGGTCAGAGCCCAGGTCTGCAGGGATCTGAGGAGACTCTCCTGCCAGGGCCATCCCAGCCCGCTCTTGCCATGGTCAGGAAGGAGCAGGGAATCATTGAACTACCAGGTTGGAAGAGACTTTCAAGGTCATGGAATCCAACCCATGCCCCAACACCTCAACTAAACCATGGCACCAAGTGCCACATCCAGTCTTTTTTTAAACACATCCAGGGGCAGATCATTCCAGTACTTTATCACTCTTTCAGTGAAAAAACTTCTTCCTAATATCCAACCTATATTTCCCCTGACGCAGCTTGAGACTGTGACCTCTGGTTCTTTCAGTTGCTGCCTGGAGAAAGAGACCAACACCACCCGACTACAACCACCCTTCAGGAAGTTGTAAAGAGTGATAAGGTCACCTCTGAGTTTCCTTTTCTCCAGGCTAAACAACCCCAGCTCCTTCAGCTGTTCCTCACAGGGTTTGTGTTCCAAGCCCCTATCCAGCCTCATTGCCTCCTCTGGATGCACTCCAGCATCTCAATGTCCTTCCCAAACTGAGGGGCCAGAACTGGACACAGCACTCAAGGTGTGCCCTCACCAGTGCTGAGTACAGGGGAAGGATGACCTCCCTGCTCCTGCTGGCCACACCATTCCTGATCCAGGCCAGGAACCATTGGCCTTCTTGGCCACCAGGGCACACTGCTGGCTCATGTTCAGCTGGCTGTCGACCAGGGCCCCCAGGTCCCTTTCTGCCTGGGCACTGTCCAGCCACACTATCCCCAGCCTATAACGCTGCAGGGGGTTATTGTGGCCAAAATGCAGGACTTGGCACCTGGATTTATTAAACTTCATCAAACGGACTCTGCCCATCCATCCAACCGTTCCAGGTCTCTCTGCAGAACCCTCCTACCTTCCAATAGATCGACACATGCTCCCAGCTTAGTGTTGTCTGCAGATTTACTAATGAAAGACTCAATCCCCTCATCCATGTCATCAATAAAAATATTGAACAGACAACGGGATCAGCCTGAAGCTGCTGGCCACTAATCCCCCACGTGCCCCTGAAATCTCTGTGTGCTCAGTCCATGCCGCCCCTCATCCGCACAGGGAGCAGAGCCCTCCACAGCCAGGGCAGAGCTTGCAGCTCCCCCGCCAGCCCTGACAGCCCTCACCCTTGTAGATAAACTGGGTCTCTTCCTGCTGCTTCCTCAAGTACCGCCCTGCGATCCCTAGGAACACAGAGCCTGTTATAGACCGTGGTCCAGATCCTGCTGTGGCAGGACAGGGAGGGAGCCCGGGCTCGTGGCTCACCCATGAACCTCACAGCCGCCTCTCGCAGGGGCTCCTGTGGGCTCTGCAGGTAGGGCCGGGCCCGGCGCAGGTGCTCGGCCGCTCGGCTCCTGTCCTCTGCCAGCTGGAGAGAGCGGCAGGAAGGAAGGGTTGGCGTGGGCTCAGCCCCTGGGCCGGGTGCTCCCTGCGCCCAGCCCCGGCCTCCCCTGCCCGCACAGCCCTGAGGCCCGGCCAGCAGCCGCTGGCGCCGGGCTCTGGAGGGGGCAGAGGGCCGGCTGCTGCCCGGGGAGCCGCGGTGCCACCCCGCAGCCCCGCCGGGCCGGGGCTCCATCGGCACCCGGCTGGGACCCACGGGAGCCTGGAGAAGAGCCCGCACAGCCTCTGGCTGCAGCAGCAGGCAGGGGCACAGCTGCCAGCCCACACACTGAGCACCGTGCTCAGGGGGCTTCTCCAGGCTGAGCCTGGGGCTTCCAGGCCGTCCTTACCAGGACCTCAGCAAACTTCCATGGCTGCTCCTTCTCCACCAGCTGCTTGAGCTTCCTCCTCTTCAGGAATTTGGCCCCACAAAGCAGCGCTTCCTGAGAGGCCTGGAGAGCAGCAGAGACCCAGAGATGGCCCCACAGCCCAGGGCACAAGTCCTGTGTCCCTGTGCCAAGGCCTGGAGGAGGCTGCAGCCTGCCAGGCGCCAGGGCAGGAGGCAGCCGAGCCCCCTCCCAGGGGGACAGCAGCAGCCCACAAGTCCTCACCTCTGC
Organism: Vidua macroura; assembly: GCF_024509145.1. NCBI lineage: Eukaryota > Metazoa > Chordata > Aves > Passeriformes > Viduidae > Vidua > Vidua macroura. Next base: position 737,209 of record NC_071577.1, read on the forward strand.
CACACACCAATTCTCATCGTGGCAGTGGAAGAAGAGTGGGAGAAGGCTCTTGCTCACATGTTTCTTCAGGGGCTTTTTTCCGTTGTCCATTACTAGCTCCATCACCTCTCGGAAGAGGTGAATGGAGAGCACCTGCACATGGCTGTTGTCCTGTTGGAAAGGAAATGGAAAAGAACCAGCAATGGTTTATGGTTTCTCTGGGCCCACCTGGGCACAGGCCTGAGAATCAACAGAGCACCAAGTGTCTGGGCAGCACCCAGTGATGGTGGCTGGTGGCACAGAGCCTTACTTTGTCAATGAGTGGCTGTAGCACCTCAGCCAGCTGCAGGGCAGTGGGACTGGATATTAGGGTGGCTCTGTCCTGGAGCTCATTCAGGAATACAGAGAGGATCAACACAACCACCTCTGCATCTGCATCCTGCAGTAGGCCCATGAGGCTCTGTGTCAGACTCCGGATGCCTTCGGCCTGTGCAGGACACAATGCTGCACTGTGAAACCATGAACTGTAGAATCATAGCATATCTTGAGTTGGAAGGGATCCACAAGGATCATCCAGTCCAACCCCTGGCCCTGCACAGACAATGCCAGGCTGTGCCTGAGAGTGCTGTCCAAACAGTCCCAGAGCTCTGGCAACCTTGGGGCTGTGACCATTCCCTGGGGTGCCTGTTCAGTGCCCCACCACCCTCTGGGGGAAGAACCTTTGTCTAATATCCAGCCTCAACCTCTCCTGACACAGCTCCAGCTGTTCCTTCGAGTGCTGTCACGGGTCACCAGAGAACAAAGATTGGTGCTGCCCTTTCATTTCCCTTGCAAGGAAGCTGCAGATTGCAGTGAGGTCTCCCCTCAGTCTCCTCTAGGCAGAACAGGTCAAGTGCGCTCAGCCACACCTCCTATGGCTTCCCCTCTAGACCCTTCACTATTTTCATATCCTCCTTTGCACAATCTCTAATGGTTTCATGGGTTTTTTACAGTATGGTGCCAAAAATTGCACACAGCACTTGAGAAGAGGCCACGCCAGCCCAGAGAAGAGCAGGACATTCCCATCCATTGCCCAGCTGGTGATGCTGTGCCTGATGCATCCCAGATATCCCTCCTGGCTGCCAGGGCACTGCTGACTCCTACTCGCCGTCACAGGTTCCCCACAGGTCTCTTTCCACAGCACAGCTCTCCGGTGTCTCATTCCCTGCTCTAGTCACACAGCCAGGCTGCCCATGCCAGGTGCAGCATCTGCTATCTGCCCTTGTTCAACTTCATATGGTTGTCCAGCCAGCAAATCTGTCTCTACACGGCCTCTACCCTCAAGGGAGGCAACAGCTCCTCCCAATGTAGTATCATCAGCAAACTTATTTAGTATTTCTTCAAGTGCTGTGTCCAAGTAATTTATGAATGGCTGCAACCCCACCCTGCTGCCGCAGGGCCCACAGGCCAAAGGCCTGTCCCAAAGCGCTGGGGCAGCTGAAGTGGGAGGCAGGAGAGCTGGGAGCAGCTGCCCCAGCGCCCGAAGCCCAGCCAAGCCCAAGCGACTGCGTTCCCCAGCCCCACACTGCCTGCACGGCTTCAGCCACTGCCCCCTTCTCACCAGTGAGGGATCCTTGCTGAGAACCACAAGGCCTCTGAGAGCCAGGCAACGCCGCTCCCTGGATTTGCTTTGCAGATGCCTTGAAATGATCTCCAGGGCACTGTCACTCCATTCCCTCATGTCAGGGCACTCAAGGACCTGAAAGACACACGGCAGTGACAGGGGACCCGGCAGGCAGGAGCCTGGAACCGCACAGGGCTGGGCCCAGGCAGCAGCACAGGGCGTGGGCACTGTCCTGGCAGCTGTGGCTACGAGAGGGCAGAGAGCTGGGAGGCAGCTCAGCGAGGCAGTGCTGACCAACAGGCTCACCTCCACAAGGAATGCCAGGGCAGGCAGATCCCAAAGTGGTTCCTGCCTGCTGAGCAGCCCCAGTAGGCGGAGTGCAATGCAGGAACACAAGGCGTTCGAGGTACGGTGCATCTCCCTGGAAGGCAGAAAAAGGCATTAAAACCCTAAGCCAGCAGGAGCAAATGTCTCCCAGGACTGTCTCACACAGTTCTTGTCTTTCCCCACCACCCTGCAAGGAGACCTGGGCCCTTTGAGAGGCGGCTGCTCTTGGGCACCCTCCTCTCCCAGCCTTTTCCAGTCTGCTTGGTGGTCCCTTAGTGATGAGGCCCTCTGGCCCATGACCACAGGCACTGTGTGTGGCACCAGGGGACAGGGCACAAATGTCAGAGGCACCGGGGAGAAGGGGGTCTCACCTGGCCAGCAGACCCACGGCATAATGGTGGGTGTCAGCACAGAGCAGCGTGTCCCAGCCACGCTTGCACTCCATTGCCACCAGTAAATCCAGACACCGCAGGTGGCGGAACAGTGCCCTCACAGTCTGCACTGCAAACCTGCGTGCAGAGCAAAGCCCAGGTCAGCCCTGGGAGTCCTGGCGCCTGCCCTGGGGAATTGGGAGAAATAGGATGGAGCACCTGTTGATGCTGGTGGGAAGGTTGAGTTGCTCCTGGCATTCCTTCCAGAAGGTGTTGACCTCCTCTGGCATATCTAATGTACTGACAAAAACTTGGAAGAGCAGAGCCACAAGGAGGCGGGGAGAATATTCCATAAATGGTGCGGGGCACCAGGGCAGGCGGAGAATCTCCCAAACCACCCTGGTTGCCTGCAAAAGGACAAAGCCCCCCGAGACAGCCCTCACTGACAAAGTCTCTGTGTGACAGGGCCCGTGCGTGGCAGGGAGAGGCCCGGAGAGACACAGGGGGAGCAACGGGACTGGTGGCCCTGCAGCTGCCCCTAGGCCAGGTTTCAGGGCAGTGCCTGAGGCAGGGAGATGCAGCGGGGGAAGGAGGATGGAGAGCTGCTGTAGAGGTGCCTTGGGGCCAGCAAAAACCAGATCCAGAAACTTACAGCCAGGGCAAAGACTCTTGTTTTGTCCCCATCAGAGGTGGACACTCTGTGCAGTGGCCAGTTCTCCAGCACACAGAGCAGTGTTGGCAACACCTTGTCCACTGCCATTCCTGATGAGGCTATGGTCCTCCACATGATTGTAGCAGCCCTGTGGGATCAGAGCTGTGTGTCAGGAGGATCTCAGCCACAGCACCATGGCCTGGGCAGCTGTGGGGGCTCAGGTGACAGAGCCCTGGTGCCCTGAATGGCAGGGGGGGAGCATTGGCAGCAGGCTGGGTGGCTGACATGCCACACCTGAGAAACAGCCTGGTGGGTCCTAGAACTCTCTACCTGTCTGTCAGACTCCACTGGATGGCTATAGAGGGTGATGGGCCCTAAGGCCCAGTGAGCCCTGAGGCCACGAGGAAGGTGGCTCCCGTACCTGTCACATGATGGGGCGCAGCGCAGGAGGGTGACCATGACATCAGTGGGGTATGCCTCGGTCAGCCTCAGGATGTCCATTAACATCCTGTCATCTGGAGGTGCATTGGATACAAGTCTCTGGTGCATGTTCCTCACAAAGTCTGGCACCTGGTGGAGGCACATGGAGAGCTGCCAGAACAGCAACTTTCCCAGCTTCCTCTGAAAAGTGCTTCCCTTTCCACCACACTCTGATGGCTTCAAGGGCTGAGGGGGGCCCAGCGGACCTGGCTTGAAGAGCCCCCAATTCCTGGGGGGATCCAGCCCTGGCCACAGGCTGCTTACTTCATTTGGGTGGGAAACAAGTCTCTCCCCAAAAATATCCAGGTTGGGAGCAGAAGCCTTCATATTTGCTGTGCTCTGAGTGGGTGTGGTATCAGTGTTAGCCATGTGGTCAGTGTAATGTCAGGATTTGCATCCTCCTTCTTCTCCTGGCCATGCAGGAAGGTCTCTCCCTTGTCCCACTGAGATCTGTCCTTAAGGGGACATGGAAGAAAATTGGCTAAAGCCTGGGGACAACAAGGAACAAGGTGGTTGCACAGGGCCTCCCTGCAGCACCACTCTGTCCCGTTGCCTCCTCTGGACACTGTGGCCACCAGCAGCTGTATTGTGATGTGTTACAAAGGGCCCTGTGACACACAGCAACGTTTTTTCCCACAGTGCCCACTGTCAAAAAGGGCCCTTGCACACAGTGCCATGTGCCCTGGGGCTTCCCCCAGCCCAGCCAACCTGCCCTGTTGTGGGGCAGCTCCAAAGGAGCTCTACAGGAATAAAAGACACACTGATGTCTCCTGAACCCTCTGGGACACACGACTGGTGCAGACAGTTTTCTTACCCTCCATAACCATTGGGGGGACATATGGGAGCCCCAAAATCAGTGTGTTCTGCCTTAACAGATTCCAAAGGGTGATGATCTTGTACCAAGCAATGAAAAGGATCCACTGCCACTGAGGCTGCCTGCAGGCCAGCCCATCTTGGTGTCGTGCCTATGACCTAGGCAGATCTAGTGCTGGTTATTACTGCCTGCTTGTTTGCCCTGTTGTTGATTGGTATATCTCTTTGTCACTTTCTCCTGTAGGATGAGAGGCCTGTGTGGAGGTTGCAGTCTGACCCTATGGGACAAAAATGAAACCCTGAAGAAGACTAGACTGAAGACCTCATCGGGGTCTGCATTCTTTCCTCATGAGGAGCAGTGAAGGGACAGCTCCAATCTCTGCTCTCTGTGACCAGTGACAGCACCCAAGTGAATGCCTGGAGGTGTGCCAGGGGAGGTTTAGGTTGGATATCAGGAAAAGGTTGTTCCCACAGAGGGTGGTAGGGCACTGAACAGGCTCCCCAGGGAATGGTGACAGCCCCAAGGGTCCCAAAGCTCTGGGAGCATTTGGACAACCCTTTCAGGCACAGGGTGGGATGGTTGGGGTGTCTATGCAGGGCCATCCTCAAAACAACGCATCCCCACAATCCACATTCCTTTGGATGAACATGACCTCTCCATCAATAAACTCGTGTTCATGGCCACTGCCTCTCCAGGAGCAGACTCTGGCTTTTCAGTCTTATTAAAATTCACACAAAGTTTTGCTATGAATATTTTTTTCCCTCCTTTTAAATGACGAACAGACAGTCCCCGGTGTGCCTCAGTGCTGGCTCCAGGTGAGCACCGACAACACTACAGATGCTGCTCATTAGAGCACAGGCAGCAGGGTGATGATCCTGCTGCGTATTCCGCTGGGAAAAACTCCTATTTTACAGTTTAGGCTGGCTTTCAAACAAGCGGGGCGTGTTCCGGATCCAGTCCTGATTCCAGTCTGTGCTAACGTGGTTGTCTATGTAAGGATCCGTGGGAAACTCGCCCTTGGAGATGGCCACAAACATTCTCCCAGCCAGGGACCGCCGTCTGTCCTGCCTATGTGTTGAAAGATCGGCAGAGGGCAGGGCAATCCCGAAGGATGGATGAGGACAATTCCCAGGAGCCAGTACCCTACTGCAATGCCGTGGGTGGCACATACGATTAAGAGGAGGCCACGGTGCCCAGTCGACCTCCTCCCTAGGGAGGGTGCAGCCAGCTGGGCAGGGTCCCTGGCAGAAGATAGATAGGGTGCTAGTGAAAGTGCACTTGGAGGTGCCAGAGTTCCTTCTCTCGGCATCCTTTGGGACACGGGGAGCAAGCTGCCTACCACAGTAGTGTGAGGTCCACCCAGGAAGCAGAAGCTGAGATAAGCTACCTGTTGCACAGGTGCAAGGTCCATCTGGAGACAGAGCCATCAATAAACATACACTCCCAGAGATCAGCCAGGACTGAGCTCAGGTGCCTGGGGCTGTGACTGAAGGATGTGTGCGTGGGGACACCAGGTGAGGCCACCCAGACCCCTTACTGCCCTCAGGGGTCCATCACTTGGGGCAGCCCAAGGTTTGAGAGGGAAGCAATGAGTGCCTTGAGGGCCCAGCTCTGCTTGGGACTGCTCTTCTGGATGGGGGCTGAGAGGAGCTGCAAGGTGGTGCCCATCCCCATGGCTGGTCGTGACCAGCTCCCTGTGACCTTTTCCTTCATGGACAGGAATTTACAGATTCTTTTGGGGGTGACCTGCTGGTTCAGGAAAGGGGAAAGAGCTGGGCACTGGGTTTGTAAAGAGGTTCTGCCAGAGGCCAGAGTACCCCCAACTCCCCAACTCTTGGTACCTTTTCTTGTGTGAAATCCCAGGAGCACCTGGGTCATTGAGCTTTGGAAAGGGTCATTGGCTGCCTAAGGCTGATTTGCTGTGTTCTCCTGGGCACTTGGCTTTCAGGAGTCCTTGGCACTTGGAATGTGAATGTGCGCAGAGCGATCTTATCCCCTGGAGATGCTCTTTGCCCTCCATAGCAGATGGGCAGCAGAGGAAAGCCCCAACTTTCCTATCCAAGAATTGTAGGCAGAGAAATGAAGCAGATGAGCATCCAGCTGTGCTGCCAGGGTGATGTGCCTGAAAGCCAATTTCTGCCAGGGGCTGGGGGCCGGGCAGTGGTAGAGGAGCTGCACCTTCTGTAGAGGCCTTGGGGAGGGGGAGTGGAAGGCAGAAACACTGAACCCACAGCCCAGATCAACAGCCTCCTTCCTGTAGCAACAGCCATGCTCATAAATAGCAGGAAGTATGGAGAAGCAATGAAAAAAAAAAAAATCACAGGAGACAACTGCCCAAGAGTCCCCAGCTCTGTGGAGCACGTCGGGAGCAGAGAGATGCCCAATGCCCAGCAGGCACCATGAGGGGAGCACAGGGAGGTTCAAACCCACACCCGTGTCTCCTACCTGCTGCATTTGGGGAGAGCTCTGACACCTTGAGTTCTCTGGGACAGAACCAGCTCTTTCCCTTCTACACTCAACCCCAGCATGGGAGGGGAGTGAAGAGGGCCCCTTCCTCCCCACCTCCAGCAGACAGCAAGGGCAGAAGTGGAAGAGAACAGAAAGCCTCCAGGGGCCAAACTTGCACCTTGTTTCGCTGCTGGGGGCTGGGGGTGGGAATTTGGCAGCTCTCCTTCTTTGGAAAGGGTCCAGCTGCCTTAGGAGAGAAATTCCTTGCATAGCTTTGTTGTGAAGAAAGTGCTGACCTGTTTGGGGGTATTTGCTGAGCAAGTGAAGACGAGCCAAAGGCAGCTTGTAAGTGCTGGAAGAAAATGGCCCAGTTTGCTCATCACCAGGGTTAGGCAGCTGATCAGGCTCTCTGGGGGAAGTGGTGCCTGGGGACAGTGGCTTTGTGTGCCATAAGGGAGGCCACGAGGGTGTCCCAATGCTCCCTGGCTTCACATACCTCCAGAGAGATGATCTGACTGCGGCACAGAGGCTGCTGGTGCCATGCCATGTGAGCATCAGAGCTGACCTGGCAGTTACATCCAGACACTGGGGCCCGGGAAAACCCCACCATTCCCAGAGGTGAGACCCAGAGGACCTGGAGAGCTGGAATCTCAGGGTGAGGATGAGACAGTGGGTCAGGGAGGGGTTGTTTAGCTATGGTTTACTCAGAGATGGTTTGACATCTTGGGATGCAAGGGACTCACACAAGACATTGATCACTACGGTGTCAAAGGGGATTTAAACCAGCAGCAGGTGGCTGGGGGAGAGGGCATGGAGGGACTGGCGTAGGAAATGGACCTTATGTTCACTTCTGAAAATGCCAGCAGGAAAACAAACAGTGGAACTGCAATAAATATGGGAGGCAAATCCGACCTCTTGCAGTGCCAGGAGAGCAGCCAGGGCGTAACTTAAAGAACGTCAATTTAGTTTAGATAGAAGGTAGCATTTTTTTAGGATGATGGTGGTGGAACACTGGCACAACTTGCCCAGGGAGGTGGTGGATGCTCTATTCCTGGGAACATTTAAGGCTGGGATGGACAGGTCTCTGAGCAACCTGGTCTAGTGAAAGGTGCCCCTGCCCATGAGATGGTGTTTAAATGCCCCTTCCAACACAAACCATTCTGGAATTCTGTGATTCCATGACTCCATGTTCCTTTGCCTGGACAACAGAGCAAGGGCAAACCTAAATGTGTTTCCACATCAACACCAGACACCTAAACCAGCTACTCACATATTTTAGGGGAGGCTATAATAAGGTGACACTTCCACTTGCAGACTGGATTGAAGTGTTGGAGAATAAGACATAAAGATAAAACTTTTTAATGCAGGACCACCAGGAAAAGGTGCTACTCTGGATCTGCTCTGAAAATGAGGAAATATGTCCAAAAGAAAACCCAAAACACAACAAACCAGGCCAATTACAGACAAAAAAGAAAAATTATGAGTACAAGGAAAAGTGATGCTGAGGAGTAGAAAGTCTCCCAGAAGAACAGGAAAGCTGAAAGAACGCATCAAGTCAGATATAAATAGGGAAGCAAGACAACTAGGAGCAACCTGGAGGCTTGTCCTGCTAAATGTGCTCAAACCAGTGGTGACCAGCTCAGCCAGTCTTCTGCAGGTACTGGGAGGTGGGAAGCGTGCACAGGGATGGGATGGACACAGTGACAGGGCTTTCTTGTGGGGGCATTCACACTCCTACCCATTTTTTCCCTCAAGGTGGAAAAGGCTCTTAAATTGGAATAGAAATCCTGGTGGGGTTATGCTGGAGAGACAAGCTAAATGTCCTGGACAGTTTGGAAGTGGCCAACACCAGGATGGGGACACTGATGGTCAGCAGGAGCATGGTCAGGTCCTGTCCTGGGGTAGTACAAGGATTCTTGAGCCTGGGGATACTCACAGGAGCAGTCCTTCCTTGGGGCCACTCCCCCTCCCCAGAAGGGAGCCTGTGCATCCTGTCACAGGGAACTGGGGCAGAACCTCAGGATATCCAGCTGCTGAGGAGCCTGGAGCAGTCCAGTCCTTAGTGGGGAGCTGGGAATTTCCTTTTCCCAGGGAGGGAACAGTTCCTATTTTAAGTCTTGCTGGAGCAAATGGCATTGATTTTTTTCCCTCTCTCTCTCGCTCTCACTTTTTTTTTTTCTTTTTTTTTTTTTCCAGATGAGTCAAAATTGACCATTCCTCTGCAGAGAAGATGCTGAGTGAAGCCTGGGAGAAAAGAGGTGACAGCCTCAAGGCTGCTGGGACAATCCCCAAGGAAGCAGTGGGAACATGCCAGGATCTTCCATTTTGAGGTTCTTTCCTCTGTGTTACCTGCACATAGGGAAAAGCCAGGTGTTTTCCACTACCCACAGCATCCCTAAGGCACTGCTGCTCCCTCATGCAGCCACCACCCTGCACTGCAGCCTGTATCCTATCCACATCCAGCTCCCTGTGAGGCCAGAGACAGCCACCTCAGCGCTGTGCCTTCCAAGGTGACAGGGATGCTTTCAAGGCTGTCCCCCAAGTGACAGCCTGGGCTCAGCCCCATTACTCTCTCCTGGAGGTCCTTGTCTTGCCTGGCTGGATTTCAAAGCTCTCCCTTGAGCAAGCACCTGTCTGGCAATGTAGGAAGGAGGAGGAACATGTTATTTTTCTCCAGTTAAAAATGAACTACTTTTCAAGTGGTCCCTCTGGAAGGGCTGGTGAGGGGAAGCAGGAATCCAGATGAGTTTCCTTGCTTTGTGGCTGCTGGCCTTGGCTCACACCCACCAGGGAAGGCAGCTGGTGATGATTTGAATTGAATTGAATTGAATTGAATTGAATTGAATTGAATTGAATTGAATTGAATTGAATTGAATTGCATTGCACTTTGTGGGGAAAACAGGAAGGGGCACAGTCCATGGAAAGGAGGGAGATCCTGGGAAACCCATCCCAGCCAGGACTTGGGGGCTGTGGATAGCTCCCACTGGTCAGAGAAGGGATGTGGAGGGACTGGAGATGGCAGCCAGGGTGTTCTAGTGTGGGAGGAGAAGGACTCCTCCCTTGAATGAGCAATTCAGGCATCACAGAAGGTTTTGGGAGCTCTCCCAACCTTCCTGAGTTTGGCAGAGATGAGGGAACAGCTCTTGTTACCAACGAGCCCCAGCCGCGCAGAGGGATGGGGATTTTGGGCAGGATGTGTAGTGGGATGGGGGAAAGGGGTGGTCTCTCCATCCTCTCCAATAGATCCCTCAGAAGCTTTGAGGGGACTAACCCTGCACCCTGCACCTGGGGCGTGGATGCCCCAAGATCTGAGGTGGCTGCAGAGCTCTGCCCTCCTCCTCTTGCAGTGCTGGCCCACGACTGCAGAGCGGAAAGGGAAACATTTCCCACAGCCAACCGAGAGGCAGGGACCCGAGGGCGAACCGCTGGGATGAGGCATGTGAGAAGCATCCGCCGCGTCCCCTTTCCCATGGAAGGCTTCTCCTGGTCCTTTCTCTGATGTGTGCTGAAGTAGTGGTTTTCCTCTGGAGTGGATGAGTCAGCGAGAAAGTCGGGAGGGAGCGGGGGCTGCCCGGACATCCCAGGTGCCCTGCCCACTGGGAAGGCTGTGTGGGAGGGAGTAGGCACTGCCCAGGGGTGTGGGCAGAGAGCACGAAACATACATGTGAACCGGGAAGCTGGGGCTGGCTCTGTCCCTGCAGACACAGCACGGAGCTCCCCAGTTCTGGGAAAGGAAGGGAGGGTCCCTCCTTTGGTCCCCTTCACCCTTCCCTGGGGAGGAGGTCACTGTGCGTAGGGGTGAGCTCCCAGCTGTCCCTCTGCTGAGTGAGTGGCTGTGTCTCTGCTGGCTCCGCAGAGCTCTCACTTGCTCTTCTCTTCTTCTCAGGCAATTTCATTGACAATGTCCAGCTTGGGAACTCGCCAGGCCAGCTCTGTCACGTCAGGATTCCACCAGATGGAAGCTCTCCACAGTGGCTGTAGGATGTGGCCAGGCCTGGAGTCCCCTGCCCAGCAGCTCTGTGTGCAGGGCTCAGGGCTGTGGACTGGCCTTGCTGCGCAGGGAGGCGATGGTGTGGTGGTTCCCCGGCCCCGTTCACCTCCCTGCTGAGCCTCAGCAATCTGTGCTGTCCCATCCCATCCTCTTCCCATCCATGGGTGGGTGGGCTGCGGGTGGGCTCCAGATCTCGCAGCATTTCTGCTGCTAGCCAGGTCTCCAGCCGCCCCTGGAACACCTCGTGCTCACTGCAGCCCCTTGCTAACACACCCACCGGCTCTGGCTGCCGAGGCCAGGCATGGTGCTGCTGCACTCTCAGCCCCAGCAACCCGGCCTGGCTGAGCTCATCCCCCGCCTACATGGGCAGGTAACTGTGCTCCCGACTCAGCCAAGCCCCTGTGCCTGCCAGCTTTCCTCACTGAGGGATTATCTGGATTTCCAGTTGTTTCCACTCCTGCCTGTGCTGCCTGGGTCCTTCCCAAACTCCCACCTTTGTGGCTGTGCCTGCTTCACCTCTGGAAAGGAGGGATGATTTTCATGTCATCCCTTGCCACATCCTCTCCAGAGGTGTCAGCTGAAGGCAGGGCATGATGCTGCCCTTTCCTGAGGACATCCTGGCAGGTCCTGGGCCATCAGCAGACACAGAGTTCTGAGCCAGAGCAACAGATGTGACAGCAAGATGCAAAATCAGTCCCAAGCACTCACACCTGGAGGCTGCTCCGGGAGGAAGCAGCTTTAACACGGACAAATGGCATATCAAAGTGGCAGCACCAGCCACAGTCTCCCCATGGGGACTGGCCCAGATGGGACAGCCCTGTCTGGCGGTGGTTGTCTGCTCCCTCTGTCTGCTTCAGCCTTTGTTTTTCTGCAGGGACACCTGCCAAATATTGTCCTCCACCTTCTTGTCCTTTATTGCCCCCCGACTCAATTCCTATGTCCCCCACTGCTCCCCAGCATCCTCACTTGGCATGGTGGCAGTGGGACTAAGCAGGTCAAAGGAGCCTTCGAAGGCAGCCGTCCACAAGCCACGTTTCTGGGCCCTGGTGACAGCTCACGGTGCCTGCTGGCAGCCCCGCCGCTCCCGCGGCTCCCGGGTCACGGCTCCTCGGGCCGCCGGCGCCTGGGGACCCGCCGCCCCTCCTAGCGCCGGGCCAGCCGAGCCGGGAGGGGGACATGGGCCCTGGTAATGCATGTCAGCCCCGGAGCCACTGCCGGGGACGCGCCTGGGCCACAGCAGACGAGTTTCCAGCCCCTCCTCTCTGCGCGAAGGAGGGAAAACAGGCCAGTGTCCCGCAAGGTTGCCAGGGTGACATTTTTTGGCGGCCGTGCCGTCGCGGCCGCTGAGCTGGCAGGGGCTGTATGCTGGGAGCTGGGGCAGCCCCTCTGTCCCTGCACCGGGGTGCCCCTGCCCGGGGCCACCCAGCAGCGTGGGGCCACCCAGCAGCGTGGGACCACGGGCCGCAGGATGCAGGTGGGAGCCAGGCGCAGGGGTGGAGGGACAGCGGAACACTGTAGGATCCACACAGAGATGAAAAATGCCAAAGCTTTGCTGGAGCTGGGAGCCTGCGGGGTAGGAGAGCCTTTTTGGCTGGGGCTTGGGAAGTCTGGGCTGCAAGCTGCAAGAGCCACCATCGGAGCACCGCTGGTTTCCATTTGGTCGGGTTTCGAAAGAGCTGCCTCCACTGGCAGCGTGGGTGTCCCTCCTCCTGCAGCGGGCAGTGTTTGTTTGCTTGGGAAAAGATGAGCCTCATTATCTGTCCTTCATGGGTCTCGGACTTTAAAGCTCAGCAGGAGGAGATTTTGCGATGGGAAACTGCCCTGGTGTCAGGCAGGCTTCGCATGGAGGAGGGGGACCACGGCCCCGCTGTGGCAATGGGGACAAGCACCAGGGCTGAGACATAGGCGAGACAGGAGGGTGGCAGAAGGTGACGCGCTCGAACAAACGCAGCTGGGTCAGGTGGAGTCCGGAGGTGCAGCGAGGAGAAAGTGTGGGATGTAATCCAGCTCCACATTGACCTGCAGCAGCGATAACATCGCTGTGCTCCATGTGTGGGAAGGTTCGGGTAGGCAGTCAGTGTAGCCCCCAGTGTTTGCACCTCCCGGCTCCGGCAGCACTAATAACACTGGAAGGGCCAGAATTCCCCCATGGAGCCAAAGCAGCCTTTGCAGAGTTGCCCACGGGCTCTCTCACTCCACCGGAGCATTTATCCACCCGCTCTGATCCAGCCCACATAAAGCCAGGTCACTTCACACAGGTTTCTGCTATCAGGCAGGATTCTTCTCCATTTTCAAGGAGTTTTTTTTTTCCAAGCACCATCCTTGTCCCAGGACTCTCCTCCCCCTTGCTCCAGGTCCCACAGCCCGTCCACCCCCCCAAATCCCTTCACGGAAGTGCAGCCCGGTGACTCAGGGCTGCCAACATGTTGCCTTTTGTGCAGCTCAGGCACTCCAACCTCTACCTGGAGGGAAGGAATCCAGCTGCGGGAGAAGAAAGGGCTGGTAAATCACTCAGCATCCAGCTGTGAAAGCATAAATTCAAGAGTCCTGACCACGTGAAAACATTCTGCAGCCAAACAAGAGGCAGCTTCGGTGTGTATTCATGGCCCCCAGGCCGGGGTTGTGCTGAGGGACTACCTGCCTTTGGCGCCATTGAAAGATTTACAGCCAAAATTCGGAGAGCGCTAGCGTGCCCCTGTGTGAGCGCAGAGCCGAGCAGATGGATGTCATGGTTTATCCTGCTAGATCCAAACCCTGTCTTAGACTAAACATGCCTCTGCCATCATTAGTGAATCACTTCTACATCCCCTCGAACCTTCCAGGGCTTGGATTTCAGAAGCTTTTTGCTGCCGCGGGGCACCAAAATGCTATAGAAGACAAAGCAAGGTGTGGCAGCAGGTTTTGTGGGGATTATCCCGATGGGATAATCCTGGGGCTGGAGGAAGAAGAAAGCAGGGGTATGGGGAGGAGTGAAAGTGGCAGCAGCCCCAGCTTTAACTGTTTTCCTGCCACGGGCAGGGTGAGGTGCGAGGCGCTGCTGCCCTGGCTCTGGCATTGCAACCTGCAGCCAGAGCTGCCCCGGGAGGGTGTCCAGGAGCCCCTCAGCTCCACACCCTGCCGGGCTGGGCTGGGCTCACGGCACTATGAAGGAGGCAGGATCGTGGAGTTCCCAAGCCCCGTGCACACAGTGAGGGCGAGCGAAGAGCCAGGAAAGGAGAACTGCGGTGCCATGTTGAGAGCGCCCAGCCCTGCTCCGTGCCCCGGGGCTCGGATAAGTGCTGGGAGAGGGAATGAGCTCAACTCGCTGACTCACTCCCTCCTTCAAGACCAGACCTGGCCTGCGAGCCGAAGCCCTGGGCTTGGTGGAGTAGGAGGTGCCAGGGCAGGGTCCTGCGGGCAGTGAGTGCTCTTTAGAGGTGAGGGTGCTCTCCGGCGCCCCGGGCAGAGGTGGGATGCTCCTCGGGGAGGGATGCTCCTCGGGGAGAAGAGCTGTGCCTCTCCCACTCACCCATTCCCGGGGCGTGCCCCCGACCCCTGCAGGAGACCGCCGGCTGTGAGAGTCCCGGCCCCGGGGGCTGGGGGCGGGCTGAGCCCCGGCCCCGGCTCACCCGCCCGGGGCGGGCCGGCCCTGCCGCCCCTCCCCTCCCCTCCCCGCCCCCCGGGCCGTGCCGATCCCGCCGCTTCGAGCCGAGCCGAGTCGAGCTGAGCCGAGCCGTGCCGATCCCGCGCGCCGAGCCGAGCCGAGCCGAGCCGAGCCGAGCCGAGCCGAGCCGAGCCGAGCCGAGCCGAGCCGAGCTGCGCTGCCGGCGCTGAGCGGGCACCATGCGCACGGGGTGAGCGCCGGGGCTGCGGAGCGCACCGGGCCCCTGGAGCTGTCGGGGATGGGGGGGGCACAGGTAGTGCGGGAAGCACGGAGCCGCCGTGGAGAGGCGGCGCCGGGAATCTGGAGCCACTGGGGAGGGAGGCACCGGGACCCTCACACAGGACGAGGGAGGGAGCCGCCGGGGAGGGAAAACGAGGACCCTGGGGGGCGGGGGGGTCCTCGGTGTAACCATGGCGGGACTCCAGGAACACCGGTACCGCGGGGACACCGGGGAAGGCTGGCACCAGCACCGGGAAGCTGCCGGGCTGGGAGGCGCGAGTAGCGCGGGAAGCCGGTGCACACGAGGGGCTGGGGGGGGTACCAGGACCCTGAAGCCGCCGGGGCTGGGGGTCCCGGCTGTGACCGTGGGAGGACCTCGGGGTGGGGCTGGAGGCCGGGGGGCGCCCCGCATTCGGCAGGAGGGTGGGTAACCTCTCTCTCCCCTTCCCTTCCCTCAGGTGCCCCCCACCGCGGCTGCTGCTCGGGCTCTTTGTCCTGCTGGTCCCCGCTGCTTCCCAGGAGCCGGGTAACGTGCACGGGATGCTGCGGGATGCTGGGGAAGGGAGTGCCTGCCGCCGTACCCAGGGTTCTATACCTCCTCCCTGTCCTGAAGCCCCCCATCGCCTGGGAGGCTCTCCCCAGCAGGAATGGGGACTGGAGTCTCCTCTCCAGCCAAATGCTGCGCGCAGTTTTGATTCCCGAAGCTGAGGGTGATTCCTTCAATGGCCGCATCTCTTGTGGCTCCCGAGCCAGGGGGTCCCGTGTGCTCCATCCCATCAGCGGCCAGGGATGCTGGGGAAATCCTTGACTGCAGTTCCCTGGGAGGGGAGTGGTTTGTCAGGTCCGTGCTGGCTGTGGGACAGGCAGGATGGCGTTGCCCCAAAGTGGCTGTGCTCCATGTATTAGCGTTTTCTTCATGAATCCTCCCTGTGGCTGCATGTCCTTGGAAGTGTTATGAGTGGTCGGGAGCCTCGAGCGTATGCCCTGGGGATGCAACACCTCCCATACTCTTCTGGGCTTTTCCCTGCCTTCAGGGGCTCCCTGTAACATCCCACTTCTCAAGCTGCTGGTGTGCCGGGAGAGGGGAATTCAGTGCTGACTCAGCTCTCCAACCCTTCTTTCCCCACGAGGCACATGAGCCGGTTCTCCTACTGCCTGTGTTTCTGGTGAACTTTACCTCCCTGACAGGAAAGCTTCCTGCCAGCTGCCAGGCGGGATGAAAGCCCTCCTACCCTTGCAGCCGGTCTCTGGATGCGTGCCCAGTGCCTGGAGGCGGGAACAACCACTGCTGGCACAGAGAGCCCCCACTTGGATCCCAGGAACCCCAACTGCCAAAGCCACTGAGCTGCAAGTGACAATCCAAAAACAAGGATAGAGTGGATTTTCTCTGGGGTAGTGGTCTGGTCTTCGGCTTGTGCCAGCATGGTGTGAAGCATCACTTGTGTCCCTCTCTGCTGTCCCAGGCTGGGCATGACGTTTCTGTTAGTGGCATCCCCAGGTACAGGCAAACTGCAAGTCGGCCGTGAAATTGGTGGATTATTTACTGGAGCAAGGCTTTGTGTCATCTAGGAACAGCTCTGGCACTGTTCTGTGGGCAGTAGGGTCAGCTGTGGAGGGAAAGAGGCTGGCTGGGGCAGCGGGGATGCCCAGCACTCCCAGAGCACGTCTGGGAACGCTAGGAGAAGCTCTCCAAGTGCCCTGGGCTGCATTTATGATGCCGCTTTCAGTGGCGTGGGTGCCTCCCCAGGGACCGCAGGAACAAAGCTCCCCTTGGAGATCTGCAGACATGGGAACATCGTTCCCATGTGAAATCCTGAATTGGCTATTTTAGGTCCCTGGAGACTGTCCAGTGCAGCCAAGCTGAGCTGGAGGGCCGGGCACTGCTTTAATAGTGGGTACTCAGAGTTATCCATGCCCTTCCCATCCTCTCCCATCAGCATCCTTGGGCACTCAGGGCTGGCCAGGACCCTCTGCTGGAGGTGCATCCTCCAGCTTTGGGAAGCCACACTGGGGGCCCCCAGGAGGTTCCCCAGGGCATGCAGAGGGGATGTGTGCTGGGGGAATGCAGCCGGCGCCGGTCACCACTGGCAGGGAGGTGCCCGTCTCACCCAGCTGACTTGGCCGTCTCCCAAAGGCAGGCTGCAGATCGGGTTTTAAAGGAATTCAGTGGGTCGGTGTGGCTTCTTTTCATTCTCTTCTTTTTTTTCTTCCCCCCCTTCCCTTGGTTCAATGTCCAAGGACTGCAGGGCCTGTTCTGCCAGCCTGCCTTTGTGATGGCTTCTGGGGAATGTTTGCTCCAAAGGCTGTCCTGGCATGGAGATAACCTTACTGTTTATCTGCCTGCCTTGCAAATTTGGGGGCTTAGCTGACCCAAGCTGTGCTGGCCTCTTATCACTGGATCTCTGGGATTCCTCAGGAAGGGCACATAGCCATGAGGAGTAGCGTGAGGATGCTGCCACAGGTCTGGTCTGGCGAGTGTGGGGGGAATCACAAATAGGTCTATGAGTGACCTCAAGCATGGGTGGGGTCAGACGCTGGGAAAATCCCCATTCTGGGGGGGCAATCCTGTGCCAGGTCCCTGGATTGGGGTGATCTGCTGGCCAGGCCACTTCTGGTGATAGAAGCAATCATGCATTGGAACAGACTGCCCAGGGAAGTGATGGAATCACTATCCCTGGAAGTGTTTGAAAAATGTGTAGATGTGGCTCTTGGAGACATGGTTTAATGGTGGAACTGGCTGTGCTGGGTGAGTAGTTGGATCTGATGATCTTGGAGGTCTTTTCCAACTGTAATGCTTCCATGATTCTGTTATCTTCTCTCACACTGAACTTCTGTGCTTCAATTTGGGGTTGGGAGGAGCCCCAAAAGCAGCCCCAGCTCTCTGCTGTGCTGCTGCTGAGGGTGCAGTCAGCCCCTGGGAATTCAAGCTGCCTTCTCCCACTGTTATGGACAACAGGTGCTGGAGCTGCAGGTTGAGAGGCTCATTCCTGATAATTTCCATCCCCAGTGGGCTGTGGGTCCTTCTGGCTGGGATTCCTCACAAGCAATCGCTGTGCAAAGTGATTTACAGCCTGTGGCACAACTGCTCTGCTGTCAGCACCTGGTGGGGTTAGACAGGGGGATCAGAGCTTTCCTAGCATTATTTTAGGAATTTCTTCAAAAGACATGAGGGAATTGGCTGTGGGCAGCACCCAGCATCGTGGGTTTGGCTTGGGCAGGGCTGGCACCTCTCAGCTCTGACCGCTGAGTGTCATTTGACCGCTGAGGTTCCCAGCAGGGGCTGGAGGAGCTGGGGAGGATGCTGTGCTCCAGGAGCTCCTCAGGCTCTTCACCTCCTTATCAGCTGGCAGGACTGCTGTTTGCAAAACCTTATCTGTGCCGTGGGAGCTCCTGGGGAGAGGGAGCTGCCCAAGCTGCCGGCAGCTGGAAGGAGACAAGGCTGCGGGCATCTCCCTGCAGCATCTCTGAGTTCCTGGTCCATCATCCTGGCAGGTGGATCCCATCCCTCCTGCCTGTCCCAAGGAGGTGGCAGCAGGAATGGAGTAGCTGTGCTTGGGTGGTGCTTTAGGGCTGGAAATTAGGTTTAAAAAGAGACTGAGTAATCCTGCAGAGTGGCTGTGCTCTCTGGCAGGAGCTTGCTTCCATTGAAGCCCACAACCTTTTCAAGCCCTAATTTTTCCATTACTTCCCCAGCTCTGTACCTGAACTTGGTCCTTCCACAGCATCCATTCTCCCAGAGCTCTTGCCTTGCTTTTAGGTTTCCATGTGGTGTCTGCTGGCCCAGCGGCGTGAGTGCCTGGGAGCTCTCTCCCTACTGCTGCGTGTCCCTGGAGGGTTGGAGAGCTGCTCTTCCCTGTGGCCACTAGAAAACCCTGCCCATACGCTTCCATATTCTGGAGAAGCAGGGTTTTTTTTTTGCTCTGAAGAACAGCCTCTCAGTGACACTGTTCCCTGTTTATTTTGGCCTGCAGCTGGACTAACCTCTCCTTCCAGTGTTTATGGCGACAAAACTTGGGTGCTGTTAAGCAGCAAATCCAAGCCCCTGGAGAAAACATTTTGCAATCCTGCTTCAAGCATCACTGCATGGCTTAAAAACTCCCTGAGCAGAAAAAACTGTGCAGATGGGAAACTGGCTTTGCTCTTGGGGGGTTGTCACCACTTTTTTATGAGGAGGCAGGAGCATGTGGAGCCAGGGGAAAGGACTCATCCAAGGCTGCATCCTCTGATATAAAAGAGGGAGAGAGACTTTTTACATGAGCCTGGAGTGACAGGCCAAGGGTAAATGTCTTCACACTGATAGAGGGGAAGGTTGGATGGAATATTGGGAAGGAATTCTTCCCTGTGAGGCCCTGGCACAGGGTGCCCAGAGAAGCTGTGGCTACCCCTGGATTCCTGGAAGTGTTCTAGGCCAGGTTGGATGGGCTTGGAGCACCTTGGAAGAGTGAAAGATGTCCCTGTCCATGGCAGGGGGTGGAACAAGGTGAGATTTGGTGTCCCTTCCAACCCACCCCATATTCTGTGACAGGGACACCACGTCTCTTCTGCACCACTCTGGCCTGTCATTACTGTTAGGGATGATGCTCTAAACCCTGGAATAACAATCCCAGCCAGCGCACTGTCTTTTTCCCAAACTCCTGATAGTTTACCAAGAAAAGAATTAATTCTGGCATTTCAGTAGAGAGTTCAAAGTACTGAAGGAGACATCTGGGATTAAGTATTGATGTATATCAGCAGCCCAGAGGTATGGGATTAATAAAACACTCTAATGATTCTTCTGTTGTATCTGATGACATTTGGGAAAGCATTGGAGAGGAGTCCTTTCCAAGAGCATGCTGCAGTCTCTCTGAGTGTGCAAGCCTGGAGACAGTGTCTTGCATGTTAGGAAGAAATTCTTCCCTCTGAAGGTGTCATGGCACTGGTACAGGCTGATGAGAGCAGCTGTGGCTGCCCCTGTATCCCTGGAACTGTCCAAGGCTGGGTTGGACGGGGTTTGGAGCAGCCTGGGATGGTGGAAGGTGTCCCTGCCCACGGCAGGAGGTGGGACTTTAAGGTTCCTTCCCACCCAACCCACGCAGTGAGGTTCCATGTTGGATGAGTTCCTCCTTACCCCATGTCCCAGTTTCCTCTCTGCCAGCTGTGGGGGCTCTCTGCCTGGCTCTTGTGTCCTCCAGACACATTCCTCATCATTTGGGTAGCGATGTGTGTGGAGCAGCGCTGCTGCTGCCCTCGGGAGGATGTGCCCATTCCTGCTGATGGGTGGGAGGTGGTGCGGGGGAAACCTGCGATGATTTCAGCTGGTGCTAAGTCCCCTTAAATCCTGGGCATCGGGGAGAAGTCCCTGACTTTGTGGGTGGAGGAAGGCACGTGGTAGCAGCAGTGTGTGTGGCTGTTGGTGTCGGACTTAGTTAGCCTGGGGAGCTCGTTGCCAAAGATATCATTGAAGCACAAGGAGCTAAACAGGTTTAGAAAATGGTTTTGAAATTTGTACAGCTACCAGAGGCTCTGGCATTGCCTCCACACCTTCAAGGTGTAAGCGTGGTTAATTAGCCCTTTGGGAGTGAAGGGGTGGATGGCTTTGACCTCCTAAGGAGTGTTGGAATGAAGCAGGACACTGACACCCCCTGGGCTGTGGGCTGGGGCTGCTCGAGGGTCAAGGCTCCAGAGGCTTGCTGTGCTCCTGGCTCTGACCGGCAGCGCCGTTTGGCAGCAGCAGCCCCAGCACTGGGGCTTTCTCAGCAAGCAACATCTGGTCCGGAACATCCCGTG
This sequence comes from Vidua macroura, assembly GCF_024509145.1. Lineage (NCBI taxonomy): Eukaryota > Metazoa > Chordata > Aves > Passeriformes > Viduidae > Vidua > Vidua macroura. The sequence continues at coordinate 757,502 of NC_071577.1, forward strand.
TCTTAAAAAGGTTGCTTTTGCAGAATTTTTATTGTTTTTTTTTTTTTTGGCATCGCTTCCCAGCCCTTTTCTAAGATGGAAATTGGTCATTAGTGGATTTTATTGTAGTTTTATTTTATTCTCAAGCTTAGCTTGCTGTTTCCTCCTCCCCTGGGGACTGTAAGATCTGGCTGTTCCTCTGACCTTGTCCCCAGGTTGTGGGAGTCTGCTCAAACAATCCAGGGTAGGAATAGGAGTTGGAGCGCCTGGAACCCAGCATTACCATCCCCACGCTCTTCCCGCTGTCACCACTGGCATAAATCTCTGAGAGCCCAATGGTCCTTGAAGCTACCTCTGAGTTTATAATTCCTAATTTAGCCACTTGCCTTCCCTTTGGAAAACACAATTTATTCTTTTACACCCTCCTCACTAGTCTATAACTTAATTGAGTTGGAGATTGTTGATAAACAGCAATTCTTTGATAATCCCCAGATAAGCTTGTGGTGCTCACTTGTGGCATGGTGGGAGGGCATCTGTACAGCTTATTCCTTCCTCTGGGGTCCCAAAATGCTTTCCAGAGGGGCCAGGACCCTTATCCTGGGGACCTGGGACATGTGGGTGACATGGAACCCCTGGACACATCGTGCAACCCTATCAGTGATGCCAGCATCTCCCCAGCTGTGTCCCAAACTGGAGAAGCACCCTGTCGTTCTGGGAGCTGGATCTCAGGGGGGGTACTGAGTGGGTACTCCCACTCAGGTGGGAGTTGGTGGAGTAGAAACCTGCAATGATTCCAGGGGGCACTAAGTCCCATCGGATATCAACGTGGGAGAGGAAGTGCCAGCCCCAGGCACTGTGGGCGGAGAGAGAGGTGTGTGACAGCAGCACGTCTGTGATTTTTGGCTTTTACTGTAGATTCTTTGAATGGTTTGGCTTGGAATGGACCTCAAAGCCTGTCTCGTTCCACCCCCTGCCATGGGCAGGAACACCTTCCACTATCCCAAGTAGCTCAGACTTCAGGATTTCATTAACCAGTTGTTACTTCTAGAGCTGCTCTGGGCACATCTTTTTGGTGGGGAGATGGGGATGTCAGGCCAAGAAGGCGGAGGGTGTGTGTGTGTCCTGGCATCCCCCATGCCTGTGTGTGGTACCCAGTGGGCTGAGCTGGGCTCTTGATCAGAGTCTAATCCCACCAGGATTCTCCTGGTGCTGGGCTGGATGGAGATATCAGACAGTTCCCTCCCAGCTAGGATGCAATGGGGTCGTGGGCCTGGCTCCCTCTGGGTGCCAGGGGGGTGGGAATCCTCATGGCATCCTTCAAGGCCGGGCTGCCAGCCCGGCTCCAGCCAGCCCTTGGCTGATGCTGACACTGATGGCTCCTTTCCCACATTCTCCTTGGGCTCAGCCGAAAGAGTTAAGGAAGCCACTGGAGAGGGGCCCCCAGAGGCAACTGCTGGAGGTAATAATCTTCCTTCGTCTCTTTCTTCTTTTCCCCTGCTAATTGCGGAGTTGACATCGTCCCCTCTCATGAAAGGCTCTTTTGTCAGCCGAGTTGCTGGGCAAAGCTCGGGTTTGGCAGCAGGTTTTGAGCCCCGGGCCGGCTCCGGCTCCTGCACAACCCTCTCCGGCGGCAGGTAGTGAAATGACTCTTTCAGCGACAGCGATGTCCCTCCCTCTTTGGCTCCCATCTGAAACAAAGCCTAACACCTGAACAGCGACAAAATGAAACACCTAAACAGCGACAAAAATCCCTCCTTTTAGCCAACGGGCCTGATTTTCAGCCGGTTTCACCTCGGCGGCAGAGGGAAAGGTCAGCCCGTCTAGACTCTAATCCGACAAGTGTTGTATTTCTTCCCGCGGGTGTCCCAGCAACGGGATTAACCCTCAGTGCGGGCGGACATTGGCGAGGTCCCACTCCATCCTGGCCTGGTGGCCTGCATGTGTCTGGCCGGGCAGCCCCAGAGGTGGGCTGGGCTCTGGTCCCACTCCTTGTGCCTGCCCCGGGCTCTGCCAGCGGCTCCTGGTGCCCAACATCAACCCAGCGGCCAGGGAACTGAGAATACCAGTGGTGGAACAGGCTTGTGGATATTTGTTCCACCCCAGGGGTGGGTGGGCCTCTGGTGAAGCACTTCTGCCCCAGGAAGGACACCAGGCCTGGTTTGGGGACCACACTGGAGTGGGATGCTCCACACCAGCACCGTGGGACAGCCTGTGTCACTGTAAATCTGCCTCTCACAGTGAAAATGGGTCTCCCAGTGCATCCCCTGATCCCAATGCTCTGATCTCCCTCCCAGAACATTCCTTGCCTCCCAGGGCTCTGGTCTCCCACTACATCCCCTGTATCCCAGCACCTGGGTCTCCCAGGACATCCCTCCCTCAGTTCCAGCTGTGTAGGGGTGGCTGTTAACCCCTGACACCCCTCTGGCCTCGGGGCAGCAACAGCAGTAAACAGCAGCAGCACCAGTAAAAATGTGTCTGTTTGGGTCAGGAGCAAAAATACCCCCCATTTCCTTCATTCAGCTATTTAATCTTTTTATCTCTCTGCTGCTGCTCCATCACCTGATGGCCCCCGTTTGCCTCCAGGTGTTACTGGTGGAGTCTCCCTGCCCGTGTGCAGCCAGTGCCAGAGCTCAGCACCCAAACATCTGAGGGGTGCCTCCCAGTGGGTGCTGTGCATCCAGAGCCCCCACATCCGTGGCACAGCTGCCTGATAACATTGTTCCACTTCAGTCTTTTTCAGCCTTTCCTCTGCTTTCCCGGTGGCCCCTTTCCGGGCTTTCTTCTGCCTTCTTTCCTTCTGAAGTGGCCAGCCAGGGCTTCTCCCAAGGGCCATGCAAGCTTTGCTGTTCCCCCCATCCCACTGAACTCTGATGTTCCCAAGTGCGGGGTGCAAAGGAGCCAAAAGGGGTTTGGAGAGCACAGTCTGGGTTTAATCCTTGCTGTTGCGATGAGAGGCTCCCAGTGCAGCCCCAGGAGCTCCTGCAGCCTCCAGCATCCTCCAAAGTGAGGTGCTGGTCCCAGGGCAAGGCTGTCTCAGAACTGCTGGAGCCTCAGTGCTCAGGCTCTGCGCCCTGCAAACGGCCCCACACTTTAATGAGGAGCTGGCTAAAGCTGGTGAGGCTGTGGGCCTGGGAGAAGGGGGGTCCATTCCCCCAAATCCCAGCTGGGTGCTCTGGAGTCAGGCTGCAGCTTGCCTGGAGTCCCAGAGCATAGCTCCTGCCTACGTGGGATTTTTTTTTTTCCCTGCAGCTGGAGCAGGTTAAGTGGGGTTTTAGAAGCGTTTTCTTTTCTCCTGGGTGCTTAAAACAACAAAAAATAAAATCCCAGCCTGGCAAGTGACACTGCTGCTACAATGAAGGGAAGATTTATGGGGATTTTTTTTTAACTTTACAGGTCACTGCTAGTATTTGTGGAATTGGCTTTGCTGCAGGAAAAACTGGTTTCCAGCATGCCCATTAGGAAGAAACTTCTGCAATCGTGTAATTAAAATGCAGAAGAAAATAAAATAGCAATATTTAAGTAGATGCCAGAGGAGCTGGTGCTCGTAGCTGGGTCCTTTGGAGGCTGTGTGTGTCCTCTGCCTTGTTCTGACCTTGGCTATGCTGCTTTTAGCCTGTGGCAGGAAAAAAAAAGGGGCTTTTTTTTCACTTTTTCTGGGCTTTCTGGCTCCTGCACCAGCCTGTAAAAGCAGAAAAAAAAATCTACATTTTGACCATGGGAATGTTTTAATCCATCTTGAGGCAGTTTACAGATTTTTTTTTTATCACCGTATCTGAGCTGGGGCTGGCACCAAGATGAACTCCTGTTAGGCAGGGAATGTTGGGACTGTGACTCCTCCATCCCTTAAATTAAAAATTATGGATTTGACTCATCCCCATCCTCTTGCAGTAGGACAGCTGCAGCCTGCAGGGTATCATCCTGGGGGTTCTGGCTCCCTAGAACTTTTAAACAGGAGAGGGAAACTCTGCTTCCATAGGATCATTTTTGGGGGGTTGTTTTTATGTGGGTTTTGTTGGTTTTGGTTTTTTGTTTGTTTGTTTGTTTCCAGAAAATATTCACTGCTTAGACTTGGATGTTTGGGATGTGTATATTTTTTCATCTGGGATGGTGATATGAGAAAAGACCCCCTCACTTTTGGGGCACCCTGAACCCAAAGCGTGGCCATCAGGAACAAAGCCATCCCAAATCCCAGAATGCCAGGTTTAGGTTGGAAGGAACCTTAAAGTTCATCCAGTCCCCACCCCTGCCAGGGCCAGGGACACCTTCCACTGTCCCACACTGCTCCAAGCCCCAGTGTCCAACCTGGCCTTGGACACTTCCAAGGATCCAGGGGCAGCCACAGCTGCTCTGGGCACCCTGTGCCATGGCCTGCCCACCCTGCTGGGGAGGATTTCTTCCCAATATCCCATCCATCCCTGTCCTCTGGCACTGGGAAGCCATTCCCTGTGTCCTGTCCCTCCATCCCTTGTCCCCAGTCTCTCTCCAGCTCTCCTGGAGCCCCTTCAGGCTCTGAAGGGGCTCTGAGTCCTCCTTCTCTGATGATGCTGAAACCCCACCTGGGCATGGTCCTGTGCACCCAGCAGGTGAGCCTGGAGCCTGCTTCAGCAGGGCTTGGATTTGCCAATCTCCAGAGGTGCCTTCCCAGCCCCAGCCTCCCGGGACCCTGGGATGGACCCTGTGAATGACGTCTCCCCGCAAGCCTGCTCAGCCTTCCCAGCCCGCCCCCCCATTTGAACTCTCTGGTATGTGAATTTTTGCTAGTGTCAGAGGGTCGGTGGCTGCAAAATCCCTCCCGGTTAAAGGCGGGGGAATACCAGTGTGTGGGGCTTGGGATAATTAACAGTTGTCAGCAAAACAATGGTGACATTGTAGGGCAGGAGTAAAGGGAAAGGGCCCCTGTCTTGAGAGTAATGTTACTTTTCTATTTAAGTTGCCATAGTCTTTGCTGAGAAATGGCCCTATTCTCTCTAATCCTCCCCTTCAGGCATGCCTGCTGGGCTTTTTTGTGTCGTTTGGATTTTTTTTTTAACCCCTTATCATCCCAGGAAACAGCTTGTGGGTACCCATCTTGGTGGTGCTGTGCTGCAGGGATGCCCTTGGTTCATGGCATTGTGCCGATGGGCTGGGCAGCTTTGCTTTGGGATGCTGAAGCCTGGGATGGTGCCTGGCTGTGGTATCATCCCTGTGTTCAGGAGGGGGCAAGCCTGATTTGGAATCTCTGTCTTCAAGCTCTGCCTATATGCTGTCTCCATGCAAGCAGGGACACAAATTACACCCCTCCTTGTTCTTGGCACCTGTCCTATTACAGGTGGTGAACCTCACTGCATTAAAGCTGTTTATTGTGTTGTATTTTGCTTTAAAACCAAGTGACTTGTAGAAAAAAGGAATAATTGGTCAAATACTGGCTCTAGTTCTTGGTTGAAAAGGGATGATGTGAGTTCTGGCTTCATCCAGCTCCTGCTGGCTTTCCCCAGTGCTTGCTTGGAGCAGCAAAGGATCACCCACCTGTTTGACCCATTTACTATCCGTCTCCAAGGCTGTTTGGACTTCCTCAAAAGATCTAAGTTTTCCTCCTTAAATACTTGTGGAGACATGGCAGGGAAAGGGGGATTTCAGCCTTGGCTGATATCAAGTTTTCATTGCTCAACTTGATTTCAAGGCGTTCAATTGATTGATTTCTCATTGTGGCATTGGGACGTGTGGAGTTGGGTGGGTTCAAGGCCTGGGTGCTGCTTTCCCTTTTCCAGCTGCCCCTCACCCAGACTGTTCATGACCCCAGCATCCACTCCCAAAGGGCCTGCCAGGCACCTCTCCCTGACATGTCCCCAATTCAAGGGCCCAAGAGGTCCAGCACGGAGCACGGTGCCCCACAGACAGCAGACAGCCCGGGATGAGATGCAATGGGATGTGACAACAAAGCACGATGGCCAAGGTTGGCTGCCTGGTGCAGAGGAAACTTTGGGAAGAGCCAAAACTTTGAAAATGCTGCCAAAGTCAGCGGCACAGGCGAACTATTGTCTGAGGAGTGCAAAGAGGTGGAAGGACCACAGAGAGGACATGGAGTCTTATTACGAGCACAGCTGGGGGCTTCCAAGCCAAACAAAGTCCCCTGCGCTGCAGGAGGGCAGCGCTGACAAGAGCCAGGCTGGTTGGATGAGCTGGAGATTGCAGCTGAAATCCCAAAACAAACCCCCCTCCCCGATCCCCCTTTTCCTGTCCATTCCTTAAGAAAATAGCGTTCCTCACCACCTGGCCCTGCAGCAAGCGTGTGAGCTTGGATTCTGTTTGCCACACGCTGTGTTGAGGATGAGATTAATGACCTGCCAGGTGGTTTTCCTCCCTGAAAATCCATAGCAAGGCTCCATAAAGCATCCATGAGCTGTGGCAGTTGCCTGCTGCAGCAGCACTCACCAGCTGGCACCCAGCATCCCTGGGTGGGGCTGGACAGCTGCTGTTCCACAGGGTGGAGGCTGTGATGCTCAGGTACATGGCTTGGTAGCTCTTCTGTATTTTGTTTGGTGATTTGAGGTTTTTAAGTTGTACTGGTGTTTTCTTTGCTTCTGAAGTCCTGGAAAACAGCTGGGGATGGACAACTCCCAGCTTTTTTTTGCATAGGCTTCAAAGCTGGTGCTGGGTTACCTGCTGACAGTGCTTTGTTTCTCTGTCACATTGGAAGGTTAAAATCCTGGCATGGTTAAGGGACATCATTGGCTTGGAAAGCTTTGTTTGAGCTCTGGGGACACGTACCCCACCTGAGTGCCTTGTCCTCCTCTGATTCTTTGGTTGGGATGGCATCAAGTTGGATCACAAACCCTCCATGCTACACAGAATCTGTCTAACAATGCTAACCGGGGTGCCAGGTGCATTGATTGCCCTGTATCCTTGGGGAAAGAAGTGCCTGGGAATGGGAATGCATTCCTCCCTGTTCCTCAGGGAGACGGCAACCAACACCCTCCACCACTGCCTGTCCCGAGGCCGAGGCAAGAATGCCGAGAACTCAATTGAAATTTGGGGCTCCCCAGCTGAGCCAGAACCTTGGTGGGGGGTGAGAAGCAGAGTCTTCTCCTGTCCAGGGAGCAATTAGTCTGCAAGATGATTTATTAACGTGGAGGAGGATGATCCAGGGGGTCGCATGCCTTCCCTTGCCTTCCCTGCCTTATCTCCAGGCTGTTGGTTGCTCTTGGGGGCAGGTGAGTGATTGGAAGCAGAGACATAGCCCCAGAGGAGGCAGGATGAGGGGGGACTGGGGGCTACAGCTCGCCCCAAACTCACCTTGTGTTTTATACACCTCCCTTGGGTTTGGCTGTGCCCAAATATTGATGGTCCCTCTCCACCATCCATTCTCCCCAGGAAACCTCACAGGGTGGCCAAAGTCACTCCGGCCACAATTCTCTGCTGCCTTGTCCGCTTGTCCGTGTGGATGGGGCAGAGTAGGACACCAGCACCTCTTGGCTGTGCCTTGTCCAGCCCTACTCAGTTCTGGAGGAGGAGGAGGAGGATGCAGGTAATGACAGGGCTCCGGGCATGGCCACCCTTGTTCCCCTCCTGGGGCTATTTGATGGCTCCCGCAGGCAGTCGTGACATTTTCACGGTTTATCTTATCGAGGAATTTGCCGGGAGGATGTTTCTGGCTCTCCATGAGTAAATGTTTAGGAATGCTGCAGTCCCCTCCCCTGGTTCCAGGAGGGCTGTACCCGCCCCTGCTCCCTCCCAGGCTCTGCCCGGAGCTCGGTGATCTCAGAACTGTGTCCAGCAAAGTGGGGTCTTCTTGAGGAAGCGTCTGCGCTCTGCTCAGCCTGAGGCTCCCTCTGCTGTCCATCCATCCGTCCCTCTGCCTGTCCGTCCATCTGCCCGGCTCTTGCTGGGGGATCCTTGGGGTCGGGAGGAATTGCTGAGCTGGGCTGCGGCAGGCTCCCTGTCCTCTCCCAAAATCCTGCAGGGACAGCAACCCCAGAGAGAAACATCGGTGTGCTTTGACCACAGATGAAAGGCTGCAGGTCTTGATGACAGGCTCTTTTTTCCTATTTTTATCTATTTTTCCCTTCCCCCCCCCCTTTTTTTTTTAACCTATTTTTACCCCTATTTTCTCTTTTCAGTTTCCTTTCTTCTCCTTCTTTTTCCTCTCTTTTTGTCTTTTTTCCTTTTTCTTCCCCTCCCCTTCCCCCCTCTTGCCTTGTCCTTCTCTCTTTTCCTCCTTCTCATCCCCTTCTTCTTTCTTTCTTTCTTCCCCCCCTTTTCCCCCTCTTCTTTTTTCCTCTCTTTTGTCCTTTCTCCCCTCTTTTCTCTTTCCTTCTCTCTCCTTTCCTGTTCTCATTTTCCACTTCTTCCACTTCCCCCACACATTTTCCTCCACTTCCCACTCTTTCCTTGACTTCTCCAATCTCTTTTTTTCCCTTTTCTTCTTTCCCTCTTCCTTCTCTGTCATTTTCCCTTTCTCTTCTCCCCACTCTCTTTCCCCCCACCCTCTTCCCCCAATTTCTTTTCCTCCCATCTCCACTCTTTTCCCCCACCTCTAGTTTTTTCTCTCTTTTCCTCTTTCCCCCTCTTTCCCCCCTTTTCCCCCCTCTATTCTTCTGGCCTCTTTCCCTCTTCCTTCTCTGTCATTTTCCCTTTCTCTTCTCCCCACTCTCTTTCCCCCCACCCTCTTCCCCCAATTTCTTTTCCTCCCATCTCCACTCTTTTCCCCCACCTCTAGTTTTTTCTCTCTTTTCCCCTTTCCCCCTCTTTCCCCCCTTTTCCCCCCTCTATTCTTCTGGCCCAGGACTGAGCCCTCTGTGCCTTCTTAGGGCAGCCCAATCCCCCTTTTCCTGAGGAACCATGTTGCAGCACCAGATGCCAGACAGTTTTGGAAAGATACAGTCAGCCTCTTTGGGAGGGAACTGGGACCAGGGTGAGGGTCCAGTTTTGCTTTTCAAGAAGTCCAAGGTTATGGCAAGCTGACAGCAGCATCTCATGGAGTGTGCAAAGTGGTTTAGGGAGTCTTTAGCCTGGAGGAGGCAAAACCAAGGTGTTCTCCCTACTCTGCCAGCAAGCCAACTGCCATGGCTTCTCCCTGGGGGAATACTTCTCCAAAATATTTCACAAGCTGGTGCCTTCCTGCCTGGCTGCTTGGTCAGTGGCAGAGCTGGTTGCACTGGACCAAGATGCTCTAGTGCCACCTCTGCCACCAGCCCACCCTCAGGGCACCTAATTTGGAAATCCCTTTCTGGGGATGCCCCAGCCCTGGCTCCTTCCCAAGGAGCTTGCAAGGAGGTGTGCAGCGAAATGAAGATCATTGACTTAATGAGGGTGTCCCACAGGATTGCTGCTCCACTCTGCTGTCATGAGCTGCCTAATTCCAGCAGGAGGGAGAAGCAGGAATTTCTCTGGCTGGGCATCCTGCCTGCACATGCTTGGGGTACCTCAGCAGGGTGCTGCTGCCCAAATCCTGGCAGCTCATGGGGGCATGTGATGCTCCCAACCCTGGAAGCTGCACAGCTCTGGGGCGGGTAGAGGCTCTGGGAACACCAAGGTTTTCCATCCCACCAGTGGCAATGGAAGCAGCAGTTACTCCTATCCCTCTCGGGTGTGCCAAGGAGTCCTGCATGGTATGGTGCCACCGCACCCTGGCCCCAGGGCAGCCAAGCCCGTCAGGTCAGGACAGGACACTCGAGAGAAGGTTGGCAGACACCTGGCTCCTTCCCCAGGCTGATGGAAGTACTGGAGTTCTGGGAGGGGGCCACATGGAAGCTCTGCCATCTGGACAAACCCGTGTCCTGTGCGGATTGGTGGGGGCTGTTCCACAGCAGGCGCCCCTAACAGCATCGGTCACGGGGAGAGCTGCTGGCAGCAGCAGCCAACTCCCATTTTCAGGGGAAAACTTGCCTGTTTTGCTTCAAAACTACTGTGGGAAATGTTGCATAAAGCAAAATGGACATCTGAGCATTTGTCTCGGTGATTTTCCTGAATATTTTTAAACTGGAGCATCAGCTCCGGCATGTGGAGATCTCCACACTGTTGGACCACAGCACACTCTGACCTTTCTGGTCACACACAGCCAAGGGGAGCCAAAATTGTCACCTCCCAATCAAAACTCTGTCTCAGGGACATTTCTTGAGCCATGGAGGTGACTTGCCTGGTGTCAGCATGGCAGGATAGGCCCTGGGAATGCTCCATCTCTGCTTGGCCATCCCTAGGGATGAAGGGCACCGTCACCCGAGCTGGATAAGTGGATTTGGGGTAACTTTTTAAAGCAGAGGCAAAAAAAAAAAAATCAAAATTTTTGGGGTGTGGGAGAGTGCCAGCGCTGCCCAGGGAAGATTTTCATCCTGGGCTCCAGGAAAACTTGTGATTGGGAAACTTGTGATTGCTCAGACCTGGCTTTGATGTGTTGCCGGCATGTGACGTTTGGGGGGGGCAGGAAAGCTGCAGTGCTCCCCTGGCTATCCTGCGACAGCACCTGGGCAGGGGGTCCTGGCCCTGTAACTGAGCCAGGAAAGCGCCTTTAAACACTTGGCTTTGGGGACTTGTGTTTCTGGCCAGTGGAAATATTGGAAATGTTTCCTGGGATTTGTTTCCCTCCTCGTTCAGTTTTTCTCTGAGATTATAACCTTTTACTGAGGCCTGAAGTGGGGCGTCCCACCAAAGCTGGGCATCCGTGAGGACCATGTCCATGCATGACCCCACCACGTACAGCTCTGTATGCTGGTGATTTAACCAGAGCCATCAAGCAGGGAGAGTGGATTTAGGATCTTTCGGGCAGGAAGGAGTTAAACATCTAGCAGCAGCTGCTGGGACAGGCAATAGGGTGCGTCTGAAGGCTGGCTTGGCTCCTGGAGGTTTTGGGGGGCTCAGGTGAGTCCCCAGGCAGGCGGCGGGGTCCCTGAGGAGCCGTGCCAGCAGCGGGAGGCTGGCGCTGGGGAGAGGAAGGCTTGGCAGGGCCGACGCTGTGGCCACTCCTCCTGCTCTGCTCGGGTTTGAAGGGTCGAGTGCTGGAGCTTGGGAGGAGAGAGCAATGTGAGTGCTCCGAGGGTCTGGCTGGGACAGAACTCCTGCCTCTTCCCTCCTTTCCTTCCTCCAGCCTCTCCGCTCTGCTCTCGGAAGCAACAGAGCTCATTTTCCCTTTCCAATGGCCCCACCTCGCTTGGGGTTTCTGCTCCTCCTGGCTTGCTGCTTCTCCTGCTCCGAAACACAGCTTCTGGACTGGGTTTGGGACAGCACAAAGACCACAGGAAGCCCAGCAGTACTTGGTGAGGGAATCCTGGCATCAGAGCCGCCAACCTCAGCGGCAGCTCCAGCTCCCAGCCCGTCCCCAGGGATACGGGGTGACGAGGTGGCAGGAAATGTCACCACCCCACGGCAGCAGGAGCCAGATCCTGCTACAGCAGCACCCGTGGGTAAGGGAACCACAGCCAAAACCACGGAGCAGTGGGACAGGAATACCACAGGGCTGGTGGAGAGCACAGCATGGCCAAGCATCGCTCCTCTCCACAGCATGTCACCTGCCCCAGGACAGCAGGCAGCCAGCAGCCCCACTGACGACCCCCAGCTCCTGGGGTCAGCGACCCTCAAGGACCCCCAGCTCCTGGTGTCAGGGACCACTGAGGACCCCCAGCTCCTGCGGTCAGGGACCACTGAGGACCTGCAGCTCCTGGGGTCGGGGACCACTGAGGACCTGCAGCTCCTGGAGAGAGGGACGACTGAGCACCTGCTACTCCTGAAGATGAGGACCACCAAAGACCCCCAGTTCCTGGGATCACTGATGCACAAGGATCTGCAGCTCTTAGAGACAGGGACTACTGAGGACCTGAAGTCGCTGGGGTCAGGGACTACTGAGGACCTGCAGCTGCTGGGGTCAGGCACCACTGAGGACCCACAGCTCCTAGGGATGATGAGTACCACAGACCTGCAGCTCCTGGTGACGGGGCGCACCAAGGACCCACAGCCCTTGGGGACAGGGACCACTGAGGACCCACAGCTCCCAGGCATGAGGACCACTGAGAATCTGCAGCTCCTGGCGATGAGGAACAATGAGTTCCTGAGGACAGTGACCACCAAGAACCCAGAGCTTCTGGGGAACACTGAGAACCCACAGCTTCCGAGGACAGTGACCCCCGAAGACCCAGAGTTCCTGGTGAACACTGAGAACCCACAGTTCTTGAGGATGATGGCCACCGAAAACCCAGAGTTCCTGGGGACAGGAAGTTCTACAGCAATGGAGACACAGGTGTCCTTGCAGAGACCAGCAGGTCTCCAGCCAGGTAGTGCCCCTTTTCCTTTCTCACCAGGTGACAGTACCCCTGAGCAGGCCGTGCCATTCCAGGACCCCTTGGCACACCCTCCCCATTACTTCCATGCAGCATCACCCAACCTATGGCATGGCAGCGGCCACCCGGGGCTGGCTCTGGCCAGCAGGAATGAGAGCCAGAGTCCCCGTTGGCCTGACCAGAGGGTGGATGAGGGTGTGGATTCTCCTGCTGCTGATAACTCTGTCCCTCTGGAGTTCGATTTACTAACCGCTACCATGCAGCTCTACAGGAGTGACGGCGCGAGGCTCACATCCTTCTTTCCGGGACTGATGCCAGTGGCCAGCCGTTGCCAGCCCATCCCGACCCACCTGCCCTTCTGCAGCGTGCTGGGCACCAGCCATGTCCGATTGCCAAATTACCTTCGGCACGACAGTGAGAAGGAAATTCGGGCAGCTTTGCATGAGTGGGAGGGGCTGCTTGAGTCACGGTGCCATCACTACCTGGAGTGGTTCCTCTGCTTGCTGCTGCTCCCCGGCTGTAGCCCCTTGGTGCCCATAACCCCTCCGCCATGCCAGGGCTTCTGTGAGGCCGTCAGAGACCTGTGTTGGACTCACTTGGCTGGCAGGCGCCTGCCTCTGCCTTGCAATGCTCTCCCTGAGGAGGATGAAGGGGTTTCTTGTGTCTTTATTAATGCTTCTGCAGGTAACGTGGCAGCATCCCTGTGTTGTGTCTCCCCTGCCCAGACTCCCCCAGGGGCTGGGGGATGCTTCTGCCTTGCATCTATGGGATGCTGCCAAATCCAAAATCGCTTTCCATCCAGCCTTGGCTTTTCCAAACAGAGCCAGTGAGTTTTGGCTCCCTTCACAAGACCGAGCATCACTCCCGGTGAATCACAGTGGCCAGCACAGGGGATGCTCCCCAAGCGCATCGTGCTGGCATTCAGGGCCAGTTTCCAGGTGCTGCAGGGCTTTGGGGTGTCCATCCTGGCTGGGATCAGAGCACTTGGAGAGCTGGCAGCTCCCTGCAGGAACAGGGCAAGGACCCAGACCCTGTGGCCACCCAGCCACAGCACCCTGGTGGCGAGGACGTCTCAAGGTGACCCTCAGCCATGCCTGCACGCTCCCCTCCTCCGGAGCAGCCCTTTGGGGTTAATGATTCACCCGATGGCGGCTAATGTTTGATCCCCGCTTCTTGGAAAAGGGGGAGAGGTTACTTCACCCCCAGCTTCATCATTCGGTGGCTGTGACCGTCCTGGGACCCAGACAGGGCAGGGGGGTGAGAGAAGGGAGCAGGGAGGGGGGTGACTGGTGCTTGGAGAAATGCAGCAGGGATGAAAGCTGGAACTCCCGCCCCGCCCCTCCCCCCTCCCCCCCACCCCGCCCGCCTGCCAAAGCCTCTGAATGAGGCTGTGTTCCCCTGCCGACCCCTTCGCCCTCAGGGGATGGCCGGGAGATGCCGAGGAGGAATGCCGAGACTGGGGGCTGGCAAACCAGGGTCGCACACACGGTCTCCTCGGTGTCAAAGAGGCTCTGTTCGTGGGGGGATGCACTGGGATCATGGAGATGCTTGCAGAGGAGGTGCATTCCCATCTGGGACTGCACTGTGGTTGCTCGGATGGGCAATGTCAGGAATGAGTGGGGAATGTAGGGGCTGTGGTGCACCCCATGGAGTGACTTGATGTGCTGCTGTGTGCTGGGGGTGCCCTGAATCCCACGCTGGCAGCCTGGGCTGGGGCCAGCCAGGAAGGTCATGGCAGAGTGGGAAGGTGGCTTGGGGCATCCTAGGGATGTTTCCAATGGCAGAATCACTGTGTCCAGAGACATCCCCACAGCCATCCCATGCCAGCACCAAACTCACTGTGGCCCCCACCATCTCTCCATATTCCCTGGTGCATCCCCAGTTTGCCTCAGGGATGATGTGCTGCAATATTTGGGTTCTGGATGCCCTTTGGAAAAAGCAGGTGTGGCCTGAAAGCTCTGGGAATGAGAAGGGGCACTTTTGTAGGGGAGCAGACATTTGAAGGGGTCTCCTCTTACCCCTCTGCTCTCCAGTCCCCATCCAGCCTCTGTCACGCAGGATAAAAGTTTTGGGAAATTTGCTTTGGGAAGTGTTAGCACCCAGCTCCCACCCCGGACTCAGGGGCGAGTGGCATGTTTGAGGAGGAGGGAGACTCCCAGAGCCAGCTGCAGCTCCAAGGGGAGAATGGTTGCAAATAGCCCTGCTAACAAAAGCCTCTTTCAGCGTGTCCAGTCATCCTGAGCCCTGGGGGGACACAGTGACTTGTCTGGTTGCAGGAATTGCAGCACTGGCTCTAACACCCGTGTGGACCCCCGGGAGGAAGCTCTGGTTTCCTTTTTTCTTAAAGCTGCCATGAATTTGGCTTCCTCCAACCCCAGATAAACGCAATCCCTGCATCCTGGCATTTGCAGTTGGAATGAGCTTGTGAGGTGCTGAGCATGGAGTGACTCAAGGGTGGGTGACAGGCTGAGAGGCTGGGGGAGCCCCACTCACTCACCCCATCAGTTCTGGTGTAGGGCTGTGCACATCTGGGAGTGAAAGGGTGCTGGACTCCAGGGTCCAGAGGTTCTTCTCTAAGCAGACTGGGGAAGCCTGATCCCAGTTCAGGGCAGATGAAGGGGCTAGAACTGGTGGAAGACTGGGAAAGAGATTTTCTCCCAGTCAGGTGCTCAGTTTTGGGGTGCCAGGGTTGGGAGGGACTGGGGACTTGGGGAACAGGGTCCCTCCCAACCCTGGCAGTTTCAGAGGATCAGTGTGTCTGGCTCTGGCAGAGCAAAAGTTTGCCCCCACCTTTAGTTGGTGGCACTTCTTATGTCCCCACTGCTGGGTCCCTGTCATGGGGCTGTCACTGCATTGGACTTGGCAGCCAGGGAGCCTGGGAATGCTCCATGTCCCAGGCTTTGGAAGAGGCACCTAGATTTTCATCACCATCCCAAGAGATGTGTTTTCCTTTTGGGCTGGGCAAGGCTGGGTTGATTCTTTTCTTTTCTTTTCTTTTCTTTTCTTTTCTTTTCTTTTCTTTTCTTTTCTTTTCTTTTCTTTTCTTTTCTTTTCTTTTCTTTTCTTTTCTTTTCTTTTCTTTTCTTTTCTTTTCTTTTCTTTTCTTTTCTTTTCTTTTCTTTTCTTTTCTTTTCTTTTCTTTTCTTTTCTCTTTTCTTTTCTTTTCTTTTCTTTTCTTTTCTTTTCTTTTCTTTTCTTTTCTTTTCTTTTCTTTTCTTTTCTTTTCTTTTCTTTTCTTTTCTTTTCTTTTCTTTTCTTTTCTTTTCTTTTCTTTTCTTTTCTTTTCTTTTCTTTTCTTTTCTTTTCTTTTCTTTTCTTTTCTTTTCTTTTCTTTTCTTTTCTTTTCTTTTCTTTTCTTTTCTTTTCTTTTCTTTTCTTTTCTTTTCTCTTTTCTCCCCTCCCCTCCCCTCCCCTCCCCTCCCCTCCCCTCCCCTGGCTCGGGATAGGGCTGAAACTCAGCGCTAAGCATCCATTCTCAGTGCAGATCCTTCAGCAGTTTCAGAGCCAGGGTGGTTGGGTTTCCTCCCTCCCAGGAAAGGAGAGGTTAAAAAGCCTCTCCTTTGGAGCTGGCAGTGGCCCCAGGCGGTTGACATAGGAGAGGAGGAATCCAGCACCCAGTGTGTGGGCGATGAGGATGTGCTGGCTGCCAGAACAACGGGAGTTGGCGGACACAGCGCTGGTTCACCCTCACCAGATGTTCAGCTGCGCAGGGTAGGAGAGACTGTGTCCAGCAGAACTTCCCCAATTCCCTAATTCTCAATAGGAGTTGGGAAAGGAGGCGACCTCCAAATTGAGAGCATCTGGGAAGCTGAGCTGGCTTGAGCTGCATTCCCAGGGTGTTACGAGGGGATGGCTCTGATTTATTCCCATCTGGGGTGACCATAGGATCTTGTCCTGAGATGACGCGAGGGGTCACTGTGATCCCGGAATGAGTATAGATGCACCACACTTCCCTAGGGCTCCATGGTGGTTTAGCATCCTGGTGCTCCAGCAGCATCTCCCTACCATGGTCAAGACCCCTTTGGTTTTATTCCATCTCAGGGAACCTGAGCAACCTGGTCTAGTGGATTGTGTCCTTCCTCATGGCGGGGGGATTGGAATGAGATGGTCTTTAAGGTCCCTTCCCACCCAAGTCATGCTATGATTCTGTGATGTCCCAGCTGTGGTTAAAGGGCCAGCAGCTGGGAATGGGAAGCATTTTGGGAGACGTATCTGAATGATGTAGTGGGAGCAGCTCAAGGTCACTGCCTTGGTCAACACATAAATCTTGGGGCGGGTGAGTGGAGGGAGTCACTGAAGGACAGTGTATTTGGGAGGCATGGGCAGGGGTGTCCTTGTTAGTGACCATCCTTGTCTGGACCTGAGACCATCCCCTGTCCTTCCTCCTTGCAGAGAGCCTGAGTGCTGAGATCAGCCTGCTGGAGCTGATTGGGGACCCGCCAACAGAGGAGATCCACAGAATTTATGGCCCTGACAACAACCCTGGCTACGTCTTTGGTCCCAACGCCAACACGGGCCAGGTGGCCCGGTACCACCTGCCGAGCCCTTTCTACCGGGACTTCTCACTGCTGTTCCACATCCAGCCCACCACGCCCCGGGCCGGTGTGCTCTTCGCTGTCACAGACTCCTCGCAGAGCATCATCTACGTGGGAGTCAAGCTCTCGGAGCTGCGTGCGGGCCAGCAGCAGATCATCTTCTACTATACAGAGCCGGGCTCGCCCAGCTCCTACCCGGCGGCCACCTTCACTGTGCCCACCCTGCTCAACCAGTGGACGCGCTTTGCCATCAGCGTGGAGGAGGAGGAAGTCGTCCTCTACCTGGACTGTGAGGAGCACGAGCGCGTCCGCTTCGAGCGCTCCCCAGATGAGATGGAGTTGGAAGAGGGCTCCGGGCTCTTTGTTGCTCAGGCCGGAGGGGCTGACCAGGATAAATACCAGGTAAGAGCTTGGGTCACCCCAAGGACTATCTCCCAGAAGCCTGGAGAGATGTGACACTGCCCATGCCCAGAAGACAACCAGCTCCATGTGTGTCCCTGGGGAAGGGGACACCTGAGATGGAGGTGAAGGTGGCTTCAAATGCCACTGATTTATTGTCTTGGGGCTGACCAAGACAAAGCTCTCAAGCTGGGCTGGCAGGAGGACATGGGGCTGCCATGCAGCTCCCACCATTGCCTTTTCTCAGCAAACACATGGAGCCTCTTCAGATCTTCCCATTCCTAAAAATACCCAGCTCCTTTGGTGGAGAAGCTGGTTTGTCTGGGAAAATGTCTCTCTTACATGGAAAAAATGCTTGGGCTGGAGCATATCTTTGCTGGCTGATGTTGGGCGGCGTCTCCAGGAAGACTTTGGAGAGTGAAGAAGGATGTGATAGCCCATCCCATGCTTTGAGCAGGACTCGTGTTCCAGATAAGGGTTGTGGAAAGTGTGGGGAAAATGCCCAGCTGACATGGAAATCCCCTGCAGGACTAGAGGAGAGGAATGTTCAGGTTTATCCTGGGCTGAGCAGGATTTGCCCAGCAATAGAGGCTCTGCTGGAGGGAGCAATGTTTTTCCTGTGGAGTTCTGCAAAGCACGTTTCTGAGCTTAAACATCATCCTGACTGTACTGCCACATTCCCCCTGGAATGGCTTTGGGCAGGGAAAGTTCCCCCAGGAAGGGGTTAATAATTGATGAGCTACAAACTTGTTTGCAGTAACCTGGATTCCAGGTTACTCTTTGCTCTTGAAAAGCAATTTCTTTGCTCTTGAACATGCTGGGAGGGCCAGGTCATGGCTGTGGAGGAGCTCCTCTCCCCAGCTTGAGGGGTTTGACACCGTATGGAAGGCATGGCAACAGTCTGGAGCAGAGCAGACCCTTGTAGCAGGTGATGCTCCCAGGCTTGCCAAGCCCTGATCCCACTGCCCACCCCCAGTTTTCCCATGAGGAATAGCTGGCCAAGGAGGGAAGGAGGACTTGGATGGGTGAGAGGAGAGCAGCATCTGACTGCCTCGTGGTGTTTCCATCACTGTCCAGCCCTGCCTCACGTTATCTGGAACTAACAGGGCATCAAGTGTATTAAAGCTTGGCCCTGGGTCAAGCCTCAGGATTAACTTGCTGGGAGGCAGCTGGAAGGGTGTTCTGGCACCTCTGCTCCTTCCTGAGTTGCCTTTGTGGCTGTGGCAGGAAACCTGGAGGGGCAAAGCCTGCAGGTGAGACAGAAGCCCCTGGGACAGCAGCTCTCAAGGGGGCAAATGGGGTCTCAGCTGGGGCCTGGCAGGAGGGTTCGTTTGCAGCTGGATGGACATGGTTTAGTGGGGGACCTGGCAGCGCTGGGTTAATGGTTGGACTTGATGGTCCTAGAGGGCTTTTCCAGCTTTTAACAATTCCATGATTCTGTGGATTCACTATAAGATCTTTGGTGCTGCTGCTCTCTTTATCAGAGCAAAGAGGCTGCAAAGGTCCCCTATCACCATCCATTGTGGGACTGCCTCGCTTCAGGGCTTGGCTTGTTTGCCATGCCTTTGGAAAGCCCCAGGTTTCAACCTTGCAGCCACTGCCCAGCACCACCAGCATGGCTGGACAAGCCATGTGCCAGAGCTGGCATCACATGGGCTGAGCAGAGGCAGCAGCCAGGACCCAGCCAGACACCCAACAGAGCTTTTACAGGGATCTTTTGGCTGTGCTCCTTGTTTTTCCTCTCCTGAGGTCCCTCTGGCCACAGCCGACTGCCCTGCCCTATGCAAGGACAGCTGGCAGGTTCTGCAGCCCACATGTTGTATTTCCTGGGATAATCTGCACTTCCTTACTATTTGTTTATGTTTTGAAAGTACCGTGTGCATCCAGGCCACCTGTTTATACAAGAAACCACCACAAATCCCTTCCTAAGGATGCTGCCTCCAGGCAAACCTCTGTAGCATCCTGGCCTCAGCAGGAGAGGTGGTGTGGGTACCAGCCTGAACCCCACAGCTCCCATTGCAAGTGGGGTCACCCAGCACATCCCAGAGCCCAGCCTGGGTCCTTGCTGCAAGATGAGACACAGGGATGCTGTCGGGATGGGAGTCTGCCAAGTTGGGATGCTGCCTACCCATCTGATCCCAGTGGGAAGGAGCAGGGGACGATGCTGGGAAGTGAACTCTGAAAGAAGAGATACCTCCCCCTTGGTGTCTCTTCTTTGGGCAAGACAAGTACAATAATATTTGGGCTGGCCTGAAAGCACAGGGCACCATGCCCAGGCAAGGAAACGTGATGGACTTAGGAAAACAGGGACTGGGGCAATTGCAGTTCAGCCAGGCTGACTGTGACATAATATTAATGATTTATAAGTAGAGTAAGTTATATAATAAATATATTCTAAAGATATAGTTTATATAGAATTAAAACAATTATATCAGTTCCTCTCACAAGCAAATGCCCCCAGCTGGGTGGTGACCTCTTCCAGCTGCTCACAGTGCAGACAGCAGATCTCATCCATCCTTTTTCACCCACTTGAGGATGTGGTTCGCCGAGTGGCACAGCAGGTCACATCACAGCCAGGTGGCGTGTCTGTGTCCCCCACCCATCCGTGGTCTCTTTGCAGGGGGTGATTGCAGATTTGAAACTCCGAGGGGACCCGCGGGCGGCTGAGCGCCAGTGTGAGGAAGAGGAGGATGATGCAGAGGTAAGCGCTGGCAGCATGGCTGGGGAGGGCTCAGGGCTGCCCCCACCGTGCTCCTAGCTCAGCTCTCACTCCTTCTCGATGGGCAAATGCAGGTCTCTGGGGATTTTGGCAGCGGGATGGAAGGTGGACAGCAGCCCTCAAGCAAGGTTGAGGTGAGTTGCTGCCCACAGGTGTGGCACTCAGGGTGGGACCCCAAAATTCTCATGACAAGGAGGGCTGAGTGCCTTGCATGGCTGAGGTTGTGGGATGCTTGATGGTGTCCCAGCACCTGTCCCTTTTGGGAAGGCACTGGGAGGTGAACGGTGTCATGGTGTCCCCTCATTGTTGGCGCAGGATGTCCCAGGGCTGGTCGATGCTGTCCCCGTGACCTCCCCCCCCGTGGTGGGGGGCAGTGGCCAGAGGAGTGGCGGGGGGTTCCCACAGCAAGCCGAGAGGACCAGAGCGGAGGAGACACTGCGGGTCTCCATGGGAGGTAATTCCAGCAGCTTTCCCCTTCCCCAGGCTGCACAAGTGGGGACATGGTGGTGGTGTGGCCATCCCCAGCCATGATTGGGTCCTTTTCTTTTTCCACAGGCACCGGTCGGAAAGGCGAAAAGGGGGAGAAGGGGGAACGTGGCTTGAAAGGGGACTCGGGGACCGGTGGCATTGTAGGGCCAGGCAGTGCCAAGGGTCAAAAGGTGGGTGAGAGCTGATCCCTGGGGGCTCAAGGGTGCCAGTGACATGTCTCTGTTTGACACACACTTCTCTATTTCTGATCCTCAGGGAGAGAAAGGAGACCTGGGTGTCAAGGTGAGCATCACTGGGGGAGCTGGCACAGAGCCGTGCTCTGCCCAGGCTGCCACCCTCAGAGACCTGCCACCCATTCCCATCTTCCTCCCCTCCCCAGGGCAGTGCTGGATTTGGCTATCCTGGCTCTAAGGGCCAAAAAGGAGAACCAGGTGACCCCGGACCCCCTGGGACCCTCTCTCGCCATGCTGATGGCTCTGTGGTTGAGCAGGTCACTGGCCCCCCAGGGACACCAGGGAAGGATGGAGCCCCTGGCAGGGATGGCGAGCCTGTGAGTCAATTCCCCCCCACACAGGGTTGTCCCTGCCCCCTACCCTACCCACCTGCACACTGACCTGTCCCCTCTCTGCCATCCCTAGGGAGATCCTGGCGAGGACGGCAAACCTGTAAGTGGGGTGGAGGTGGTGTCAGGGAGATTGGGGATGGCAACCCCCTTGCCTTGCCACCTGCTGACCCCCCACTGCTCCCCTTTGCAGGGTGAAATGGGGCCCCCAGGGTTCCCTGGGATGCCAGGGGAGCCGGGCCTGAAGGGGGAGAAGGTGAGTGCCAGTGTTGCCCCCCTTCCTCTCATCCCCAGCTCAGCTGCACCCCCAAACTGCACTCTCTCTTCTATGCCAGGGTGAGCCAGGCGTGGGGCCGAGGGGACCCCCTGGACCACCTGGCCCTCCAGGACCACCGGGACCCTCCTCCAAGAATGATAAGCTGGTGAGTGCCCCCTGGGACCCAGGGATTTGAGGGATGGTGGGTCCATCAAGCCATAGAGGTGCGGAGTGCTGCCACCGGCCCCTGGGCGAGCCCCAGTGCCACCAGGTGCCCTGACATCCCCCTTGTGCTTCTCCCCCAGACCTTCATTGACATGGAGGGCTCTGGCTTCGGTGGTGACCTGGAGAGCCTGCGGGTGAGTGGGGGTGAGTGCCTGTCTTGACAAATGGGAGTGGGGGGACACCCTCAGCCATGGCCCCCTATGTCTCTTTTAGGGTCCACGAGGGCCACCTGGTCCCCCAGGGCCACCTGGCGTGCCTGGTTTGCCAGGGGAGCCAGGACGTTTTGGGATGAACTGCACAGACCTGCCAGGACCACCTGGGCTGCCGGGCAGGGACGGGATCCCCGGGCCTCCAGGGCCAGTGGTAGGTCTGTGGGGTGGCCAAGGAGACCCATCCCAGGGCCACTCTGTGGCAGTGGAGGACTTGGTGCCCACCAGCCCTATGGGGGTTTCCTGTGCTGGAACCAACTCCTGGGATCTTACAGGGTCCTCCAGGAAGAGATGGGGAGGTTGGGCAGCCGGGGCCCAAAGGAGAGAAGGTGAGTGGCAGGTTGGCTCTGTCCCATGTGTCCCAGGAGCATGTCACAGCTGTCCCACAGGGCAGCTGGCACCCCTGGCACATCTCTGGGAAGCCCCATTTCCTGGGCTGGGGAGCACCATTCTGCTCCTGCCTGGAGCTGGGCAGCTTCTTCACAGCCTCTTCTCCCTCCTTCTTCCCAGGGCGATGTGGGTGACCTTGGCCTCCCTGGCCTACCAGGACCCAAGGTACTGTGCCTGGGGTGGGTTTTTTTGGGGTTCTCCATTGCAGACTGGAGGCAGGGATGTTGTCTGGGGGAGCCATCTTGCACAGGAATGGGAAGGGGGGTGCTGCTATTTGTGTTCCTCCCAGATCAGGGCCACATCTCAAAGGTGCATGGAGCTGCTGACCCCACAAAGGATGCTCACCGGGCACCTGCTACCCTGCCTTGGCTTGCTCCAGGCATTGCCACATCAGGAAGTGGGCAGGAAAACCAAGGGGGGGTGTTTCAAGACACAGAGGAGACTTTGCTTGGGGGGTGCCCACACCCCACTGGAAAATACCCCATCATCTGTGCATGACTCTCTCCTGTCTGCTTGCTCCAGCTTCTTTCCACCCTGCATCCTCAAAGGTGGAAGTTAAGGCTTGCTGGGAGCCCCTTAGAGTTGGGATGCTGCCCCTTGTGATGACCATCTACTGCAGCCTGAGCTGGGGGCAAAAACCTCAAAAATAAAGGTTTCTTAACCTTAATTCCAACTTTCTGCACTTCTGCAGCACCCAGAGGGCAGATGGGGTGGCAGGGGGTGTAAGGTCCAATCCTGTTGCTTCTAGACCCATTGCAATCCCAGGAATGCCTGCAAGCATTCCTTTATGGCACTTAGCTCTGCTGCAGCACTGGACCCAGCCCCACGTTCAAAAACATTTCCATGTTGTGATTTTAAACGAGCCTCTGGTGGCCACTGAGGACATTACATGGGGAGCTGGTGGGATGAAGGGTGCCCAAGCTGGGCAATGCCCCTAGGCATGGGGAACATCAGGAAGATCATTCTTGTCCTGTCCCAGAGGGGATTTGTGAGGGCATGCTCTGCCTCCTGTTGGCAGGCTCCAGGCAGTGACCACTGCCACCTTCCACCTGTCCCCTTCTTGTCTCCTTTGCAGGGCAACAAAGGAGAAATGGGACCAGCAGGACCCCCAGGAGAAATGGGCTTAGCTGGCCTTCCTGGGCCCATCGGACCCCAAGGGCAGCCAGGGCCCCCTGGCCCCCCAGGACCACCAGGGCCAGGCTACGAGGCTGGATTTGTGAGTGGTCATTGCAGTGATGGGATGGGATGAGCTGGAGCCAGGGACAGACACAGCTCAGCCCCTTCTCCCTGCATTTAGGGTGACATGGAGGGCTCAGGGCTGTCATTCACCCCTGGACCACCTGGGCCTGAAGGACCACAGGTAGGGCCGTTCCTGCCCTTTCCCTCCTCTCCATCCTGGGCTCCCTGCGGTATTCCCGGCCATCATGTCCCCATGCCATCACCCAGTGCTCATGGTCCCCTTGTTGCTTGCAGGGTCTGCCGGGACTGCCGGGGGTTAAGGTGAGGAACCCTTCCAACATGCTCCTGTTCCTGTGAGGAACCCTTCCAACAGGCTCCATCCATGTAGGATGCCTGCAGGCAGCCTGTAGGGATGCCTCTGACACCTCTTTCCTTGCAGGGAGAGGTCGGCAGCCCTGGACAGCCTGGCTTGCCAGGACCAAAGGTAGGAGCAGTGGGAGATTGGGATGGCTTTGTGCCAGCACCTAGGTGTGCAGGGCAGTGGGCAAGAGCCCTGTGCTCCATGACCTGGGACTGCATCCCACCCTTTACTGCTCCCACTGCAGGGAGATGCTGGCATGCCTGGCATGGATGGCCGTCCTGGCCTGGAGGGCTTCCCTGGACCACAGGTAGGAGCCTCAGCCCCCCAGTTCAAGAAGACCCCCTTCCCACTCCAGGCAGGGCACCCTTGATAGCAGCAGCTCCATCCGCAACAGCCAAAATTCCCCCTCCCTGCTGTGGGACTTGGTTCATCGCATGTCAGGGGTGCCCACACTCCCTAGGATCCTGTCACCCCCCACCTCATTGCCCCACTGACCACCACCTCCACCCAAAATCATTGCAGCTTGGCTCATTGCCTGGAGCTGGAGGCAGAGGTGGGGTTGCCTGAAGGATTTTTTGAGCCAAAGGTGGGAGGGGGTCTGGTGAGCCAGAGTCCATCTCCATTTGGTGCTCCTCCTGCTCCTCTTTCCAGGGACCCAAAGGTGACAAAGGCAGCACCGGTGAGAAGGTAGGTGCCACCAGGCTGGGGATGGGGACCAGCCACGAGTGGCCCTGGGCTAATGGCTTGTGTTTTTCAGGGAGAGGGAGGCAAAGATGGAGTGGGGCTGCCTGGCCCCCCTGGCCCACCTGGTCCCCCTGGACAGGTCATCAGTGTCTCCAGTGAAGATGTAAGTGGTGGCACCTGGCTTCAGCAAAGGGCAGGGGAAGGGCATCACGAGGGAGCCATCATGAGGGAGACCTCGCCAGCAGCTCTGTCCCTTTAAGCCAAGATCAGGGGGAAAAACCTCATTTTGTCTCTTTTTGCAGAAGTCTTTGGTGGCTTTTCCTGGTCCAGAGGTAGGTGCCCTTCTTCCACCTGTGGCCACCCCTCAGCAGTGCCAGGAGGGCAACTTGCTTTTAGAAAGAGGGGGTTTGCTCTTAGGATCATCTCTGCTTCTCTCTGCAGGGCAGACCAGGCCATGCTGGCTTCCCGGTAAGTTGGTGACACATCTGGAGACCACGGGGTGGCCCTGGTGACAGCTGTGGTTGCCAGTCCTGCTGTTCTTTGCTGCAGAGTGGTGGTGGTGATGGAGGGGGAGTTTGGGGCCTGCCTTTGGTGGGTTTGGAATGACATGGACTCTGTGTCCTTTCTTCAGGGTCCGGTGGGACCGAAAGGAGATCAGGGGTCAACTGGTCCCCAGGGTGCCCCAGGGTTGAAGGTATTTACTCCAGACCACCTGCACCTCATGGAGTAGTCACATTCCTGGTCCCCCATTCTACCTGGCCACCAGGTGACACCAGCTCTGTCATGAGAGGGAGCCTGGTCCCTCCATGTCCCCTCCCACCTCCCCTTCTCTTGCAGGGAGAGAAGGGGGAGCCTGGCGTCATCATCAGCCCTGATGGGACTGTGGTCACTGCCAAGGTGAAAGGAGAAAAGGTGGGTTCCTGGCAGGAATGGGGAGCACATCCCCATGGGACAGGTGCCAGGTGTTCCCAGTGGTGATGCTATTCCCTTTTCATTGCTTGCAGGGGGAGCCAGGGCTGCAAGGCCCAATGGGACCATCGGTAAGTCACCATCACCTTCCTCCTCCTTGTGTCCCACGGGGAGGGATGGGAATGATCCTAGGCAGAGGTAGTGCTCCCATACTGAGCATCCCTCACCCTCATCTTCTCTCCCTTCCAGGGTCTCCCGGGACGACCAGGGATGAAGGGAGAGATCGGCTTTCCGGGCAGACCCGTAAGACCTGCTCCAAGTTTGTTTGTGTCCATCACCTCCACCATGTCCCCCTCCCTGTCAGCACGTCCTGCACCCACTGAGCCCCACACCCTGCCATGTCCCTGAGGGATGGGGCGGTGCTGGGGTGTCAGAGGTGACTCTGGAGCACCAGATGTGACACCAGGGGCTGGCAGGGGGACAGGGACGAGGCTCATTGTGCTACTCATCCACAGGGACGTCCCGGCATGAACGGGCTGAAGGGTGAGAAGGGTGACCCCACAGACGTGCTGGGCTTGCAGGTGAGTACTGCTGTGACCCCCAGCTGCTGGCCCTGCAGGGCGGGGCACACACCCCGAGGGGCTCCCCAAGGACCCCAATCCCTTAGGCAAAGGGCACGTCTCCTTCTCTCAGGGGCTGGTTGTCCCCCTCCATGGTGGGGAGTGTCCGCTTTGCAGGACTTTGACAAATCTTCTCACCCCCCATAGGGTCCCCCAGGCCCCCCAGGACCCCCTGGACCCCCTGGGCCACCTGGCAGCATAGTCTACAACAATGGCAATGTGAGTATCACCACAGTCACCATGACGGACAAGCTGGTGACTGGGCCCCCAGTGTCCCCTGCCTGCCTGGAGGGCACTGAGAATGCTCTGGTGACATCCTGGCTGGGGCTGACATGTGGGACTGTCACCAGCATTGGGGAGGGGGGGGGGGCACCGAGGCTGCTGCTGTCTCTGCAGCCACTTCGTTTGCATCTCCACAGACCTTCAGTGACTCCAGCCACCCGGCATTCCCTGGTAAGGAGGTGTCCCTCTTGCAGCCCCCTCTAGGCATTTTGAGGAACCTTGGCAAAGCAGGCCTCGGGGGAAACCCCCCTCCCTTCCTTAGGGCTGCAGCTCTGAGATGGCATCTCTGCTGCTCCCCACAGGTTTCCACCAGTTCTCAGGACAAAAGGGAGAGAAAGGTGACACTGGACCCCCAGGACCCCCAGGTAGGTGATGTGTGCCTGCTGGCAGAGGCAGGCAGGGGGTGGCTCATGTCTGTCCTGGCTCCTCTCCCCTCCTCTCCCTCTCTCCACAGGCCAGTTCCCCTATGATGCAAGAGACTTCGGTACCAGCCTGCGGGTAAGCCCTTTGCACACAGGCAGCTGAACGCAGCATCACTTGGGGTACCCAGTGCATCCCAGCTGCTCACCCTAAGGCTGTGCCATCCCACAGGGTGACAAGGGAGATGCAGGTTCCAAGGGTGAGAAGGGAGAGCCAGGCAGCACCCCACTCTACAGTCCTGGAGTCTCTGGACTTCCAGGGCCTCCAGGGCCCCAGGGATACCCTGGGCTGCCGGTGAGTACCTCATAGGGTGGAGAGTGAAGGGGGTTGCAGTGAGGGGTGGCATCCCTGGGGACTTTGCTCCAACAGATACTCTCTCACACTGCTTAGGGTCCCAAGGGGGACAGTATTGTTGGGCCACCAGGCCCTCCAGGACCTCAGGGTCCCCCTGGTATCGGATATGAGGGGCGGCAGGGCCCCCCTGGCCCTCCTGGTCCGCCTGGGCCACCCTCCTTCCCAGGTCCCCACAGACAAGGTGAGTACCTGCTCTACTGCATTCCACCCTGCAGCCCCACATCCCTCCCTGCCACCCCTAGCATTCCTGCTTGTATCCCATGCATCCCTCCTTGCAGCTCTGCATTCCTCCCTGTGCTGCACATCTCTCCATGTCACCCTCCTTCTCCCACAGCTGTCAGCATCCCTGGACCCCCGGGACCACCAGGACCCCCTGGACCACCAGGCACTAGCGGGATGTCCTTGGGGGTGAGTCAGGGCTCTGGGCAGGGGTTGCCCATGGTGCAGGCAGCCAATCCCTGAGCCCTGCCCTGGCCTGTGCCCACAGCTCCAGGCCATGCCCACATACCAGGCGATGCTGAGTGCTGCGCACGAGCTGCCTGAGGGCAGCCTTGTCTTCCTGACGGACCGGCAGGAACTCCACATCCGCCTGCGCGGGGGCTTCCGCAGGGTGCTGGTGAGTGGGGGGGGGCAGGAGGGCACCCTGGCTGGGGCTGCACTGCCTGGCTTGAGGGGAGCGTGGACAGCGCCGCCCCGGGGGCTCGGTGGTGACTCTTGGTGATGCTTGGGGTCCCCCCACCCATGCGCGAGGAAGAGGAGAGGGGGGCAGCTGGGATCTGATGTGCCATGTTTTTGCAGCTGGAGGAGCACAACCTGATCCCCAGTTCAGCTCTGGTGAGTCCTCTGTTTCCTGTGCACATCCTCATCCCTATCCTCCTTCCCAATCCCATTCCTATCCTCCACCCTCATCTACCTTCATCCCGTCCACAACTATATATCAAAATCAACTTCATTCCTTTTTCCATTCATCCCCAACCATATCAATGCCCATCCCCAACCATCTCCATCCCCATTCCCATCTCCATCCAACCACAACCATCTCCACCCATCCCCAACATTCTCCATCCCCATCCCCACCTGGGGCACCACGCCCCCCTTGCCTCATACCGAGTCCACCTCCCCAGGACAACGAGGTGTATGACAAGCCGCCTACCCTCCACTACGCCGGCCCCCAGCCCCGCGGGCCCCTGCACCCGCTCCGCAACCATGTCCCCTCGGCCACCGCCCGTCCCTGGCGTGGGGACGAAGTGGTGGCCAATCAGCACCGCCTGCCTGAGCAGCCCCTGCTCCACCACCAGCACGAACTCATCAATGGGTACTACATCCACCGCCGGCCAGATCCCGCCCCTGTGGCTGCCCATGTGCACCAGGACTTCCAGCCTGCTGTGAGTGCCACATGCCAGCTGAGGGGAGCTGATGGTGGTGGCCAAAGCTGTGTCCCTCAAGCCCCGTTGTCCCCTCTTGGCAGCTTCACCTGGTGGCCCTGAACACCCCGCTGAGTGGTGGCATGCGTGGCATCCGGGGCGCTGATTTCCAGTGCTTCCAGCAAGCCCGGCAGGTTGGGCTGGCTGGCACCTTCCGTGCCTTCCTGTCCTCGCGCCTGCAGGATCTCTACAGCATTGTGCGCCGGGCCGACCGTGCCACCGTCCCCATTGTCAACCTCCGGGTATGCATATCTCCATCCCCTTCTCAACACTCTGAGCTCTGATGGACCACAGAATAGGATCACAGAGTCATTATGGTTGGAAAAGATCTCTTTAAGATCAGCAAGTCCAACTATTAACCCAGCAGCACCAAGGTCTGGGATGCAGAGCATAGCAAAGCCCCCATCCATCATGAAGCATCCCCTTCCCAGAGGCTGCTAGGGCTTGGAGCTTCTGGGCTGCTCTTGGGGTGCTGCAGGCAGGGCTAAACCCCCTCTTCCTCCATTTTCCCACCCTTCCCACCAGGATGAAGTGCTCTTCAATAACTGGGAAGCCCTTTTCATGGGCAGTGGGGCCCCGCTGAGAACCGGCGCCCGCATCCTCTCCTTTGATGGCCGGGATGTCCTACGGGACGCAGGATGGTAAGTGCAGGATTGAGCGATGAGGAAATGGGGTTTGGAGCATGGCAGGGCAGCAGCAGCCCTCCACCTTTCACCCTTCCAGGCCGCAGAAGAGTGTCTGGCACGGCTCGGATGCCAAGGGTCGGCGCCTGCCTGAGAGCTACTGCGAGACATGGCGGACCGAGGAGCGCGCAGTCATGGGCCAGGCTTCCTCTTTGGCCTCTGGAAAACTGCTGGAGCAGGCGGCCAGCAGCTGCCAGCACACCTTCATTGTCCTCTGCATCGAGAACAGCTTCATGACTGCCACCAAAAAGTGATACCTGCCCTGGCACCCCCGAGTACCCCCATGTCCCCGGGGAGGGTTGAGCAAGCCTGCACCCCAGCACCCCTGGGCCCCTCAGCCCCCTCCACGCGCCCACTCTCGCCCCGCAGGACTTCCTTCTCCTGCAGACCTGAAGCCAAAGAGTATTGCCATGGCCCCTGCCCTGGGTTGGCAGGGGCTCAGGTCCCACCCGGGGCAGGGCAGCCATGGGCTGGTGGCCTTCCTCCTCCTCCTCCTCCTCTTCTAACTCCTAATATTTAACCACTTCAGCTTGTTCCCCTCCCTGCTCGGATGCTCTTTTTGGGATGGCTGGGTGGGAGGATGCTCGGCAGGGAGATTTCAGTGCTGCCATGTGGACTGTTCCCTGCAAAAGCCTGTGGGGCCTCTCTCACCAGCTCCCCAGCCCCACACTGTCCTTACCAGGAGCTTGGGGTTGGACCCAGATCCCTGCTGCTGAGGCCACAGGGTCTTCTCCAGCCAAGACACCAGCACCCCACCCAAGGGACTGTCCTGTGGTGATGCTGGGGCTCTCTCAGATGGTCTCCATCCTCTCCAGGTAAGGACCATCCCATCATCATTCTCACTTCCACCTCCCATCCAGCAGAGCTCTGATGGGGGTCTGGTCTCCTCCATCCCATCCATGCACCCTGGGGGACCCCGGCTGTGCCCCCACCGCCCAGTTACAGCCACAGCCAGCCCAGTACAGGTACTGGGGTGACAGGGTGGCCCCAAGGCACGGCCAGCTGTGCCCCTGGCACGTGTTTCTCTGTGTGTGTGTGTGTGTGTGTGTGTGTGTTGAGCACTTGTGGTACCAAGGGCAGGCACTGCCATCCCCCCCTCCACATGCCACCTTCTTGGGCTCGAATGGTGAAGGCACAGCAAACCTGGTTGGAATTGGTGGGGGCAAATCCAAGGTGCTAAATAAAAAACCAAAACCAAAAAAAAAAAAAAAAAAGAAAAGAAAAAAGAAATTTGTAACTATCTTTTTTTGTTATTGTATGGAAATTATTACCATAAAAGCTGTGCGAGTCACACGGTCTCTATTTCTTACAGTCTACTGTATTTTGTGTAATTAATGCAATTTAAAGCGTGTGGATCTTTATATTATTTTTTTGTCATCAGTTGTGTCCTATAAACCATTTTCTAAAGGCACTGAATAAAGAAACATTCTCTTGTAGCCTGGCTCCGTGCCATGATGGGGACGCAGCGGGATGGGGTCCTCATGCATACCCCTGTATGACACACGGTGGTGGCACCATGGGAATCCTGCTCCTACTTTATGCGTGGGGGACAGGGAAGGGGCACAGCTCTGTCCTCACAGAGCAGAAAACACATCCCAACGGTTACATCCTCGACAAAACAGCACCCAGGACCAGCAGTGGGACGACACCAAGCACATGGTGGCAATGACAATGCTCACTTCAGGAGCCAAGAGCCGGCCACAGTGTCGTGGTGCCAGCGCTCAGGCTTGCACGGTGCCCGCCTCTGGGCTTTTCTCCTGTGCTGGAATTTCCACTGGGAGCTGGCACAGCTCCTTGGCCAAGGCCAGCTCCACTGGCTGCCTGCGGTGGCTGTACTGGACACCCACTCTGATGGCCGCCAGCAGGTAGACCACAGCCAGCAGGGTGAAGTAGCCAAAATATACATAAAACTGCAAAAGAGGAGAGAGGGGAGAACAGCACTTGGAGCCCTCCCTTCATCCCGCACCATTCAGGGACCACCTCCATCCTAGGTGCAACCCCATCCCTACCTGGGGATGCACAGATAAGCCCAAGCCCCTCTTGTCAGCCACGATGATGGTGATGACGGTCTTCAGCACAGTAGCAAAGAAGGTGTTGATCCCGAAGACCAGAGCACAGAGCTCTTTGGAGAGGGAGGTAGCAATCTGGAAACTGGGAAAAATGGGAATACTGGTGAACCCCTGGCATCAACCCAGCTGCCGGGGTGGGAGTGGGTCCCCAGCAGCACCACACACATGGCAATGGGCACCAGGAACTGGTGGGAACCACGGAAGAGGATGTAGGCAGCATAGCACAGCCAGATGTTGGTGGTGGAGTTCATGAGCAGAAGCAATCCTGCCTGGAATGCTGTAACCACTCCAATCACCAGCTCTGACCACAGCGTCCAGCGGATCTTCACATAGCCAGCAGCGATGGAGGCAACAGCTCCTGGGGAGGGATGAAGGATGCTGTGAGTACCTCAAGGATCCCCTGCCCTACCTAGGCTGGGACCCAGCCCAGTGACCATCATGTCATCCCCAGTGCCAAACCACCAAAAATACCGTAAGGACCACCATTCCCAAGGGATGTAGCAGGACAGCAGTGACCCCCTGCCTCTTTGGTGTCCCCATAGGAGGCAGCAGAATGTGAGTGTCCCCCCACACCCCCAGTGTTCCCATCCCAGGCGAGTTACCCAGCAGGGTGGAGGCAGCATCCACGCCTCCATTGTACACGCGGCGGTTGTCCATGGTGTAAGAGATCTCGTTCCAGAGGATGTGAGCATAGTACAGCATCAGGTAGTACCCAGCTGAGTTAAAGACCCACCACAGGGACCAGAGACGGAGCTGGGGCTGCCTGGCCAGCGCTCCCAGCTCCTGCAGCATACGGCACAGCACCATGTCCCGCCAGCCCCGTGTCCCCTCGCCGCTGTCCCTCCCAGCCATCCTGTCCAGCTCAGTGGGCACAGCGGCGTCACTGGCCCCTCCGGGCCGGTTGAAGAAGAGGCTGCGTCGGGGCCGCTCAAGGAAGAGGGTGAGGATGAAGCCAAAGCTGACAAAGCCCAAGGAGACGTAGTTGAGGGTGAGGAAGGAGACACCACCCAAGGTGACGGAGAGCTGGCCCAACACGGAGCTGGTGAAAACCCCCAGGAGCACAGCAGAGCGGGAATAACTAGCCATCCGCTGGTAGCGGGACGGTGTGACCAGGGAGAAGATGTAGGAGGAGTAGGCGATGCGGGCAGCCATGGTGATGCTGTAGAAGAACTCCATCAGCTGCATAGCCAGGACAGAAGTGCCCAGCACCAGCAGCAGCCAGATGGAGATGTGGCTCAGGCTCTGCAGCACCAGCACGGGCTTGTAGCACAGGTAGTCTGTCAGCAGGAAGATGGGCACCAGCATGGCCATGTAGGAGTAGGACAGCACCGGCGTGATCACATTGGTCACCTGCCATGAGGGCAAGGAGGGGCTGAGCGCTGGGCACATCCCTGGGGATGCCCGCCAACCTGCAGATGGTGTGGGCACTGGCTGCTGACCCCCATGGCAGGACCTCCTGGGGAGGAATGTGACCAGCAGCATGCTCGGCTGGGGGTCTGGCTGAGCCTCGGCCCCTTCCCATGCTAGGAATGCAGCGTTCCCACAGGTGCAGCAGCTGGCTGGGATCGAGGCCAGCATCCCTTGGTTGGGAGATGATGACATTGTGGCTCTTCCTTGTCTAACCCCATCCTTGCCAGTGGCCTGGCAGTGTACTGTGCCATCATGGAAAAGTCTCCCCAGTGGTATGGGGCATGACTCCTCCCAGCCCAGCATCCTCCCACAGACTGCTAAGGTGGGCAGGGGTCACACACTGTCCCCAGAATCAGTTGCCAGCCTGGGCACAAGGTCTTATGCCAGGGCAAGTTGAGCCTGGGACTCAGGGGACAGGGTGACCTCACAGTCAAGTGAGACAAGACCCCACAACACACCACCTCCACTCCCCAGAAAGCACCACCACAAGTCACCACATGCTGCCATGCCCAGGACATGACACCCCTGTGCACCCCAGAAGCACTGAGGGATGCTCTGGACAGCCCCAGGATGGTGACCATGGCCATAAAAGGGGACACCAGGGTGGAGGACCAGATGCCCACAGCTTACCTCTGCCTTTGTGAAGTTCTTGTCGGCCCCCAGCAGATAGGGGGTGATGAAGCTCTCCCCGGGCCGGATCTGTGTCATGAAGCCATAGAAGCAGAGGTAGAAGACTTGTAGCTTCCAGCGCTGGTCCGGCACCATCTCCGACGCTGGCTTTTTGGTACCATCATTCTTGGACATGGCTCTGCAGCAGGACAACGGCATTATCCCAGGAGCCATTAGCTACACAGGCTCTGCTGGACCATGCAGCCCCTCTTTGTCTGCAGGCGCTCTCGGACGCATGGAAAACCAGGGTGCTGCAGTTTCTGTGGAAAAAGCAGCATTTGGCACAGGCTCAAAATTCCTCCAGAATCACAAGACAAATAAATACCACTACCTACTCCCCAGGAGATGTTCTGGGAAGAAGAAAAGCAGCCATGCATCTTGCTGTGCAGAAGCAGGGGAGGTCATTTCAGGAGGCATTTGTACATCACGTGCATCCGGAGCCTGGATGCATGGAGCATCTGGATCCACAGTGGGGCATCCTCAGCTCCCACCACCTCCTTTTCCTCCCATTTAAGACTCAGTGGGGTTTTGCTGATTCCTGGAACAACACTTCCTTCTGAGCTGCAGAGGCAGAGGGATCCAGATGCCCTGCACCAGGGGATGGCACAGGAATGTGCTGGCTGTTGGAAATGAGTTAATGTGCACACCGGGCATGGAGCCACTCCTGTTACTCAGTAGCTGGGTGGCTGGCAGGACTTCAGCTGAGCCGCAGGCAAGCATCTGCCCCTTGCCTCTTCCCAGTGGGACACAATGCCCGGCCTGGGGAGAATGCAAAATGCCACAAGATTCATGGTCCAGAGGGGGATTAAAAGCTCAGATCCTGAGGTTTGGCTGCAGGAAAGCTGGCAGTGCCAAGAGACCCGATTAGCAGTCATGGGATGAGGGCAGGAGAAGGCCTGGACTGGTGTCCTCCCAGCACACCCCACTCCCACAGGCTGTCACCAAGGTGACTTTTCATGCCATATGATTCCTCGTATGCCAATACATGCCACGGGAGCAAGGCTTAGAAACCTGATTACCCTGATAACCACAGAACAACTAATCACAGTCATTAAAAAGTAAGTTCATAGTCCCAGTCTGTGTCCCAGTGGATCCTGCATGGTGAAATTAGGGGACAATCCCCTCTCTTCTGCCAGATAACACAGGATAAACAGGGACATGAGCCAGCACTGGTGGTGGCAGAGGAAAGCTGGTGGTAACCTGAACCTACAGGAAGCCAAGTGTTCATTTGCCCCAGTGAGGACCCACCGCTCCAGCAGCATTCCCATGGGATTTCAGCACTGGTGCCTGAGTGTCACCAAAACACTCATGTGCCAGAGCTCATGGCTGGGCAAACAGCCCCCACCTCCTAAACAGATCCCTGAGGATCAAAGCAGGCACTCGCACACTCGTTGCCCAGCGAACCTGTCCAGCAGTGGCTGGAGCACTGGCCCCTGCTGTGGCAGGAAGGATAAGGGGCAAGGAGCAAGGGGTAACCCCCGCCAAACACCCATCCCAGCACCGTGCCAGGATTACTGCCAGCTGTGAGTGCCTGCACTCTGCTCCATCGCTTTCTTGTCCCCAGGCTGGGCTGTGGATATCACCTGTAGCAGCCGCTTGCCTCCACGTGCACCACAACCCCTATGGGATGTTTGCTACTCTCTGCTCCCCATTCCTGCCCTGACCATGCAGGAGGGATACACACATGCATCCCTGACCCACAGAAAACCATCCACATGAAATCTAGGATGCAGCTCCACAGAGCTGCTGCATTTCCAGGAGCACTGGCTCCTAACTCCCAGCATGTGTGTCCCCACACACTAAGGGACTCCAGACCAGAACCCATCTGGCTGCACTCAATCCCCCTTCTCCAGAACATCCCTGGAGCTACTCTTCTTGAGGTGAGCGGGCACGAGTCCCAGGGAATGCTCCACCCTCCGTCCCTGGTTCAAGCCAGGGAGTGGAGGGAAGAGGAAGAAGGAGAAGAGAGAGGGAGGGAGAGGGAGCATAGCTGGTCTGTTATCACTGTGTGAACCTGTTTGTCACCGAGTTATCTGGGTGTGACCTTGACATGGATCACTGTCACACCACACACTGCTGTCAGCCTAGGGTCACAGGTGACACAGGTGGCTGAGCTCAGGCTAAGCTGCCTGCAGAGCCATGGCCACCGTGGTCCAGAGGGGACAGCCCTGGGGGTGGGCGTGATGCCCTCCCCCCAGCTGTGTGTCGGTGACATACAAGTGACATTGCCAAGGCACCACGTGTTTTGTGCAGAGCTGCCACGCAGAATGGGGCGCGCGAATCCCTGGGGTACTGTGAAATAGAAAGCTGTGTTTCGTGTCAGGTAAATAAAGGCATCCTGTGTAGTTGTGGTTATGAAATGTGTGGAACATGGCCATGGGACAGCTATAAAGATGAGTTCTAATAAACAACCGAGGAAAGCACAGTAGAAGGCTTTTGAACCAATCTTTTGTTTGTAAATAACAATTATAAGTCTTAAGCTGTTTTGCAATAAGAACTTTTGAATTATAACTTTAGAATGTTGCTTAGTATTAAGGTTTTAAACTGTAGCTTCAGAATGTATAAGTCTTAAGTTGTTTCATAATAAGAACTTTTGAATTATGACTTTAGAATGTTGCTTAGCACTAAGGATTTTAAACTGTAGCCTTAGAATGTATAAAGGATTTAAACAGAAAGGGAAGTGACCCTATCCCAAGCTCCTGGAGAAGGAAGATGGACATCAAGGTTGCTGATTAATGATTTCGAAAAGGGAAGCTGGACATCACTACCATAGATTAATGATCCCAGGAAATAGAAGCTGGACCCCACCATCTGGACACACATCCTGGGATGTACACAATAGGGTATAGAAATTGGAAAAGAACCAAACATCACCATCATAGATTTATGATCCTGGAGTATAGAATTGTGACATTAAAAGGTAGAATTGGAAACTGCCAAAAGCTTGCATAAAAAATGGGAAATAGAAACTACTGGGAAAAGCTTACGAATATGCATGAATATGATCAATAAATACCAGCAAGCCCAAGAACCGGTGTGCAGTCGGAGAGGAAAACCCCCGCCACGGCATCCAACGCTGTCTTTGCTCATACGCTACCATATTAATTAATAAAGTGAATTGTTGCTTGACATATTGGCTGAGTCAAGCGTCTCATTTCTAACAGTACCTTCCCTAAAACAAGGGCTGGGAAGCTGCTGAAAATGCACCCTCGCCCATCGTACGGGCACCTCTCTGCCTCCCACCGCCCAGCACCAAGGGATGGGCACTGCGCGGTGGTGTGGGGTGCACTTGGCAAAGGAGGGTGTTTGGGGTACGCGGCACCTGCTCACCCTGAAACAGGGGCGGGGGAAACAACACAGCACCCGGGGGAAACAACACTGCCGGCATCCCAGGGACCCCACCGGCCGCGTCCCTGCCCCGGCGACACGCGCACCCCGCACCCCGTACCTGGTGGGCGGCGGGCATGGGCACTGCGGGCCGCGGCAAGGCGGGGATCCGGGGCTCCCCGCTGCCACCCGAGCCCGATCGGCGGCGAGCCTGGGACAGCGACAGCAGTAGCAGCAGGAGGAGGAGGAGGAGGAGGGTGCGGGTGTACCTCGGGAAATGTAGTCGCGCTCCACGTGTGGGGCGGCGCGGAGACTACAAACCCCACAGTGCAGCGGGAAGGAGGAAGGGGAGGAGGAGGAGGAACAGGAAAAACTCCGCCAGGCCAGGACAGAGCTGCGCCGGCACCTCTGCCCCATATAGGGACAAATCCCCCTCCGAAAGCATCGGCAGGGCGTGAAGGACTCCCTTTTCCACTGCCCTCAGCCGGAGTCAGCTCCTTGCCCATCTGCCGTTGCCTCTGGGCTGCGGGCCCTGGGGGACGCTGCCCCCGCCTTGGCTCCCTCCTCTGATTTATGATACCCATGGCTGCTTGGATTTATTTCTGCACCCCGTTTTATCCTGGGGGTGGATTTGTTCCAGTCTGCTCTGTGCTGTATCCCAAAGGGTCCTGAGCAGTTCCCCCCTGTGCTCCAAGCAGAGCTCCCGAAACTTCTCATCCCCTCGCCCAGCCTGGAAGCAACCCCCGAGAGTTGCTTATGGGGTGAGTCCGGCCATCAGGACCTGGAGGGGCTGAATCACGGCCGTGCACTTCTCCCGGAGGGAAGAGCATCCCTAGAGGATGTGGAGCCCCCCGAAAATCGGGTCTCGGAGCTGGTGCCCCATCTCCCGGGAGATGACGCATCTTCCGAGCGCATCTTCTCTCCCCGCCTTTCCTCCCCCTTTCCCAGCGCTCACCCTGCCAGAAGCAAATGAAAGCTGACAGGGCTCGGCTATTCCGCTGAAATATTTATATCTTCCCGCCTGGAAGTGCGGCAGCAGGATCCCAGACGTCCGGGGACTGTCACACACACACACACACACACACACACACACACACACACACACTCTCATAATATACCCGTCCCACCCAAGCAGGGCCAGGCAGCCCTCGATATTCCAACCCAGAAGCTTCCAGCCCTACTGAGCCCCCCAGGTGGTCCTGGTGAGGATGGCCAGACCACAGCAGACGTGTCCGCCAGCTCCCTGTCTCCACCCTGTCCCTCCCGCGGGCAAGTGGGACTTGTGTGTCCATCCCTGATGGGCAGGATGGTGGCAGGGTTAGGTGTCCCTCCCTTAAACGCAGCCGGGTGAGGCTGCAGGAGCTCCGCAGGGTGTGGGTCCGGGGCGATGTTGGGCACCGGGGCAATGCCAGCATCCTGGGGCAGAGTCATCCTGGGGCAGAGTCATCCTGGGGCAGAGTCACCGTAGGCGGTGTCGCCTGGGACTGGCCCCAGCCACCACAGGGCAGGGGCAGGGATTGGGTAGGGGCAGAGCTGGTTTAGGGCAGAAGCAGGGGCTGTAGTAGGGCGAGGGCAGTGAAGGGGCGGGGACAGGAGTAGGGACTGAGTAGGGGGAAAAGTAGGGACCAGGGAGCTGGGACGGGAGGAGCCGGTTTAGGAGCAGGAACAGAGGCAGGGGCTGCATTAGGGAGAGGGCAATGACGGGGCGGAGGCCGGAGTAGAGACTGAGTAGGGGGAAGAGCAGGGCAGGGGAGGAGCAGGTACAGGGGCTGCGGCAGGGGCCGAATTAGGGAGAGGGCAGTGAAGGGGCTGAGGAAGGAGCGGGGGCTAGAGGAGGAGTTGGGGCAGGGGAGGAGCAGGTTTAGAGGCAGAAACAGGGGCAGGGACGGGGTCTGGGACGGGAAGGGACGGGACAGGGGCAGGAAGTCGTGGGGCCGGGCAGAGCCGGCGGGTGGCGGGCAGAGCTGGGCTCTCCCGCTCGGCTCCGGCTGCCACCGCCCCTGAGTCAGCCCTGCCCTCCCCCGTCCTGCCCCAGCCGTCCCTCGGTCCGTCCGTCCGGACACAGGTAGGACTTTGCCTTCTCTGAGGGGTGTGTTCTGGGCGTGGGGGGCCCGGGACCTGGAGCGGGGAAGAAGGGTCCCCGTGCTGGGACGCGGATGGGTGTGGTGGCGGCAACAACGGGGCTAGGCGGCTCCCTGTGCGCCAGCGCTCCGGGGAGCGGAGGGCGTGCACCCACCGACCTTGTCCCCGTGTCCCCCGCGTCCCCAGGAGGTGCCGCCGTGTGCTGCCACCTTCCCGGCTGGGCGGCTCATGCGAGGCTGCTGGGAGTTTTCGGTCCCTGGCTCCCAGTCTTGGGAGGCTCCCGGGCTCTGCTGAAACAATCCCAAAGTGCTGTCCCCGTTTGGGGATAAGTGGGGGTCCCCAAGGGGAACGGCTTTCCGACCCGCCCCCACTCGTTACTGCAGGGAGAAATGTGCATAGGGATGGGTGACGGCGGGGATGCTGCGTGACTTTGGGTGGGAATATCCCGAGGGGTCCCACGGTGTATTTCTGAGCCCTGGCTGCTGGTTTTTGGCTGTCAGCACCCATGGTGCCTTACGAGTGTTAGGCTGGTGGTCACTTATGAGCCCGTGCTCCAGGTGTGGTGGTCACCAAGTGGTGCAAATGCAGCCTCAATATCAGTAGTGGGGGGGAGAAAAGGGCTCCCAGGCCTCAAAACTTCCCGTGTAGCTGGGTAGATATCTCCTGGGAACCCATTTCCCCAGGCAGGACTTTTCTGTTCTTCCTCCAAAGTCAGAATCGTCATAGAATCACAGAATAATTTGGGTTGGAAGGGACCTTAGAGACCATCTAATTTTAACCCCCTGCCACAGTCAGGGCTGTCACCCACTCAGTCACTGAGCTGGTTCTTCAGCATGTGCCTTGCGGGAGCAGTGGGTGCCCTGCGCTGTGGTTGCTCCCCACTGGAGCCACCACCTCTCATCACACAGAGCGGGCTCAGGAGGGGTCAGTTTATTCAGCTCTGGTTCCTGGGGCAGTGTTTATTGCCCACCTCCTTTCAGCAGGTCCTCCTGGGGTCTGAGTGAGACCCGTGCTGGGGAGGGGTCCATGCAGCAGCCTGGCCAGTGCAGCATCCTCCAGCGCGTGCTGCGCTGCAGATCCCTACCCCATGCAGATGCTGCATGGCTTCTTGGGAATCACTGCAGGGATTCCCCCCAGTCCTGCAGGCAGGCAGGGCAGAGCAGGGCAGATGAGGCAGCTCAGGGCCGTGGTGCCCCTGATGCTGGGGGTGTGGGGGAATGCCCACTGCTGTGGCACAGATCGGGTGTTCCAGGTTTTCCAGGCCTGGGCGGTTCATGCTGCCTATCCTTGGGAGAGCCGAGAGCTTCGGTGCATCGTGAGGGATGCAGTACAAGGGAGTGGGTGGTCCTGGTGGGAGACACAGGACACTGCATCCGGAGTCTGGGGTGAGCTCGCAGGGGCACAGGGATCCCCCAGGATAGAGGAGACGCTCAGCAGCCCCTGCTGCAGACTGTAAGGAAGCAAAATGGGAATGGAGAACCCTGGGGAAGGTGAAGAAGCCACTCAAAATCTCCATGACCTAATCCATGCTTTCAAGGAGCATTTGCATAGCGACCTGTGGGAAAATGTGAGAGAGGGAAATCCCTGTCTGAGCTCGCTTTAAATGCCCTGGGCAGGTCCATGCAGATACCAAAACACTGCCAGACTGCTGGGGTGGGTGAAGTGATGCTTGGGTCCACGGGTGTGGCAGGAGGCTCCAGCCCAGGTTAGTGGGTATCAATGTAACCCCCAGCACCTTTCCCTTCTCTTTTTGATGGCCCCAGGAGAGGCTGGACTTGTTTTGGGGCCCTGTACAACAAGGCTGCAGTGCAGCACCCACTCCTGGGTGGACCCTTCACTCCCAGTCCTGGACAAAGAGCATAATCCTCCATCTTCTTGCCCTGTCCCAGATCAGTGATGGTCATGCCCACTGCCACGGCCATGGTTTGAAGCTCCCACCTTTCCACACTGCAGGAATAGATCCATGGTCATCAGGTTGGCAGGAAAGCTGGGTGCTGGCACCTCTCTGCCTGCCTGCAGGGAGGAAAACCTCCTTTTAACACAAAAATTCCCACTTGTCCCCACAGGGCTCTTTTCTGTCAAGGAGGGAATACGGCATGCTCCAGCAGGCTAGTTCCCCCTATTTTGGGGAAAGCTCATCAAGTCTTGGCACACTAAACAATGAGGATCCCATCAGAGCTACGGATGGTTGGCGGGTTCCTAAGTGAAACAAGGAGTGCAGGAATCAAGAGCCTTTCCCCCAAAGGAGTGGAAATAAAGAGCTTTATATTTTCCACCAGATTTTTTTTGAGTTGTGTTTTCGCTTTGGTGGACTCCAAACATTGTCCTGTTTGCTGGGCAGGCTTTGTGGTGGGACATATGTAAGAGAAATGGCGTTCCCCATTTGGGGGGCCTGCGTTTCCAACCCCATTTGGACTGGCAGCAGCCCATCACTGGGGTCTCATGGCATGTCCCCCTCCCTGCCCTTGCCAGGGCAGTGTTGGCACCTGCTGGGTGCACACAGTGGGCAAACCCAGCACTGAGCAGAGGAGGAGAAAGGATCTGCATGGCAGGGCAGCCAGCCAGCTTCTGCCAGGAAAGGGTTAATGCTGGAGCTGCAGCTCTGGTATCCTGTTGCTGGCTACTTTTGGTAAAAGCTTTTTTGGCTCTGTTTCAAGGGCATCAGGCTGGAGGATGACTCATGCATCCCTGCCACCAAGGAGCAAACCCTCTTGTCCCTACTTTCCCAGCACAAGGTGATGAATTCCTGAAAATCCAAGTGGCCCAGAGGCCTCTGATCATGCCTTATAGGACTCTGGTCAGCTGGGCTGGGAAAAGCTGCATCTAGGACTTGCTTGTCCTGAGAGAATTATGGTGGTGACATCTCTGGCATGGGCTCAATCGCTTGCGTGGGTGTCCCCAGGATGGGGACCTGCTGTGGGGGACACATTGTTTGGAGGATGCTTTTGCTCCATAACTGACTCTCATCCCTTTATTCCACAGGGAAGGAGCCACCCATCCAGCTGCAGCAGCACCCTTCCAACACTGCCAGATGTGCCTTCAGGTTGTGCTGCACCTGCAACCCATTCTGGAGGTGAGGAGGCAGGAACAGCCCCACCGCAGGCCTGGTGCTGTCTGGGGGACCCTTGGGGTGATGATGGCATGTTCGCCCCTGGCACAGGTCATGCAGGCTGGTGACCATTCCAGGCTGGACACTGCTGTGGGCATGGGGTCACAACCATGGGTATGGGGACATCACCATGATGATGTGTGATGAGGTCCCTGCTACCCAGTGTGCTCTGAAAAGGATAAAAATGAGGCCTTTTGGCGATGGCAGTGGCTGAGGGTATCCAGGGAACATCTCCTTGTGTGCAGGGAGAAAATGGAGGGCTTGGAAGAAGTTTTGAGGTTTCAGGGTGGAGTCATTTCATACCAGGCAGCCTAACCCACCTCTGGAGTGACCATGCTTGGGGTGGGAGCTGGGCCAGAGACGTCCAGAGATGCTCACTCACTCTGTGCCTCTAAACTTTCCTTAAAATATAGAAACAATTCCCTATTTAAAGGCTTTTATTGGACTGATAACATGAAGGCAAGGCATGATGACATGAGCCCAGGGTATCTGGAAAATGAAGCCCTTCCCTGGGACAGTGTGGCTCCATGGGACAGGCAAGCCTGTCCATGGTGGTTTCCTCTGTGACTCAGTTTCCCCACCTGGAAAACAGGTTTTTTTGGGGTTCCCTCAGGGAAATGTTGGGATTTTCCCCAAATCTCCCCTCGAGGGCATGGGGATGGATTAGTGGGGGACTTGAAATTGCCTGTTTTGAATGCATAGCTTGAGTGGCCACGATTCCCAGGGACAAACCAGTGGCTCACCCTCTGTCCCAGGCCATTCCTTTGGATGTGCAGTGGCACCCAGAGAGGTGGCACTGATGCTGTGCCACACTCATGGGTATCACACCTCATCGGGGCTTCCCCGGGCTCTGCTGGCCATTCATGATCCTCCATCCGAGGTGCACAGTGCAATCCAAACCCAGAGGCCACACATCCCAGCCTGTACCTTTTCCATCCTCTCCCTGGGCTGCAGCCTCCTCCTTCCAAGTGTTTCTGAGAGCTCTCCTGCTTGTCCTCATCAGCTCTCCTGCCTTGGAGTTTTCTGAGAAGGGCTGACAATATCTGGCAAGACATTGTCCCTTGTGAGCACACAGGAGGAGTTTTCCAGCCCTTAGGCAAGGGAAGAGGGGGAACAAGAAAGAAAAGAGGAGGGGATAAAAAAACA
The DNA here is from genome assembly GCF_024509145.1 of Vidua macroura. Lineage (NCBI taxonomy): Eukaryota > Metazoa > Chordata > Aves > Passeriformes > Viduidae > Vidua > Vidua macroura. The sequence continues at coordinate 800,238 of NC_071577.1, forward strand.
CAACCCAGAAGAATGAAGAGTGGCACAAAATTTGCTGACCTTCTCACTTTCCGTGGCCTCTGGAGCAGAAGGAAAATGAATTTGCGAGGGTTGGCACTTGTGGATGGCCCTGGGAGCAGGACCAGGCTGTGTGTCCTTGGGCTGACCTATGGTTTGGGGTCTTTGGTCTAGGGTCTTTCTGAAGGACATGGGCTTAGCGTGGCTGGGGGTGATGTCCATGGTGGGATCTGCTGTGGGGCTTTGACATCAGCACCTTGTCATTCCCAATCCTTCTGGGGATATCTGTGTTTTGGAGAGAGCATGTTTGGCTCTCTAGATCACATCCTGTGAATCTGGACTAACTCTCTCCAGTGGACTTAGTCCTCCTCCAGCAGTGAGGAAGGACCAGGGAATCCACTGTGGGTAATCCACCTCATTCCAGTGGCTGCTCCTCTGGCTTCCCACACCCACCAAGGACCTCTCAGTCTTGAAGAAGCCTCAGCCTGTCATGGCTGGAGAGCATTTTGGAAGTTTTAAGAGCTCACCAGATGTGGTTTTCCTCACAGAGACACCAGCTGCTGTGCCTCTCTGCACAGGGCACGTGAGGCTTAGCTCTCTGTGACCTGAATGTCTGCTTGTCCCCAGAATGGGTCTCCACCAGGTACCCAAACTCCTGGTGCCTCCTCTGCCCTCAGGAGTGCTGTGATCCCTCTGGGTATGCTGGGTGCTGCTGGGTTTGCCAGAGGAGGGAGGAAAAGGTGGAATGTTGAGCTTCCCCGCCTTGGCAACTGATTTGTCCTCTAGGAGATTAGTCCCTTCCCTGACTTAGGGGGGATTTGTGGCTGCTCCATCTGCTTGAACCCAGCAGATCAGCGGGTGCCAGGGAGGAGCAGCCTGAACCCAGCTACTGTTTGCATTCCCAGGCATCCCAGGGAAAGGGTTGCACCCTTCTTTTGGGCGTTTTTAGCTATATTTGTTGGAAAGGAGCAAAAATCCCTGGAGCCAGGCAGGTGATGGAGGTGATAGAGTTTAGACCTGAGACTGTGCTGGTGGAGGTGGTGAAAACCATGTGAAGTAATGTCAGTGTTTTTAAGCTGCTTTTTAGACTGGTGAAAAGCCTTGAGGATGCTCCAGGATATCCCCTTTCAGCCAGGATACTTGCAGGGAGGTGTTTTCTCTGTAAATCCACTTGGCCTTTAGGAAAGCAGGCAGACAGGTGGGGAGAAGAGCATTTCACTGTGGGATTTGGGAGGGAATGGGGCTGTTTGATGGCTCACAAGTACTTTTAGACCCAGGTTTTCCTGAGGGAAAAGCTGGGAGGCAATAGGAGTGATACAGGGCTCTCCCTTCTCCTGCTCCATCGCTCTTGTCACCAGTGGAAGGTGGTGGGAAGGGAAGAGGCTGGAGGTGAGTTAGGGAAGAACTTGTGACAAATGGGCTTAGGGAGGCTGGATTTATAGAGACTGACAGAACTAGGTTTGTGGAAGCATGGGGGGGCTGCTGGGCGACGCGGGGGCTGAAGCATTGCTGAGTGCCATCCTACTCCTGGGATGTGGAGACCACAGGACACAAGGAGCCTTTGCCCGTGCCCAGATCCTAGTCTAGAGCAGGTCTGGTGTGCTGCTGGACCCAGGAATGTGCTCCCTGCCATGCTGCTTCCTTTTCCTGGGGAATGGGGTATCATGGGACCCTGCCAGACTGCCCCCCCCCCCCCTCCCCCAGCTCTCAGAAAGCACCAGTTTCTCTTTTAAGGTGGCAGAAAAACACAAGCAAGGGAGATTTGGGCAGCATGGATGAGCTGCTGAGATGTCAACCCCGTGGCCATCCAGCTCACCTACCCCTGCAGAGTCCAGGGGTGACTGCTGTTCTCCTTCCCCTGCTGTGTGGTCAGGAACACCGATGGAGGCTGCCAGGTGTCAGCTCGGAAATCTTTTAACTTTTCCTTATCTCCACAAATGGACAGTGTCTCCCCTCATTAGGTACCCACCCAGGGGACAGATGTCAACTCTGCTCATGGCTTTTCTCAGCTCATCTATGCCCAGGTTCCTGACGGCTCCGCAGCGCTCAGGTTCCATCACGTCACCGGGCTCTGCCCGTGGGGCTGCCCCTCTGCCAGCTGAGCGGCACCTCCCCTCCAACCCCTGCCCCAGGCTTGCTGACTCCCCCTCCTCATGGGTAGTGTTTGCAAGGATTTTTAGTTAAAAGGCTGGAAAATCTCAGGCACCGGTGACACGGTGTGTGTGTGTGTGTGCAAAGCTGGAATTGGTTTTCCTCGCCCAGGCAGCACATGGGAGGAGAAGGCAGCTCTGAAGGCTGCCCTTTGAGGCTGATGCATTCCGACACCTTGTTCACTGGGACATCAAAATCATTGCCTCTGTCTGCGTGGAACACCTGGACAGGCGGATGATGGGAACACAGGTCAGGGGAGGATCCCTCTCTCCCTGCACAGGGAGCGGTGGCGTCCAGAACCCCAGAGCAGAGCGGATCCAGGTGATGTGGGGGCTGCTGCATCTCCAGTGGAGGGAAGGGGAGTTCCCTCCAGCACAAAGGGGGCTGGCAGCCTGGGGGATCAATGCAGATGGAGCCATCTCACTGGTATTCCTGTCTTTGGGGTGTACAAGGTTTGGTGGTATGGTGGGAGAACATCCCCATCCCATCTCATCCCATCCCATCCCCATTCCCATCTCATCTCCATCCCATCCTATCCTGCCCCATCTCATCCCATCATATCCTGTCTCATCCCTATACCATCCATCCCATCCCATCCCATCCATCCCATCCCAGCTATTCCCATCCTCATCCCATCCCTCCCTCACCACTGCACAACATGTCTTCCAAAAGACCTTGAATTTTCCCTGGAGGGTTACAGCAAAGCTATAGGACCTCTCCAAGCTCTCCACGCTCTCTGCAGAGCTTGGACCTCACACATGTGCACCGTGGTCCCAAATATCCGAAGGAAGGTTCCTGATGGTCACAAAAAGCCAGGGACTCACCAGTGGTGAGGGGAAGCTGAAGTCCTGAGTTTGCAGGAGAGGCAGGATGGGTGTTGCAGCAGGGGAGTGGTATGGAGTAGGGGATGTGGTATTAGAGATGGTAGGATAGGGACTGCCTGGGCAAAAGCAGGGAGTTTTCACAGCCCTGTGTGACCAGGCACGGGAGCTGCCCCCACATGGAAGTACCACCAGCTCACCTTGGAAGCTGGGCATGAGCAGGGAGCCACCCTCAGCTCCTTCCCCTTGGCATTCTGCTGATGGCCCCAGATTTGTCCATGTGTTTGTGTTTCCTCCATTCCCATCCAAGACTAAATTTTGAGCCCCCTGGAATGAGGTGGCTGAGGGCTCCAGTGCAGGTGGGGCCATCAAACTGCCCAGCCCCTGGGTCCCTGTGGCCTCACTGGAATGAGTTAAGGGCAGTGAAATGCTGTAGTCTCCAGAGGCTGATTTTTGGGATTGGTCACATCAGTGCATTGGAATTCCTTGCATCATCAGGTGCTTTTATCTGGGAGCAGTAGGTGGGATTTTGCTGGGATCTGGGCACTCTGCTGTTCAGAAATGACTCCTTCAGCATCCTGAGTGATCCTTTTGAACATTCCTGACCAAATTTCCTGATGGGACGTAGTCCATGTGAGCTAGCAGGCGAGCTGTCCATGCAGGGATAGAGCCATGCTCTCCACTGCTCTGGATCAGGAGGTGGAAAGCTTTTGGTGGGAGAGGCCTACTGGTGCCTCTCCTGGCAATGCATGCTACACTGGAGAGAGCATCCAGGAAAAAAATTCCATTGGCTCCTTTGCTTTTACTGTCAGGGCAGCCACAAGGTGCAGGGCCTTTGGCCATGCTGTAGAGAGGATTAGGGAGGTGATGGCAAGGGTGATAGTCCCCCAGCAGCCCAAATGTTGCTTATCCATCTCATGATACCTTTTAAGACAATCTATGAGTGCCTTGGACTGGTCAGTGATGAGGAAGGAGCCACTGTGGTGTGATGTGGCATGTGCTGGATGGCTGTGCTCAGCAGAATCTTCTGGAAACAGCCCCACTGGAGCTGTCAGATGGTGCTTAAAGCAGCCAAGATGCCCTTTGCAGTGTTGAGGTTTCTGCTTTTGGGTTGCTTGAGGTTCACTCTTACCTGTGCTGGAACTGAGGTTGTCCCAGCACAGCACCAAACCTCCTGTGTGCCTGGGGGTGACCTGCACCCTGATGGCAGAGAACACCTCGTGCACATGCACTGGTGCCTGCTACAGGAGCACAGGGTCATGGCTGGGATCTCACCTGCAACTTGGTGGGTTGAAGGGTTGGGACATAACAAGGAGCAGAGCTGCTGAGAGATGGACTCATTTTTGATTAAGAAAACTGCTAAAAAATTCCTTAATGCTGTGTTTGCTGGATGCTAAGCCTTGCCTTTGGATAAACTCAAACCTAGGACCCGGAAGATGAGTGCAAGTCTCTTCCCCCATGAATTTATGGGATGTGGGTTGATGATTTGTGCCCACTCTGGCTCTGGGAAGAAGGGTTAGGGTTTCCCTGCAACCCCTTTTCCTTCCAGCATCCCTACATCCTTGCCTGAGCTCCCTTTTCATGGGTATGTTGATGAGACTGGTGCCGTGATGAGGATTTTCCCTTATTATGAATCCTGGGATCAGTGACCAGCAATTGGTACTGATTTGAATAAAACAATTACCAAGGACTCCTCTGATTTGGCCCTGGGCTTCCCTGTTCCCTGTGTTGCCCTCGGCCACGGCAGCAGGGCTGGGAGGATGCTCTGTGGATTCCAGGTGAGGGGGCTGCCTGGGCTCCTCAGGGTGCTGAGATGTGCTGTCTTCCAGATCCTTCCCTGCCTCCTGCACTGCTGACCACCAGCTCCACGGGATCCCTGACCTGGCCCTGCAGGTCTTCCAACGGTGAGCCACAGTTTGAGGTTTCCATCCTTTCCAGGTTTTCAGCTTTGGCCAGAGCCCATGGGACTGGATGTTGCGATTGCAGCAGTTACTGGGATTTAGAATTTATCTGGCTGGTGTAGGCTCAGTGGAGAGTGGGGAAATCCCTCAGAGTCCATCCTGGCACCTGCGCTGCTTGCAGGTGACACCAGCTGGGGATGTAGCCACTACCTTGGAGGATGTGGAGAGAACTTTTTTGAGAGGAAAAAACATAAATTATGAAGACAGCTAGTTGCTGTGAGAGGCTGTGTTTGCTCCGTCCTTGGAGGTTTTCAGCCCCAAAGGGATAAAGCCCTGGGCAGCCCGCTCTTACCTTAGTGCTGATGCTGCTGTGAGCATCAGCAGGGCTGAAGAATCACCTCAGGAGGTCCCATGGGCTCCCCTCCCACTGACAGGCTCCTTGCCATGGCAGGAAAGTGCCCAGGTCACTGGGGATGAGCATGGAGGTTGCTGAGTCACTGGGAAGGGGAAGGTTTTCCTTGTTAACACATAAGGTGCCCCAACACACTAAGAGCAGCACCAAGTTCAAGCAAGGGGTCTCCAGCTCACCCACCCTGCTGCCAAGGGAATATTCTGAGCAGTGGAGAGGTTTTCCTGCCCTCTGGCACTTGGTTTATTAGTGGCTGAGGCTGTTCCATTGATTGTATTGATGGGTAGTGCATGCCCCAGTTAACTTATTGAGAGCAGCAGCAAAAATCCAGCTGACACCCGGAACCGTGGTGCTGAAACGTGCTGGATCCTTTCCACCACCGCTGGGTTTATGCACAAAGCAGGCCCCTGGCTCCACTGCTGGGCACGACCACAGGCAGGTGACCATAGAGGAGGACTGCTGGGCTGTGGTTACCGGGGAGTCTCTGACATTCCAAGGATCTCCTCCTCCACAGGATGATTTCCTGTGGTTGGTGGATGCTGACGATCTGCCCAAACCTGTTTGCAATGCAGAAAAAAAAAATTCTGCTTGTCTACCCAAATACAACCTGGAGGTGATGCTCTTGATCATTCTCTCCCGATCCCCACCCCAGTCTGTGTTTTACTTCTCTCTGAAGTTCACATTCAGTAGCTTTGGTCTTTCCTCTGTGCCGTGCTTTAACCTCTGCCATGTCCTGGTCTGCAGGCTCGTGCCGTGGACTGCTGGGTTCCCCCCCACGCTCAGCATGCCCTTTTCTGGTGCAGCCAGACCTTCCCAGGAATCATTCTGGAGCTCAAGGCCATCCTGTAGGGTAAGGTAAGGTCCTTTCCAAGTCATACAATCCCAGAATGGCTCAGATTGGAAGGGGCCTTAAAGCTCATCTTGTTACATGGGGACACTTTCCACAGGCCCCATCCAACCTGACCCAGAACACTTCCAGGGATGGGGCAGCAATAGCTTCTCTGCAAATCTTGGGAGGAGGGATCTTTGCAGATCCCTTAGGCTGTAAAACACCTGCAGGGAGGGTGCTTGGGCCTCTCTCCTGCATCTGTGCAGGTCTCTCAACCTGCTGTCTCTGCCCTTGACACCTGCTTTCTGCCACACTGGCCATTCCATTAAAACCAGCAAAAGAGCTAAGCTGGGAAGTGCAGAGATGGGGTGATTTTCATCAGCCCCTCTGCTTTTGTGACTAAAATAGATCAGGAGTGGCCATAGGCCATCGTGTTGTCCCAGGCACGAATAGATGGTGGTGCAACATTTCCATTAGTGGAGGGGAGGATGCACGTCTCCGAGGGAGAAGACCGCTCCATAAAGCAGAAATGTAGTGACAGACAAACCCATTCTCTTTTCTCCCATTCCTTTTATGAGTGTCACTTATCCCTGTTTTCTGCACAGAAAACACTGGGAGAGACTGGCCAGAGCAAACAGCCTGCACCTGCAGCACAAGGGTGTGTTTTGGATAGGGGGGTGGAAGTTCCCCAGCAGAGCTGCAGGTGACCCAGTAAGGTGCAGCAAGGATAGGACTTGCCAAAAAAAAAAAACTGTGAGGAAGTTTATCTATGGCCTCTGGTGATGTGGTGGATACTGGTTGTGTCTGGTGTGAGGTTTCTGCCATCGCCTGTCCAGCAAGTGTGTTTTATTCTCTGGCTTTAGTGTATACACTTTCCTGCAATATAAGGCTAAATTTGGGTGAACATCACAACATCTCATAGCTCCCATCTCCCTCTGGTAAGGTCTCTGTCCTGGTTTAGGGCAAATTTGGGAGAAAACCTTCGGAAGGAGCCCCCAGAAAGCAAACCCCCACAGCCCCACCCCCCCCACCTGGTTTGGGAAGAATTTCCTGGGAGAGAAGTGGAAAAAAACTGTTTGTTTAGCAAGCAAAGAACTCCCCAGTACAAAAAAAGTGAACAACACCAGATGACAAAAACTCTTTCACCTCTCTGAAGAGATGACAAATTCAGAAAGTCTCTCCTGGGAGCGGTCGCCCAGCTATCAGTCTCTGGCGCTGGGGATGGCTGCTGCAGGTCACAAAATGCAGGCTCTCAGTGTTTCTTGGTGTTTTCCAGCTCCCAGTCAGGAGCAGGTTAGAATGGTATTCAGGAAAGGGAAAGAAAAACAATACAGGGAAAAAATTGGACTGCCTAGCTAAACTTACTAATAAGCAAAAGCAAGGGTAAAAGCAAAAAGCAGGAGCAAGAGCAAAGTGAAAGCAAGCCAGCAAGCAAGCAAGCAAGCAAGCCCTATCCTCTCTCCTAGACACAGACCGTGGGGAGAGGTGAGCTGGCTGATAACAAGACAAAACAAACCTTCACTTTTCAGAACCAGTCCTGAAGGCACAGAACATATCATCAAGCATAAACAGAACACACGATTGGGGATACAAGCACCATAACGTCACCCTAGGACAGTCTCTGACATAATTTTTCTGTCTTCTCATGCTCCCTGTCCACTATCCCATCCCTTCTCCCAGGTCTGTGTCCCAGCCCCTCTCCCACATCCATAGGAGGGAGAGGAGCCTGATGCCTGTCTCTCACAAGCCCTCCCCAAGGCTGTGTCTTGGATCTCTTGCTCCATGGGATTCCATGGTCGGAACTCAAGGCTGATCCTATGTGTGTGGTACCATGACATTTTTATAGCAAAACTACAGCTGGGAGAGACACCTGGAAGAACACAAGGTGGGATTGTGGGCATTGTCCTCTGCAGGGCCAGGAGTTGGACTCGATGATCCTTGTGGATGCCTTCCAACTCAGGATATTCTGGGACTTCACACTGAAAAAACTGCCGCTCCATCTCCCATCCAGGTGATGGGATGGGTGGTCACTGCTGATGCTGGAAGATGGAGATTCTATGGGGTTAGCAATGTGCTCAGGTGGGAATGCTGATTCTGGAGATGCTGTGGGGTGGGAATTGCCCATTCCAGCAAGGCAAACAGCTGTGACACAAGGCTGCAGGGTGCTGATGGGGACATGCCTGCCAGTGCCAAACCATTTCCCAGTTTGACCCTTCTGCTCAATCTGAACTTGAAGGTGAATGAGTGGAGCTCACCCATCGATCCAAACTGGGCTGATGAGCACCATGCCCTGCGGAGAGCTCGGCCCCCAGCGCCACCTCCCTTTCTCCCCGTTTTGTTCCTGCCTCCCCTTCACGCCTTTCCAAAGCCATCAGTCAGAGCATAGCACACTGGGCTGCTGACCTTGCTGGGGGCTAGGGGGACAACATATAGGTCCCCGTAGAGAACCGTTCCACTGTCTGATGGGCTTCTCCCAGTTGCCACTGCCACCTCTGCACTGCCGGTAAGCCTGGCATCCACCTGCCATCAGCTTGGGGTGTGGGGAGGCATGGGAGAAGGCAAAGGGGTTGGTGCCCATCATGCCAGGAGCCACATTTTTTGTGGGCAGTGATGTTAACTGCCATGCACTGGTTCTCCTGATTTAAGGGCTCTGATGGCCTCACATGGGAAAAATACAACTTGAAGCATCTCTTAATCTTTAGCTAAAAAGTCATATGAACTGACAAGGTGTATTTTTTTACCTATTGGGAAACAAAACCTGATTTGAGGTTGGAAACTTAGAACTTGTCTTGGCTAATATGTAAAAAGGTTGGGTTTTGGGGGAAAAGAAGATGATGCGCCTTTGATTCCCGTCTTCTGTGCTTTAGCCACAGATTTTTTCCCTTAGCTGAAAATAACAAACCATTTTAATCTAAGTATTGCTTATTCTGATCTTTTAATCCAGCTTGCTTTCTATCGGCACAGTGGCCTGAAATGATTTATCCACCTGCCTCTCTATTATATAATTATTGGGAAGATTACTGGGGAGCCAGCTTTAGCTTTGCTGGGGAAGGAGGAGGGGGCTGAAAAATGGGGTGGGGGCTCATGGAATCACAGAATCATGGAATGCTTGGGGTTGGAAAGGATCTTAAAGGTCATCTCATTCCAAACCCCTATTGTGGGCAGGAACACCTTCCACTGAGTCAAAGGGTGCTCATGTTTCTTCTCTGTGGCTATCAGGAAACATGGGAGGGGCAAGCGATGAGCTGGGTGCTTTGGGCTGTGGCCATAGTTTGCATTTGAAAATTTTAGTGTGGGAAGTTTCTCCCTCTGTGTGTATTCATTGGAATTGAGTGCCCCATGATCTGGCTGGAGCATGACCCTCCGAGCCAGAGAGGATTTGGGTGAAACCCTGCACTTTTCTATACTGTCTGGGGCCTTTTATGGCTGTACTTGTGGCTTTGGGAACAGCATGGTGAGACAGTCTGGCCTCGGGAAGAATCTGGAATTAGGGGTTGTGCTCCCAATGCTTCCCATCACTGTGCAGAGCCATGGAAGGGGAGCATCTGCAAGGAAGAACCAGCATTTGGGACATGGTGGTGATGCTAAGAAGGGCTGGAGGTGGCCATGGCTGCTTCAAGCTCAGCTGGTCCTCCCAGGAGCCTTAGGTGCCACTCCTGGATAAGAAGGTCTTGAACCCTTGGGTGATGGGGTGGCTGGTGACAGCTGCTCTGCAGAAGGGCTCTACCAAGGGCAAATGGCCAAGGTAGATTTGGCCGTAGCTTTCAGGTGAACAGGTGTATCCCTGGCATTGGAAAGATGGTACAGCCAAGGGTTGGCACAGCCCGATGGAGACTTGGGTTGCCAGAAAAATGCTGCTTCTGACTGGTCTGAGTGGCTTGAGCTCTGATGGACAAAACATGAGGATATCTGAGGGCTCCAAAATTTCCTTTTCCCTTCCCCAAACAGAATGTCTGGACACCAAAGGGCTGGTACCTGCCCTGGCTACTGAAGGAAGGACAGGAGATCATTAGTCTGTGGACCATGGCCAGCTGGGATGTGGTGGCTCAGAGCTGGGACAAGGCGACACCCCCCAGCACTAGTCAAAATCAGATACTGGGAGCAGTGGCTTGGCTTTCCTTGCTCCACAGGGTTTTGGGGATCTTTTCGGTATGCCCAGAATTGTCCTGCATTTTGGGCTGGGTGACTGTGTATGGGGGGACACTGAAACATCCTTTGGGCCTGGTGTGGCCAAGGGCTGGTGGGAGTGGGCAGTGCCTACCCAGGGTGTGCCATGGTCCCTCCACTGCTCTTGGTCCAGCTTCCCAGAAAGCTGTTCCAGCAGCCTCCAAAGGAGGAGATTGCCATCTCTTGGAGCAGTTGTCTGATGCATCAGCCAGGAGGACAGCAAAGGATGGGAACAGCTGAGGAGGGATCGGGACCAACATCGGGGCATGAGATCATCTGGTTTGGGTGATGGAGCAATTGTAACACATCCGCTTCCTGCAGGGAGCCAGCTGAACTCTGGGATGTGCAGGCAGGGCTTCAGCCTGGTCCTTCCCACTGTGCTGCTGCCTCTGAGATGGAGGGTTTCACACAGCCTGTCCCTCCCAGAGGCTCTGGCCCTGCATTGGGTGGGCAGGCACCCTGTAAAACATGCCCAAATTTCCCCCTGCACACGGGCAGCACACTGGAGCTCATCTCATGCTGGGATTCTTTCTCCTTCATGTTGGAAGCGTTGGCTGGTTTGCCCTCATTGCCTCGAGGCATCCAGATTTGCTCAGTGGCCTTTAAAAAATAATAAAAATAAATAAATAAATCAAAGTCCATGAAATGACAAGAGCATCAGCAGTGGGTGCATCCCCCTTTTCAGCAAACCCAGGGATTTGGGAGAAAATAGGTCATGTGCCCTTATTCCATGCCACGTGGTGGATCTTCCAGGACCAATGAGGTTGGGAGCCTTTCCGCGCTGAACAGCGGAATAAGAAAAAAAAATCACTGGGATTTTTTTCCCCCCCTGTAGCATTTTTCATCCTTTCCAAACGTGAAAAGACTGGCCATCTGTCTGGATCCCCCTCCCGCCAAAGCGGTACGAAAGGGGTTCTTTGGGAAAGGTAAGGAGATTTAAAAGATTGTCTTGGTGAAAGACCACCCGCCACAGGCAACTTTTCCCACCAGTGTAAGTCAGGGAAGAGTCCTGGAATGAGCCGGGTCCCGGGCTACGGTGTGGGTTGGAAGAGCTTTGAATGCTTAGGAGCAGTTTTAAGGGAATCTCTCGTGGAGGAAATTTAAGTCTGTGGCAGCGTTGGGTGGGATAATGGGCGACAGTGGCACACGAGCGATGGGATTCCTTTAAGATAGCGGCTACTCCCCAGGTCTCTCCTGGGAGAAATTCACAGAATATTTTTGGGAAATTATTTTTCTGAATAATTTTTTGTTTTTGTTTTTGCAAAAAAAAAAAAAAAAAAAAAAAATTGCCAAATATTTTTTGCAAGTTAAATTTGACAAATCTTGCTGTGACTTTGTTTTGCAGATTCATCATTCTCGAAGCGTATGCTTTAAATAAATTATTTATTAAATAGTTAAATTAGTTATTTTAGTTAAATTCCATTTTACCCGTACCCAGCAGCCAGTGCCACCCTGGGCAGGGAGGCATCCATTTCTTCCTTAACCAGAATACCCAGCTGTTCCTAAATTCTGTCATTTGTAGCTCAGGCTTTGGAAAGTGTCATTTGTGTGTGCACTTGGGTGGGAATGGCACAAATGGAATTGTCTTCAAGGAATGGACACTAAAATAACAGGGATGTTAATCATGTCTTAGTGTGGCAATAGAATAAAACCCCCAACCCTGATTAATTTGATTTTTACCTTCCATTATTGTGTTTTGTTTGAAGTATTTTTACTTTTTAGTTCCAGTATATTTCCAAATTTTTTATATTTTTATTTTGAATTCCATTCTAGTTCCAGTATTTTTTAAAAAAATATTTCTAATTCCATTCCACATCCATTAATTTTTAATGCTATAAATATTCTTATTATTTAATTCCATCCTATTTTCATTGATTTTCTTTCCTTTTGCTGGGGAAATTTGATTTGGCGAGAGGAATCCCTTGTGTTATGATGCTCGCTTTGTTTTATGTTTTCCCTCAAATACACATTTTCCTCAGGGTGTCAAAATACTTCCTGATACCATCATGTTTCTGTTGCATTTTCCTTGGTTTCATGATCACTTTATAAGTAGGAAAGTGAAATATTAGTGGCAAATGCTATAGAATATTTAAAAGCTGTTGAAATCAACCCCAAATTATCATCTCCATACTATAAAGGAAAAATATTCTCAGATATGTTTTTCTCATAATCTGAGATTTTTGGGATAATGTGATTTGAATGTGAACCATCTTAAAAAATCTGATTTTATTAATTGGAAGTCAAGTCCAGCATAAAAATAAACAAGAAACAGTAGCTCAAGGACATTGTGTTTAAGTTTCCATAAAATGATTGACCTTTGTTTTGACAGATGCAAGGACAGATGCTGGGCTACATTTTGATACAGAAACCTAACCCTGAATTAAACAGGCATTCTTTCCTAATAGCTGAGGTTTTGCTCTTAATACAAAATTCTAGAATAACTCAGTAATATTTCCAAAGCTCTTAATCTCAGACTTCCTCTTTCTTTTTGGGATTCATTTATATAAATATTTTCAGCATTCTCAGACACAAAAACAAATTTTTCTTCCTGGGAAATAACTGCAGGAAATGTTCTTTTAATCTTGCTGAATTAAGAGGATGCTTATTCCTTCAAAGAAAAGCGGTCATTTTGAGATGGGGACAAAAGGCTGCTGGGACAAATCTCTTTATAAGTGCTTCCAACATTATTTCAATGCCTTCAAAATAGCATTGGAGAACCTGTGGGGAGGTAGCATGGGTTGCGGGAAGAGGAATGCTGTCGGGATCACTGGCAGATGGAGCAAATCCCTCGATGGTGGCCAGTTCCCTTTTGGGGTGGACCAGGAGGCACGGGGAGCTGCTCACTCCCCACCTTGAGGGATACTCCCCTAGGTACCAGCCAGCCATGCTGCTTTGGTGGTCCCAGGATTGCTTTCCCCAGGGGATCAATTGCTTTTTCCAGACCCCCTCTTGGAGAATGAGTGCTGCAGAGCAGGCGGAGAGGGCACCTTGATGGCAGCGTGGCTCTCCGTGGTGGGGAGGGAACATGCCTGGCACACTGGGGTGAGCTCGATCCTAGTGGTGGCGGAGCACTTGGACCCCTGGCTGCAGGCTGTGAGTGCCTTTGGAGAGCAGGGGATGGTCCCCAAACCTGCAGGGTGGCACCTCTGCCCTTGAGCCCCCAAGTCCTGCAGCATGCGGGTGGGTGACAGCCCCTGTGATGGGAGTCTGATGGTTCTCTGCATCTGCTTTATGGCCAGCTGAGTTGGAAAGGGAACCTGAAAGCTTCCCCAGTCGGTGAGGGCTGTCTCTATCTGCTGAGCTTTTTCCCAGCTTTCTGCTGAATGCATCCATCCTGGTGCTGTGATCGCACACACACACACACGGATCTGGTTTAATTTATTTATTTAATCTGGGGGTTGCTAAGTGGGCTGGCAGCGGGCAGTGGGGGCACCCTACTGCCACCAAACCCCCTCCTCTCCATGGATGCAGCTTTGGAGCTGGATACCACCCATGGCAGAGGCAGGTTGTGATATCGGTGGCACATCCTCCATGGATTTTGCCAGAGACCACAGCCCTGCAGGGATGCAACCACTGCAGTGGCTGTGCCCTCACTGCCAGGGCCAGGTTTGGGGACAGGGGCAGTCATGATCCCGTCTCCGGCAGCCCCAATTTCCAGCAGAGCCAGTTCACCCATTCCCCAGCTGAGGTTTGGCTCAGCATTGAGACCCAAAGTTACAGAGGACCTACCACAGGGAGAAGGGGAGAGGAGAGGCGGCTCTCCTTGATTGTAATTGGGGTTGAGGTTTAGTTGAAGTGAAAACAGATCGGGAGTGACAGTTTTGGAGCCTGCTGTCAGGGTCTGAGCGCAGCACACTGGCGATCCACCCCCAGATGCTGAGGGCCCCCATCCTCCTCCTCGCCAGCTGGAGCAGGGAGAGCCAGCACTGTGCAGGATGGGGACAGTGCAGCCCAGCATGGCCACCACGCAGCCCTGTCACACACTGCCCTGCAGCCCCTTCCTTTGGGCTGGGGACAATGTCGGGTGGGACACGGCCCTGTGGGATCGTGTGTGGGATCCCCTGCTCCCGCCTCTTCCGGCCCTGCACCACTGGGGGCTTGTCAAAGAAGGGATGGGGTCAGTCCGCATCCCGACTGATCCCCTCGGAGTGCTGGGTCGCTACTCCAGGGAAGGCAGAGATAAGAGTCTCGTTTCCCATGTCTCTGATCAGTCTCCCATTCCCAAAGAGCATCCATGGCCAGGGTGAAAGTCATGGGTTTGAGATTGCAGACAAAGAACACTGGATCCAACTGGGATTGATGGGACCAGGGTGGTTGTAACTCCCCCCATCACCCTTGATTGATCTCCACATGTTTTCTGTGCTGCACCTAATCTGTCCCTTACATCCCCAGCATGGCAGCTGGGGGGAGTGGGAAGACCTGTTCCCCCATCCCTGGATCAGGAGGGGTGTGGACCTGTTCCAGGTGCTTTGAGAAGTTGGGTGGCATTCATGAGAGTAGCTCCAGTCCCCCTTGTTTCTGTCCAGCAGCACCTGGACAGACTGCTCCGGGGCAGCCCATGTGCTCCAAATCTCATCCCTGTTTCCAGGGATTAGAAAAATGGAGATGGGATGAGATGAAACAGTAGATTGCTTCGCTCTCAGGATGAAGGGATTTGTGGACTGTCCCCAGATCAGTGGATTGAAAATGGAGGGAAGTAGATTGAAAATGGAGGAAATTATTGGGATGCTGCTGCCTGTGGGATTAAAGTCAGGGCAGTTGGCAGGCTCTCTGGAGGACGAGGTGAATGAGGGGGGTTGTAGGATGGCTGCTGCTGGGCACTATGGAACGATGCTCCTGGTTGCATCCTTATCTGTTTTGGAGGATGCCCTGGAAGATGGGCACTTTCTGCTTTCCTAGGTTCTTGGAGGGGTTCTCCTCTCAGCTGTCCCCCAGCTGCAAGGATGTTGGGAATGTGCCTGGAGCTTTTTGTAGTGCTGTGCCTCTCATTTCCAAAATGCTGGAGAACAAGCTGCTTGTCTCTGGAGGTCCATACACCTCCCTGTCGTCTCTCCTTTGTAAGGATCCAGCATGGGTCTGTGGCCACGAGCATCCTTTTTGGGGAGTCCTTTGGGTTCCCCTGAAAAGCGACATCTAAAATCTGGCACTTAGGTGGTTGTTATTTGACTGTCTCATCCCTTGGGGTGTGTTTGCAACTGTGCTGGCTCCTTTGGGGCAAGACATGGGTCCTTTGGGGCCGATGCACAGCCCTGGCAGAGCGTCCCTGGGGCATCTGTGGAGGCATCTCCTGCTGCAAGGTGGCACCTCCTGGCTTCCTTTCCTTGGCCTTTGGCTGGGAGGAAATAACCCTGAACTGGGTGCATTTGGCTTGGTGTCAAGGTTGTGAGTGTGGTTGTTTAACAGAGATGAGCTTTATTTCCCAACACATGAATGTTTGGAGGACTTAAAGAAGAATAACTGGCAGCATGGCATGGCTGTGGAGAAGCTCTTTTCCTGGATCTCCTTCAGTGCAGCTTAAGCCCCTGGCTCAAGGCCCTGTGGCCCTGTGTCCTCCTGTGCTGCAGAGCCTTGGTTCCTCCAGCCCTTCCCGTGGGTCCGTGTTTGCTCACCCCAGGGTTCTGGGGTTGCTCTTTGCTGCCTGGATCTCCTTTGAAGAACCAATTCACCATTCCTGGTTTCCTTCTCCTGATCTTGCAAGTCAGCTTGTCACTCCCAGCCACTTTCAGGTGGATGGGGAGTATTTCTTCTGTTCCTGTGCACTTAATTACACACAGTTAAGTTGCAAAATTCTATCTTATTTTCTTCACATTGCCAAGCTCATTTTGCCTTCTTGCTCTGCTCACCAAGAGCTTCTCCCACCTGGGTTGTCACCTGGCATTTTAACAGGACCATCCCTGATCAATATTTTGGGGGGTTTTAGAGCATTTCCCAGCCATTTTCCAGTGGTTTCACCCACCCCAACTCCCTGCACAACCCACTGTTACTCCACTCTCCGGCAGGCTCAGTCCGGCTGCCCTCTGCAGCACTGCTTGTGGTGCTTCCCAAGGCCCACTGGTGCGGTCAGGGATGTGGACGCAGAGTGTGGCACTGCAGCAGTCACTTTCCTGGTCTCTGCAGTGCCAGGCGATGATGTTGGACGTTTGGGATTCTTTCCCCTGGCTCGGCTTCTGCAGCAGAACCCGCCCCACTCTGCAGTGCCGAGCCCTGCGGCAGGGTCTGGGCTGGGGGGGCAGTGCAGTGCTGCTGGCTCTGCCTCCCTCAGCCTGCTGGGTCAGCTGGCATCAGCCAAGACCCAGCCAATGCCTCATCCTCGCTGGACCGTCAGCAGCTCCAATGGATGTTCCCAGTCTCTCCAAAATAATGGCTTGGGCTTGGAGGGAAAGCTGGTATTTCAGGAAAAACTGTAATTCCTTTTATCTATCCTTTTATCTGCTGGTAGACCAAAGGAGAAAAAGTTGATGTTCCTTATCCCAGGAAATGTTATTTCCTTGGCATTCAGGGTCTTGCCAGAGGCTCACAGACATCTGCCGGTGTTTCTGGTCACTGAATTGTGGTGGACCCAGCTGCAGTGAGCATTGGCTTTCATCACCTCATAGGGGGAAGTTTCTGATGCACTTGCGCAGTGTGACATTCACTGAAAATACTGTTTTCATTGGCAAGTTGTTCCAGAAGTAACTAAGAGAGTGATTTGGAAGTGGCTGAATTATAGCACGATGTTCCCATCCCCTCCCTTCTCAACCCAACCTTCCAAAATCAGCTTTAATTAAATAAATTAAATGAGGTCCCATTATTCTTTGAATAACTCTTAATAATTCTAATAACCTTGTTGAGATGGTGGTTAAACAGGTTCAAGCCACTGTTTTTTCTCAGGGTCTTACAATCAAAAAGCCCTGAAAAGAGCCCAAACAAGGTTTTCTGTTTTTCCTAAGGGCATCTAACATCCTGCTGCTACTACATTGCATTTCCCTCACTCGTCTGTGTCTGACCTCTGCTTGCAACACTGCAGCAGCTTGTGTGAGTGAATGAGAATTCTGCGTCCTGTAGATCTCTGCAGATACATCTCTCAGGTACCTGATTTTCCTCTAAACCTGCAATTAACACAAACCTCAAGGTTTTGTCTCCCACAAATGTATCAGGGCACAGAGACAGATACTCTCATCCTGCTGTCCTGTTGCAGTGGGGAAAATGATATTCCAGACCATCATCCTGGGGAGGTTGGCAGGGGAAGGCTACAGTTTCATCCAGTGATCTTGACACAAAAGATTGCTATAGTGGTTCTGCCATCACAACAAAATTAGTTGTTCTCCCTGGACTGAGCTTGCTTTGGTGGAGGCTAATGTCTGAGCCCATAAGTGGGGTTCACCAGATAAAGGAGAAAACCAGGAAATCAGCTGGGAATTTCCTGGAGGGGAGGGCAGGTGTTTGGCTGTGATGTGGCTGTGCCCACGGCAGTGTGACTGCACTGGAGCTCTGCGTCATTGTACCAGTGCAGACATTCAGAACAAGAGGAAACGGCTTCAGGATGTGCCCCAGGAGGTTTAGATTGGACATTAGGAAAAATTTCTTCATGGAAAGGGTGGTCAGGCACTGGCACAGGCTGTCCAGGGCAGTGGTGGAGTCCCCATCCCAGGAACTGCTAAAAAGGCATGTGGATGTAGCACCTGGGGACAGCGTTTACTTTGACAGTGCTTGGAAAACAGTTGGACTCAGTGCTCATAGAGGTCTTTTCCAACCTAAATGATTCTGTGAGGCTGTGATCTCAGCTGGAGGGGAGCAGGGAAATGGGAACAGGCAACTGCAGCTTTGTTCCCAAATGGCTTTTGGTGTCACTCGTGTAGACGGTGCTGCTGCCCTCCCACAGCTTCAACTCCCAACAGTCAAAGCGTGTTGGTGGCTGATGCATTTATATGTGGTTTGAGGTTTTTCCTCCTTTCAACCCTGTCTTGACCTGGCCAGGCTGCACTGTCGTCATAATCCTGAGCTGGCTGCATCGCCAAGCTTCCCAGCCGCTAAAACACCGTGCTGGAAATCGCCGGATTAGGTCTTAATGGCAAGATCAAGTCAGGGGGAGATGAGTGGGGAGAAAGCTCTTGCTTACGCAGATGAACAGGCAGCCCTCCTTGAGAAAACAGGCTAGAAAGCCTAAAATGTCAGAAAAACATCCTCTTTCCTGGCCTTCTGGCTTTTCTCTGCTTTTAACACATCTATCATCTTCCAAGGGTCAGAAAACCCTGGTCTGAGTTTTGTGAAGACGATATGGAGAAGTCAGAGGTGTTTAAACATTTCCTCCCTCACAGAGGAAAATGCTGTCTTGAGTGTTGGAAGTTCTGTCCCAGATGTTAATTCCCAACACTAAATTCTGCCACCCCTGTTTGAAATCCTGACTGTGGGATATCGCAGTGTGCTGGAGGATGCCAAGGGGTTTTGGGTGTGGTTCCTTCAGGAAGGCGGCACAGTAGGGATTGCACAGAGCAAGGCCCTGCCCACCCTGCTCTTTACCTGCACAGATCATCAAGGGCTCATGGTCAGCAGGGGTCCGAGGTGTTGGATTTTATCAGCCTGCACTGATCAGGAGAAGCTGTGGCTGCCCCATCCCTGGAAGTGTCCAAGGCCAGGTTGGACAGGGCTTGGAGCAACCTGGACAGTGGAAGGTGTCCCTGCCCATGGCAGGGGGGTGGAACAAGATGAGCACTAAGGTTCCCTCCAACCCAAACCATATTGTGATTCTGTGATACCCCTACAAGAAAGTGGGATTTTCTGGAGGCCCTGTGATCGGGGGAGGGGGGGGCAGGGGTGGGGGGTGATGGAGACTTTCTCCTTTGCATTGGCTTGGTGGTGCCTGTGAACTTTCCACCCAGATGTTTCAGGGAGGGGGTGAGTTATGCCAGTGGGGCATCTTTGCACAGAGTTGTCGTTTCTGTTTGGTTTTGGACAGCTTGAACAAAACATTGCTATACCCCCCAAAAACAATTCTAGGAAGCAAAGCTTGCTTGTATGGGGCTTGTGCACCCAGCGAGCCCTAGGAATGCATGGCAGGAGGAGGAGGAGGACAAGGGCTGGCTTCAGCAAGCACAGAGCTAGCAATGTCCCCCAGCCCCTGCAGGGATTTGGGCTCTGCCCAAGCTCAGCTGAGCCTCCTGCCATCAGGGATAACATCCCTGATAGGATATCAGAGGCATGATTCCCTGGATCCCATCACCTGCTTTTCCAGCTCCTGTATGGAAGCTACGCTGGAGAGCAACATCCAGCCCAGAGCTCCATTTCCCTCCTCCTGTTCTGCTACATGTGCCTCCTCCTGTATGGGAGATGATCATGTTATTAAATTAATTCAATACACAGTGTTCAGATTTCCCCTAATTGGAAGGGAATTGCTCAAATTTTAGGGATCTGTTGGTATTTGTGAGGTATCAGCAAGCATAAATTCAAGAGCGCCAGCTGAGGCAATTGCTCCAACCTCTAAAAAATGGGAAAAGAGAAAAATTGGAGTGCGTATGTTTGCATCTGAGGAAAAGGAGTCTTCCTGCTCTTCTGGGCTTTCATTTTCCTTCCTATTCCTTGATTGCTGATTCCTGAGTTGCTTTCTCAGACATAGGGGATTCCTGATAGATTAAGGAAATTTCCCAGAATTTAATATATTTGAACCAAGGAAGAACCAGATTGCTCTGAGAACTGATGATGTCTCCTCCATGCACTTTTGCAAAGGCAGCTGCAATTAACAGGCCTATTTCTTGTGGAATGGGATCATCCTTTGGAAGGCCATTGTTCAGTTTTGGGGCAGATCTCCCCTTGCTGTGGTGCAAAAACTTTTGGCTGCTCCCCATGCATGGCGGGAGGATGCTCCAGTCCTCCACCTGTGGTTGCCCAGGTGTGATGCTTGGCAGAGCCTGGCTTGACTCATTGTGGAACTTCCTTTTTCGGGCCCAGCTTGACACTTCTGTCTCCTAAATCCATGTCTTTGACCTCTGTGGGGCTGCACCTACTTCGCACTGGGCTGGAGCT
Source organism: Vidua macroura (assembly GCF_024509145.1). Taxonomy (NCBI): domain Eukaryota; kingdom Metazoa; phylum Chordata; class Aves; order Passeriformes; family Viduidae; genus Vidua; species Vidua macroura. The sequence continues at coordinate 820,512 of NC_071577.1, forward strand.
GGGCTCTGTATCTACTCTGTCTTTTGGGCCGCATGTAATGGTGTCCTCAGGGCTTTCAAGTGGCTGGACAAAGGAGCCATTCCAAAGCTGTGGTGAACAAGACAGAACACAATGGTGAAGAGGAAGGGGCTGAGATTGTTCTCTCTCCAGGCGGGGAATACTCTGAAATGCTCAAAATGGCATTCTGGGGGATAATTTTTCCCAGCCCTTTGTCCATGAAGAATGAGGGCTGTTGGGGGAGGCCTGTGCCCAGAGTAAATGCTTTGGATCTATTGTTGCCATGCCTTCCATTGAGCTCATGAGCCCCCTATAAAACACTTATCTTTCACTAGTATGATTAAGAAAAGGCCAATATAGCTTTCCCGCTCACTGGAGCATGAAGCGTGTTTAATTTAATAATGCTGAAAAATCTTAAAGCCAGGAGCATTTGGCTAACACATGACCCACTTTTTCAATCAGTTGGAAGCATTTACGTAACAGCCTGATGCAGGGCTCCTCCTGCAAGGGATGTGGAGCTGGGGATGGCAAACACCCTCCCTGCCTCAGGACCAGGACAAATGGCCTTAGACTGAAAGAAGGGAGGATTAGATGAGATTTTAGGAAGAAATTCTTCCCTGTGAGGGTGGCGAGGCCCTGGCACAGGGTGCCCAGAGAAGCTGTGTCCCTGGAAGTGTCCAAGGCCAGGTTGGACTCCAAGGCTTGGAGCAGCCTGGGATAGTAGAAGGTGTGTCTGCCCATGGCAGGGGAGTGGAATGGAATATCTTAAGTTCCCTTACAACCCAAACCGTTTTATGATTCTGTGATATCTCCGGTGCAGGAGTTTGTCTCCTGGCACATTGTGAGCACTGGAAATGCTGTCCTCCACCTATCAGCTTATTGACTCTTTTTGGCACTGCCTCCAATGCAGGAGTCAGCCTGGGGTTAACCAACACAGCTGGTTACTCTTTTCCTTCATTGTACACCTCACAGTAGGCTTAGTCTTGAAAATTCCTGATCTTGCCTGTTACAGTGTCTCAGCCCTTGCCTGTTACAGTGTCTCAGCCCATTCCTGTTACTTTATTCTACAATGTCGTCGCCTTTTTCCTTGGGAATATTCTCCTTCTCCCCACCCTTAAAAGCACCTTTTGGCTTGACATAGAACCAGATGGTTTGGGTTGGAGGGGACCTTAAAGCTCATCTTTGAGCTTCCACTATCCCAGGTTGCTCCAAGCCCTGTCCAACCTGGCCTTGGACACTGTCAGGGATGGGGAGCCCACAACCACTCTGGCCAACCTACGCCAGTGAACCTGTTTTGGTGTTCGGCACATTTCATTTCTTATCCTTCTTGTGAGGATTCCATCTTTTCTTTAATTTGTAACATGCAGCAGCCTCAAGCCCCATGTTTGCATGTAGATCATTAGCAGCCTCATTCCCAGTGAGCAGCCAGCATCCTTTAGCTTTAGGGAGTTCTATCCCCCTGCAAACCACGTGAGTTTATCCATTTTGGGTTTCATAATAACCTCTAGGAAGAGGTTTTGCATCAAACCCATATCCCAGCCACGGTCTGTGCATTGCTGCTGTTTATTCATCCCAACTTGCATTAAAGCAGTACTTGAGAACTTGTTTATCTCCTGCTTTTTTTGCTCACTTAAGTCCCTGTCTGAGCAAAGGGAAATGCCAGATGCTTGTGAGCAGGATGAAAAAACTCTCATCTGATACAGACTGAGGGATTAAATAACGTGAGGGAGAATTGCTCTGTATCCCTCAGCATTGCACACAGAAGGATGCTGGCACCTCCCTCTGGGACAGGAGTGCTGTCCCCATGCAGTGGGCTGCAGGGACATTTCATATGCCATGTCCTCATGCAGAGATGCTCCTAAAGAGGCATCAGGAGTGAAAAATGAAGGATTTGTTGCCATTCTGTGTTTTTTATTTATTTCTCCCCACTGACTTAAAAACATCAGTGACCCTCTAGAGGGCAGAGGAGGAAAGAGAGAGAATGGAAAAGGAAAACGGCACAATTTCCTTAGATATCTGTGACAGGAGTGGCTGGAAGTGATGTGGTCCACAGTCTGCCCAGCTGGGGAGCTCTCAGGTCAGGATGTGTGGCAATCAGGATGCCAGTTCTGTCCTTCCCATTCAGTGCTCCTGGAGTCAGATAGACAGTTCTTGATTACTGAAAAAGTGCCTTGTGGTTTTCTTGATGCTGGAAATGGTGAACTTTGGTTTGCTAGATAGGTGCTGTGGGTGCTTTAAAGCCCCACTGCAGCTGCTGGCCCTTGGCCAGGCTGCTCATCTGATGCCCTGCTCCAGAGTTGTTTTTTAGCTACTCTGTGGGGTCTGTCCCACCCTGAGGAACTTGTTCTGAGAACAAACCTTTCTCTCTGTGTCCTCAGGTGATCCCACCAAGGTGCTGCCTGTGCCGGGGCTGCTCTCCCAGCTAACGCACGTCTCCTGTCCCCTGGTAGGAAATGGAGTCCAAGGTCTCCGAAGGCGGCCTCAACGTCACCCTCACCATCCGGCTGCTGATGCATGGCAAGGTAAGGGACTCCCACAGCGGGGGCGTCCACACAGGTCCCTCTCCCACCTGCCCAGCCCCACACACAGCTCTGTCCAGCTGTCCCAGCCCCGGGAATAGCTGTCCTGCCGGTGGGGACGGTAGCATGGTGCTCCTGCTCCCTCTCCTTCCTGCCCCTCAACCCCGTCCCCCTCCTGGGGATAATGTCCACCAGGTCTTCACTTCATTATGGGGTTGGGTTGGATTCTCATCATGTTTTCTAATGTCAGTTCCTCTCGTTTTGGCTTTTTCTCTGTGTAGGAAGTTGGAAGCATCATTGGGAAGGTAAGGATGCCTTTTAATGTACCTTTGATGCTGTTCCTGCACCTGTGGTATGGCAGATGCCATAGTCACCTCTTCCCTGTGATGTCCTGAAAAGTGTTGGGTGCCTGAGCTAGCTGCTGCATTTGTGAGCCAGAAATCAGGAGAGACACACAAAGGGGTCAAAAGACCATTCCCCTAAAAACCTCACCAACCACCAAACTGTTTCCAGCTGTTTCACTGAGTGATGGCTGGGAGTTTACAGTCATGTTGCTCTGGTGTTTTCATCAAATAACTTCATTAAGAGATACTAAAAATGTCACACAGATACATTTAAATTATATTTTAAGTAATTCTATAGCCCTGTCTCTGAGGCCAGAGGACTCCATTTACCATGTGCAAAAAAACTTCCTGAGTTGCTCTGGTATTTCCACAGTGTTTTGGAAAGTCCTGGCTATATAGGATTAGGGTTTTTTTTTGGGTGGTTTTAAAATAAAGGTTTATAGTGGCAAAGATTTGCAGCATGAACACGTTTTCCCTTGTAGGCTTGTGCCTTATTTTTCCATCAGCATGTCCAACTCCGGGAAGATGCACAGTTGTGAAGTTTTATATATATATATATATTTAATGATTTACATGCTCAGCACTTCAGCTGACCATCATGTGGGGATGCAGGGCCAGGCATCACATCTCCCATGTTTTTGGCTACACATTGGCATGTATTAGGGAGATGCATTTTTGGTAAGATTGTTTTAAAGGTAGAAGTTGTGAATTTTCATTAATGGCTTGGTTTTCCCTCTTGTTTCAGAAAGGAGAGACTGTGAAGAAGATGCGTGAGGAGGTGAGCAGACTGCTCTGTGGATGATTTGTAGGACGAAAGGAGTGCAGAGTGGCCATAGCTGCACATTGCCCTGTGCGATACGTGCAGTAATTCCCAGGGTCAGGACAAGCAAGCCAGCTGTCCCCAGAGCTCTTTGGACCAGTTTTTTCCTTCACACTCAAACTCCTGTCACATTTTCCAGAGTCAAGTATTTAATGAAACATTGAAATTAAGTCACTTGTAAGATGCTTTGAGTTTGTCCAGGATCTTTGTGCCTGCAGCTCCCAGGGATTTGTCAGGACAGTGAGCAAAACTCTTCACAGGCAATGACCCCATGAGCTGGTCTTACCTCGATCCCGTGGGTTTGCTTTGCAATAAAACATTGGAAATGCTTTCTAAGGTTGGGATAAGGCAGGACTGAAGTCACTGCAGAGGAGGGGTGGGAGTTTGGAACGTTAGCTAGAATGCTATGAGGCTGGCACAGGTGTCAGGCTGAGTGAGGACCCAACCTGATGTGGCTATTGGCTGTGGCTATTCCAGGACTCCTCTTCTCTTTCCAGAGTGGGGCAAGGATCAACATCTCGGAGGGGAACTGCCCTGAGCGGATTGTGACCATCACTGGCCCCACTGATGCCATCTTCAAGGCTTTTGCCATGATCGCCTACAAATTTGAGGAGGTAGGAAAAGTGAGCCAGCCCATGACTGGGGACAGCAGTGCCTGGTTGGATTTGCCTAACTGGGACATGGTCTCAGCACAGAACCTTTCACACATCTCTAACTAGGGTGACTCTGGAGCACAGGTCTGATGGGGAGTGGCTCAGGGAGCTGGGGGACTCAGCCTGGAGAAAAGGAGGCTCAGGAGGGACCTTCTGACTCTCAACAACTGCTTGGAAGGAGAGTGTAGCCATTTAGGGGTTGGTCTTTTCTCCCAGGTAACAGGTGACTGGACGAGAGGAAATGACCTCAGTTTTGGGTTGGATATTAGGGAAGATTTCTTCTCTGGAAGGTTGGTCAGGCCTGGGAACAGGCTGCCCAGGGCAGCGATGGTCACCATCCCTGGAAGCGTTCAATAGGGAACACTTTAGTCACCTGACTGCAACGTGTGTAGATGTGCCACCTGGACACTGGAGGTGGCTCTGGTCAGGTACCAAGGGCTGACATGCTGCACTTTTCCTTCCCAAGGACATAACCAACTCCATGAGCAACAGCACCGCTACCAGCAAACCTCCGGTGACACTGCGGCTGGTGGTGCCAGCAAGTCAGTGCGGCTCCCTCATCGGCAAGGGGGGCTCCAAGATCAAGGAAATCCGAGAGGTAAGGCAGATTCCATTTCATTATTGCACTTCAGTGCAGCTCCTCAGAGCTGATCTGCAGCCAAGGAGGAGCTGCCTTGGAAAAGGGGATCCCTGTGCTGCATCATGCATCATGTTGCTTCCCAGGATGGTGTGGCTGATGTAGGAGCAGTATCCCACGGGATGCCATGTGCCGAGCCCTCGGGAGGTGCATGGTGTCAGAGCTGGAGCTGGCTCTGAGTGAAGGCATTCAGCTGTGGGATTTCTCCTTCCTCTCTTTTTCTGTCTCCAGTCCACAGGTGCTCAGGTCCAAGTGGCGGGGGACATGCTGCCCAACTCCACGGAGCGGGCGGTGACAATCTCGGGGACACCCGATGCAATTATCCAGTGTGTCAAACAGATCTGTGTGGTGATGCTGGAGGTACAGTCTGTAACAAAGGGGGTAAAGTACATACAGAAAAAAAAATCACAGCTGGCCCCACTACAGCGCTGGGAGCTGTGGAGCGTGTCTCTCTCGTCCTCTTCACCACATGTTGTCGGACCACTCTCATTTCCTGGTGCCTCTGCTGGAAATACACCCCACGTCTTTTCCCCACCATTGTCTGTAGTTTCTAGAGTCCCACACTGGAAGCCTGTCTGGTCAGGTGCCCCAGAGGTGGTTTGTGTCAGGGCAGAGGGGTGCCAGCAGGCTGGGACAGCCTGGCCTGGCATCCCAGCAGCACTCAGGGTGCCATGAGAAGGATATAGGGGCTACAGCCACTGCTCCAAGAACCTGGTCTCTGCCTCACAAGGACCACAACCAGGAGGAGGAGGCTAGAGCATCCCCTGCACTGGGGGAGCTGGAACTGGGAGCACAAGGCTGTGTTCCAGTGAGGCACAGTGGGAATGGTAGTGAGGAAGGCTGGTGGAGAGCAGGGACTGTAGGGCACATGGATATATGTCCAGGGTGCCATTTTCTGGGATAAATGCTGACAAGCAAAGCTTAAAGATCTCTGCCATGGAGAAATGCTGATGTACCAGTTGCTGGAGATGACCTCAGCCACATGCCTCACGTCCACACCTGCCACCTCAGATGGTAGAAGCTCCAGGAGGAAAGCCCCTGGGACACAGGATGGTGACACATTCTACTCCTGGTGCATCCAAGAGACAGACAAAGCAGGACCGATGTAAGGCCCTCTGCCTAGCTGCACAGCCCTTTCATAGCAGGAAGGAGCACTTTTCCCACTGGAAAAGCTTCAGATGGGGATGGCAGGGCTTGGTGAAGGTGATGCAAAGCCAGATGGAAGCATCTTCAGCTTGGCAGCAGCACATCTCGGGAGGGATAGCCAGGAGCCACATTACCCATCCCTGCTGGCTGTGATGCTCAGGCAGCTGCACTGCTGCCAGAGGAATTTTGGATGACCAGGTCACAGACTGCAGCACCCGATGACTCCAGGTCACAGACTGCAGCAGAGATGAGCCTGAGGTGATGATTGCCAGGTGTATTAAAAAGTTTTTCTCACAAAGCAAGATGTGCTGCTCCTCCGTACAGATCAGCCATTGGAAGGAGAAAAACCCACAAGTCTTCTTGCAGTCTGAAATCTGGAAAGTGCCCTGTCTTTAACAGCTCACAGAGATGTTCCATATCACCTTTCAGTCTTAAACAGATAATCCCAGCTCGTCCCCTCCAAGATTTGTAATGCAATAAAAGAATGAGTGGGTTTGGAGATGTACTTTGATCAGCTTTCCCACAGACAGGTTCTTAGCAGCAAGATTTAGATAATGCTCCTTGCCTGCAAGTAGATATCCAAAGAATGTAGAGAAAAAAAAAAATCCATGAGATAGAGTAATTTCTATTGCCTGTCCTTATATAGCAGTCACTGAGTTGTTTATTTTTGGGTAAAAAGCAGGAGGAGAGCTGAAATCTCTCCTAATCCCTAGAAACCTCCATGTTTCCTATAGCCTGTAACTTGTTCAGGAGAAAACCAGTAGGGAGAACCTGGGTGAGCAGCTCCTGAGCATCACACCAGTGACTCATTCACTGCAGTTCTGCTCAGACCTACCCAGGGACCCAACAGAGAGCAGCAAGACCACAGAATCATGGAATCACAGAATGTATGGGTTGGAAGGGACCATCAAGGCATCTAATTCCAGCCCCTTCCAAGTGCAAGGACACCTCTCAGATAATGCAGATCACAGGTGCCTTGCAGCACCCACGTCGCAGCTCAGATGGCGATGGACTGCACCAAGGCCTGAAGGTGACCCTGTTCCAGTGGTGAGGAAGATGAGGGCAGCCAAAGACCTTGAGCATGGTGATGGGTTGCTTAGATGGGCTGTACCTCCCCATCTTGCTGCTTGAGGCTCTCCTCCGGGCGTTCTGAGGAGGGTTTCCAGAGCCTAGAGCAGGCAATGTGGTTTGCACAGAGCAGAGCAAAGCTGAGGGAGGCAGCGAAGGTCCAGGAGGCCATTTAGGGGCCCGTGCATTGGCAAGGGATCTCCCATGCCCCAGGTTGTCCTTGTTGCCCTTGAAACCTCTCTTTCCCCCATGTGCTCTTGTCCAGAAATGCAGTGTTGCCTGGTACGGGTGTTGCTGTGGCGGCCCCAGGGGCCGTGCTCCATTAGGTGCTTTCTAACACTCTTTTTGCCACCATTTCAGGAAAGCTGTTCTAATGTTCTCTCTCCCTCTCCTTATCCCTTTTCCTAGTCCCCACCAAAAGGTGCCACCATTCCCTACCGCCCAAAGCCCGCCTCCACCCCTGTCATTTTTGCAGGTGGTCAGGTAAGAGCCGACCCGCTTGCAGCCTCCACTGCCAACCTGAGCCTTTTACTGCAGCACCAGCCGCTGCCCGTTAGTGCACTCAGGTTTCTTGCCTTCTGACTTGCATGGTGTCATCCCATCTATTGTGTGCCACGGCAGCTGGACTGAAAGCTCTTGGCTTAGCTCCTGTGATGGATGCTGGACAATGAGCAGAAGGGAAGAGCCAGCCTGGGGAGACAGGGTGTCATCTCCAGTCAGGGTGTCACACAAGGAAAGGCTGGAATTTACTTCACTAGACCCAAGTTCAGTATTTGTCAGTGGTTGAGAAGGAGAGGATTAGAAAAGCATTGATGAACAAGAGGCTGTCACTGCTCTCTGGCACCTCCAGCTCAATTAAAAGTACCTTTATGTAGCTGTAATTGATCCAAGGTAGGAAGGGTTTGTCACAGCTACTCCACTGCTCAGGGCAGCCACCATGGAAGAGGCGTGTGTCCCTCCCTGGTGCTCAGCTGGTTTGGGGTACTGCTTCCTCCTGTGGCAGAGCCTGCACTATATCACCCCCAGTGACACTGCAGCCTTGCAGACATCACGTGCTATTTCAGGCAGTGAGCTTTGGGGTGTTTTTTTCTTTGTGGGATAACCATCACACAGGTGAGCTGGAGGTTATTCTGAAAACAAAAATTAGCAGAAACAAGAGCAACTGAGCACACGGCTGTTTCTAAAGAGGGAACATGCACTGTTGCTTTCTCCACCTCATCTCCTCAGCTCACCTGATGACTGAGGGCCTGCCTGTAGATGCCACCATGCTGAGGTGCATGACATCCAGCAGGGGATGTACCTTCCCAAGAGCTCCAGCACCACAGAACCCTCAGCTTATGCCACCCAGAGTAGCTCCACACAAGTTATTTAATTTCTCTCCATCCATAATAAATAGAAGGACAAACTAAGAACAGGAGCAAAGTCCAGAGCACAGACTATTTCAGGCTAAATTAGTCAGTCATCAGGATCAGGAGTGTGTCATTCCATCTGAGCAGCCGTCCTGGAAAAGAACTTCGAGTCCAGCTGCCTGGTCTATTCAAAAGGGAGAGTGAGATAGAGGCAGCAATTCTGCTGTGAATGGTTGGTTTCTTGGACAGAAGCAACTGTCTCTGAAGTGAGAGCTCTTCCCAGTGTTGGGAGCCCTTTGACTCTGTCTGGGGGTGGCACGGGGCGGGCGGGCCGAGGACAGCTGGTGACAGTGGTGACAGGTGTTTGGGGTGGGATGAGCCTCCAGGAGCTCAGCAGGCTGAGTGATGTAGCAGCCAACGACAGCTGCCAAAGGGACCAGACCTCAAAGGTCAGAGTTGAGTTGCATCTGTCCAAGACACCTTCCTGCCCTTGATTACCTTTTTTGACTCAGTGTTTCTAATCAAAAACCAATGGCCAAATTAAACCACCGGGACGGGCAACTCTTCAGCCTCTGTCGTGTCCCCATTGTGCTGGGATGCTGGTGGGCACTGAGACAGCCATTTTCCCTTTTCCTCCTGCATGATTTTGGGGGTTTCCTTCACACAAAGCACTTTGCTCTTTGCAAACAATGCAGCAAATTTGCAGGCGGTCCCAAGGTTTTTACCTTTCATTTTTCTTGGCAATCTTTACTCTCCCTTTTCAAAGTGTTCTCCATCTCTTTTGCCATTTCTTTCAGAATCATCTGAATAATGTGTCAACAAGTGAGATATATTTTGCTAGCTGGTTAAGTCCTAAATATTGGGCTCTCTAGTGTCTGGCTCTTCACCTATATTGGTGTTTATTTTGGGGTTATTTACAAACAAAAAGAGAAAGGATTGCTACAAAGGATGGGAAAAACACACAAACCCACTGGCCTGGCAGATACTTGCATGGATTTATCAATTACAGCTGGTGAAAGGCATCACAGTGCAGGCAGCCCTCACCTCCATGCCTTTCCAATGCCCCAGCAGAGCACTGGATTATACTGGGTGGATGTAAAGCATCCACTGGGACTTGTGCACCTGGAAATATGGAGAGGCTCACGTAGCTGGCTTGCTTTTGGGATCATGCTTTGGGCAGTGATGTCAGCGTTCTGGTTATCAGAGGGGCACTAAATACCATCCACTTTCAACTCCCGTGCAACTGATCCTTATTTTTTGTACAGCAAAGACCAGCTACAGCCTGATATTCCTGCTCCATGCAATGCTGGCACCTATAAAGAGCTGTTTCTTTCCTTCTGAAAAAGCCAAACCGAGCATGAGCCCTTGAAGTCAGGTAGCTCAGGATGCTCTAGGTTGGATGGGAGGTGGAACATCTCGCTCTTGCCCCAAGGATTTGGTGTCCCAGGGAATTTAATGTGGTACAGGAGGTCCCAACAGAGGGACCTCTCCTCATGTCCTGCCAGCCCTGGTAACATCTTTGTTTTTCCTTTACAGGCCTATACAATTCAGGGACAATATGCTATTCCACACCCAGATGTGAGTTTTACCCTAATTTTTCTTATACCTTTTTCTGTCACCTGCATGCTACTGTCAATTCACATAATATTAATATTAGCCAATAATATTAATAGCGTAATTTCAAAGTAACTGGCCGTGTGTAGTATCTGTAATACCTCAAGTAGCCTTTTAACCTGTTAGCACTAAACTTTATTACTTCTGAGGACTTGGCCTGATGCTAAATTGTTTGCATTATTCAGTGCTATCCCTTTATTCTGAGAGAAACCTGTGCATTTTGTGCCTCAAAATGATCAAAACAAGAACAAAAAAAAAAAAAAAAAAAAAAAAATACCTTCCCTTCTATTTTCCCCTTGTCTTTAAAGTGTTGGTAAGCCAAGGGCATATTTATCTGCTGAGTGCCTTGGTGAGGTGAGAAGAAGCCAGAGCTCTGGGAGTTTTGTGCTTGAAGCCTGGGTAGGGATGTGCCTTTCTGAGGGGGTGCTCCTTTGGGTGACATGGAAATTGGGCAAACCCCCCCACCGTGTCTCCCAGAGGGATGGGGAAGGTGTTCATGCTGAATCTCACCTTGCTGAGGGCCCCCAGACCAATGTGGTCACCCTGGGTTTGGTGGCTGTCTCACTGCTGTGGGTGGCAGGGCAGCATGGGGAGAGCCCTCACTTCACCTTGGGCTCCTTGGTGCAGAGATGGGAGCTGCTCTGAGCTGCTCTGACTGAGGCTTGCTGATGCTGGGATCCCCTGGGCTCCAATGCCTGTGGGAGGTCAGGGAGCACTTTTGTGGGGGGACATGTAGGGATCAACAGCTGGAATGTGAGCACCTGAAATTACTAAGGGAAGTAGAAAATCAGTCTGTTTGAAGGATTTCTTTGAGGAAAGCAGTGAAGCTCAGCTTCTGAGGTGGTCATGGCTCTTAGAAAAGGCAGGAACTTTCTAAATGTGTTTCCCAAGGGGATAAAATACCCATCAGGTCCCATTGCAGAGGGTCCCTCCTGTTGTGAGGCAGGAGTCTGCAGTGGGGCTGAGAATGTGGCAGTGGGTGAAAAGCCTGCTCCAACCCCATGGGAAGGGGTTGATGCAGCTCAGCGTTCCCTTTTCCAGTGAGTGCATTGGGTACTAAATCATGGAATTACTTTTTCCATGGCTGAGAAGGTGGCAAGGCTGTTTGGTACCACAAATGCCTGCCCCATATAGGAACATTTGGGAGCTGTAGGCTGGATTTTCATCCTAGGAGAAATAGTTTAACTGGAATTAGAGGAATCCAGGCTTTGGCTTTCCATGTGACACCAGTATGTGTGTACTCTGAACAACCTGCTGTGTTAGTTGATAATTAATACTCCTAATTATGTACTCTTTGCTTTTGCTTCATAAGCAGAATACAACTAAATAACCTGTATAGTTAGGGTAGGTCAATGCAGTCTTTATCCCAGTTTTTCTTTGCAAGTTGTGCCAACAGCTTAGTGTTTTCCTTGTTCCTATATTCCTCTGATTGTCAGGATTAAAATACATTTGCTGACTGCACTCTGCCCCACTCCCAGCAAATTTCCTGAATAAAGGTGTTGGTACCGGGTTACTGACTCCATCCTTACTTTCAGGGTGTTCTTTCAATGATTGGTCATTTTAAACTGCATTTCTGTGCAGAATCCAGTCTAGAATGTGCTTTTAGGGCATTTTAAACACATTTTAGGTGTCTGTGTTTAGTGGCTGCCTTTTGCAAAGCAGGCAGAATTTTGAATGCCCGGCATGTTCTCCTGTCTTGATTTTCCAGGATTTCCAAGGGGCTGAAGGAAGAGAGCTGGAGAGGGACTTTGGACAAGGACCCAGAGTTACAGGACAGGGGGGAATGGCTTAACACTGACAGAGGCCAGGGTTAGATGGGATTCTGGGAAGAAAGCCTTCCCTGGACACCCTTATGAGCCATAGCTTCCCCTGGACACTAAAGGACAGGGGAAGCTATGGCTCAAAAGGAGCTTCGGCATTGCCTGGGTGTTTTTGGCTGTTTGGGATGTGATGGGCAGCTGTCTGCCATCCCAAATGCTGTGGGATCATAGAGTCAGAGACTGGGTTGGATTGGGTTGGAAGGACCCTTAAAACTCATCTCACTCCAAACCCCTGCCATAGGCAGGGACACCTTCCACTGTCCCAGGTTGCTCCAAGCCCTGTCCAGTCTGGCCTTGGACACTTCCAGGGATCCAGGGGCAGCCACAGCTTCTCTGGGCACCCTGTGCCAGGGCCTCAGCACCCTCACAGGGAAGGATTTCTTCCCAGAATCCCATCTAACCCCGCCCTCTGTCAGTGTGAAGCCATTCCCCCTGTCCTGTAACTCCGGGCCCTTGTCCAAAGTCCCTCTCCAGCTCTCTTGGACCCCCTTCAGCCCCTTGGAGCATCTCCATGACCTTCTCTGGACATGGTCCATGTCCTTCCTGTGCTGGAGACCCCAGAGCTGGATGCTGTACATCAGGTACAGTTTCACCAGAGCAGAGGGGGACAATCCCTTCCCTTGACCATGGAAGATGAGCTGGAAGAGATGGACATAGCAGCTTTTTCTATGACATCTGGATGCAGCCGTCTTCTCTCCTAGACGTGTTTATTACTCTAATTGCAGAGGCCGCATAAATCCCACTATCTGAACTATGTCTGGAAGGTCTACTAGGTCAGTGTTAGAAAAGATTTTGGTCTCCCCCACTTGGCAAAGCAGGAGCCGTGTCCCAGGGCACAGCTGGAGCCCACTGGGCAAAGAGATTTCATCTGGAGTCCTGCCAGCAGGACCAGGTGTCATGAAGAATTCCAGAAACTGGTGCAGCTCCAGAAAACCGGATAATTCTGAAGTTAAAAAGCAGTAGATACTGATGTCCCTGCTTCCTGAAGGAGCTGTGGCATGCCCAGTGTTATCTGGAGACAGCTGTGTTGTGGCAGGAACCCATCATATCACAGCTTTGGCTAAAATAAGCCAAAGACAGCCAAAATAAGCACAGAGATGTGTAGACACCTCTTTTTGTGGAGTGGTGAGACCTCTCCCCTGAGGCAGTGGAGGCTGGGTTTCCTCATGCCTCTCTAGGCAGGACGGGGATCCCACAGGTAACCTGTCCAGGGATTTTTCAGGTGTTTTACTCCTTCCTGCTGCTTCCCTCAGCCTCCCCCAGTGTGTGCAGGCCCCCAGGTCAGCTCTTCCCAGCATTTCCCCCTCACCACTGCCAGCCAGACCTCCCCGCTCTCCCTCCCCAGCCCTGCTGCAGCAGCAAAAAGGTGTTTGAGTCTTGTTGTCCCCCAAAACATTGAAAAGGAGTTATAACTCCTGCCTCCCCATTGCCAGGGATGATGGGCAAAAGAAGCAGTTTAAATTTGGGGGGGTGATACTGTGCTGACAACTCCCAGAGCACCTGTGAAAGTGGGAGGTGGTAAAGTCTCCCTCCTGCTCACTGCCAGACTTCAGCCCAGTTTGGTTTGTTTTCTTCTATTTTTCTGTCTTTTTGGGTTTTTTTGTTTGGTTTTTTTTTTGTTTTGTTTTGGTTTGTTTGTTTGTTTGTTTTTTGTGGTTTTGTTTGTTTGTTTGTTTGTTGGTTTGGGTTTTTTTAATTTGGAGCAGTAAAACTGAGCACAAAATGTATTCCAAACAAACACCTCTCTATAAAACTTCCTGACCAGACAGTGAAACCTCCTCAGCACAACAAGGGATACAAGGATCTGAAATACTTACTGGTCATAACTGAAGTCCATAATTCCCCATATTTCTAAAGAGCTGGCATTTAGAAATACAATTTATCCGTCTCCCAGAGGCACTTCCCATTGGAGGCACAGTACAAGAACATGTGCTGCAGGGACAAGTGGTGACAGCGTGGCTCTGGTGGCACAAATAGGGTTCCTGCGTGCTGGCTGTGATGCCCACCAGCTGGCCCTGCACTGAGGCAGAGGAGTTGAACTGACACTAACAATGGGCTTCTTGCTGGTATTGTACTTCAGACCCTGACCAAGCACTTCTGCCAAAGATTTGGGCTTTGTTGCACTATACCCAGGCCAAGTCCTTTCTGCTAATGTTTTTGCCATGTCTCACCATGGCTTCCTGGTTTTTTTTTTTTTTTTTAAGTTTTTTTTTCTATTTTTCGGTTTGTTTTCCTTCCCCCCGCCCCCCCCCACCCGTTATAATTTTGTTCTTGCTTTTTGCTATGACTTGTTGTACTCTATGACAATAACCTTCTTAGCTCTAATGTCCCTCCTACCCCTCAGCAGTTGACCAAGCTCCACCAGTTGGCTATGCAGCAAACCCCCTTTACTCCCCTTGGACAGACCACCCCCGCTTTCCCTGGTACGTACCCACACGCCCTTTCAAGATATCCTTCTCTTACCTGTAGAGTTTCTCTCTCTTTCTAAACTCTTGTTGTTTAATGGAAATGAGCAGGGCGAGTAAAAAGTGGCAATATCCATGGGGAGAGGTTAAGGAGAGGCTTGACGGATGTTGTGGGCGTTATGGTGCTCAAGGGCAAGCTCTCAGCCTGGGCTTTCTCCACAGAGGAGGCAGCATCCTCTGCCCTGCGCCGCTCCAGATTCTGGCGGGATGTCCGAGCTCTCCCAGCGGGACATCCGCGCTTTCCCGGCGGGACGTCCGAGCTCTCCCGGTGGGACATCCGCGCTTTCCTGGTGGGATGTCTGAGCTCTGCCGATGGGACATCTGCACTTTCCCAGCGGGAATGGCTTGGGGCCGGCTGGGGGTGCTGCCTCGGGGAATGGTGATGAGCCAGGCAGGACGGCACTCCCGCAGTGGAAAGGGGTCATGGCCGGAGGGGGTTGTGCTGACGGGAGGACAGCCAGCCCCGACCTGAGCCTTGTCCTCATGGCCAGCATGTTCCCAGTGACCTGGGAAGCAGATAGAGCACAGGGGATGGAGGTACTTAAAGTACTGCTTGGAAATTACTTTTCTGACAGTATGTTCATCATATTTTGAGCTTCCTAGATGAAGTGACATTGCTTATCTCCTCGAAGGGAAAAGCATTAAACCTGTTTCTTCTTTGCTCTTCAGGAGAAAAGCTGCCCTTACATTCCTCCGAAGAAGCTCAAAATCTGATGGGCCAGTCATCAGGTAAAACACAAAGCTGGAGGGAAGTAAGCAGGCTTTGATTAAAATGTATTCCGTAAATAGGACTGTGCCGTTGTTGTGCTCCGAGAGGAATCATGGTATTCATAGTGAAGACAGCAGATTGTCTTGGTGGGCAGGAAGAGATTGGGCAGCACCCTTCTCCTTGGTGCAGCATGTCAAAGGAAAAGTGCCTGGGCTTTATTACCTGTCTCTGTGACATTTGTGTGTAACTGCCATAGAACCACAGAATATCCTGAGTTGGAAGAGACCCACAAGGATCATGGGAGTCCAACCCCTGGCCTTGCACAGACACCCCAACAATCCCACCATGTGCCTGAGAGCATTGTTCAAATGCTCCTTGGGCTCTGGCAGCCTTGGTGCCTTGCCCGTTCCCTGGGGAGCCTGGTCAGTGCCCCAACAACCTCTGGGGGAAGAACCTTTTCCTGATCTCCAGCCTGACCCTCCCCTGGCACAGCTTCATGCTGTTCCCTCAGGTTCTGTCCCTGGCCACAGAGAGCAGAGATCTGTGCTGCCCCTCAGGTGCAGTGAGGTCTCCCTCAATGCTGTCTGTACCAGGAAGATACCAGAGTCATCACCCTTATTCCTGCATTTAATTTTGCATAAACTTTACTCAGAAACCACAGAACAGTGCCAGTGGGAACAGCCATGACATGCAGCTCTGAGCCATTCAGGGTGAGTTGCAATTTTAGTGGGACGGGACCCTGAGGACTTGAAATGTGGCTGCAGCCTTGGAGAAATTTTGCTGTCATATGTCGCACATTCCTCTGTATGTGAAGAAGAGATTTGTCTTTTTTTTCCTATCATTGCATAGATGAGCTATCCTGAGACCTGGAGGCTCACAGGCAGGATGAACCAGACCTGGGGCACACAGCCATCCTATGCATGCCTCAAAGGTTTGGTGACAGCACCCAATTATGAAAGCAAGCATAGCCCAAGCAAATAGACCCCACAAGACTGCAGAAATACAGATGTCATGACACTGACCTGTGCAGACATGTTTTCTGCATGCCCCCTTTGCCCTTTGCCATCACCCAAGGCATTAATCCTGCCCTGACACCCTCGTTACAGCCTCAAGGATTGCTTGTACATATCAGAGAAGAAGGATCTGGTGTGATGAAATAAACAGTCTCCATGTCATGGAGAAGAATGTGGCCATTTCTCAAAGGCTATGTGATGCAGGGATGGTGCACCATGGCACCAGGTGTCCCAAGGGCTTTCAGCATCATCCATGTCATCTGAGTGTTGGATGGAGGATGCTGCCTAGGAGTCTGAGCAGATTAGTTTATATTCCCTAAGGTCCCTGGATGCCTCAGTGCTGCTTGGAGCCCTCACTGATGCTCTGCTCCCTTCAGAAGACATTTTCTGCCACACCCAGGCTGCTGCTGAGCTGAGCCTTGTAACACATGGCCAAGGGAGAGGTACACCCTCACCAGAGGGATATGTCTGTGATAGGTGCAGTCCACCGTCCCCCAGACTGTGAGGAGGCTCAGTGTACCAACCAGTCCAGGTGTAGTGTGTGCTGTAAAGTCAGCATTGACTGTGGTGTAATACCTGGGCAGGAGATGTTTTGTGCAGGTTTTGGCACTAGTACCCCTGGCAGGGGTGAATGGCAGCAGAGGGCTGCCAGTGGAGGATCTGCATCCTCATTCCCTGCAATTCCTCTCCTCTCTGTGCTCCTAAGTGAAAAATCTGGTGAGGAAGCCTCCTGCAGGCAAATGTCAGCAATGTGTGTCTGGGAAGATGCATTCAGGAAAGCACATTGTCACATAATCATGGAATGGTTTAGATTGGAAGGGCTGTTACAGCCCATCTTGTTCTACCCCCCTGCCAGGGCAGGGACACCTTCCACTAGACCAGGTTGTTCCAAATCCCATCTACCCTGGTTGTGAACACTTCCAGGGATGGGACAGCCACAGCTTCTCTGGACAACTGGTGCCAGAGCCTCCTCACCCTCACTTCCTAACATCCTAAGATCATGCATGAGCACATCAGACATAACCAGAGCTCCTCTTCCTCTGTGCTGTGGCCCTCCATGGAAATATGTGAGGAATTGGGTGCTGCTGCTGTCTTGTTTTGCAGGAGCCCTGCAGTTCCAGTCTCTTTGCGCTTCTTCATTCTGCACCTCTTTAACCATCCTCTTTCCATGGATACAGATCTGGCAGTTGTTTCTGCTCTTACAAGCTTTCTTCAGTGGTTTTATATCATAAGGATTAGGGTTTTTTTCCCCAGTTATTGCAAATTCCTGTCAGGCACCAGACAACTTCTTTCTTGCAGATTTGACATAGGACGTCCCTGCTTCGGCACTGAGGTGATTTAACATGGGAAACCATGGAAGAGGCAGGCTTTGTCCTAGGAGCACTATGGCATGGTGTTGTCTTACTTCTGGAGCTGCACACACAGGGTATCCTGCTGGCTCAAGCCATTCCCACCATAGAGGAGAGAGCTCAGCTGGTCCTAAGTCCAGCTAGTCTGCATGTCTTAGCAGTCTGGCTCAAATTCAGAATAAGAGTCTGTGGGGCTTGCAGAGGACTTGTACCGCCAGATCCCGCGGGGACACTTGTTTTGGGGACACGAAGCTGCTGTCACATGTCAGCAGCTCCATGCTGCTGCATTCAGAGAGGGCTGGAGGGTGCATGAACAGCCTTCCTGTGGGGCTGGTGGGTGTCCCAGCCGGCATGCTCTCTGCTGCTGTGTGGGAAGGTGTTTCACCCACCTGTCTTTGCTGATGCTGGAACGTTGCACCCTCCTCTGAAGCCATTCCTGAAGGAAAGGATGGAGGGTGGGAAGCGAGGCACTTGTGGGATGCAGGGAAGGTGACACCCAGCTCCAGCAGAGTCAGGTAGCAACCGTCTTCCTCCTCCTTGTCCCAGAATGTGTGATCCCCTTCCCCTCCCAGCCCGAAGCAGGACGCAGCCTTGGCAGTGTTACGGGAAAGCAGCGGAGCTCCATCACATTGCCTCTACCAGCTCTAACCATGTTCCCTTGCATCTGCCCAGGTTTGGATGCCAGTCCCCCGGCCAGTACTCATGAACTCACCATTCCCAATGATGTAAGTAAATCCAAGTGCTTCCTTGGCATGTCCGTGTGTGCATGTGTGTATACACATGTATGTTTATATATACATACATATATCTATGTATAATGTGCAGCCATTTAGCTTTGTTAAATATATTTAGAGATGCCCCTTCCCCATGTTCCCTCATCCATGTGCAGTCTGCTGGGGATCAACCTGCAGCACAAAGTGTCCGTTGGACTTTAGTCCGTCGGTGGCTTGCCTAGGTACAGTCCTTAATACTCCATTTTCTTTTCCAAGTGAACTCAGTGCTCATGAAATATGCCCAGTTGACAGCACTGGGAAAGGGAGAGAGCTCCCATGCCACCCCTGATTAAACTCTTAATTGCTTAATCAGGCTGTGGCTGGTCTGAGATGATGTTCCAGCTCAAGGGTAGTGACAGGGTAGGGTGGTGGGGAAGAGGAGGTAAGAAAGTGACATTTCTGATGCCACAAAGTGCGACAAGAGTGTCTGAAAGACAGTGCATCTCATCTTGGCACTGCTGGCAGGCAGCTGTGGGGTCTGATAGGTGGAAGCTTTGTGGTAACATGGGTGCTGGTCTGGGATATTTGCTGGGATGAGGCTGGAGCCATGCTGGTCAAGGAGAAGGTGGGATGGAGAGCATGACACAGCCAGCACCTGGATCCGTGAGCCTCACTTGCTTCTGGACTGGTTTCTATGGATTAAGACCCAGTCTGTGCTCAAATCAGGATGAGGGCAATTGGAGGGATGACATCGAATCTCTGTTCCCATCTCCATCACTGATAACCACCTTCAGCCCATCCTCATCAGGAGTCTCTGGATGGGGCCTGGCAGCTGTTGCTCCTTCTTCCTGCCGTTCACCAGCAGCCAGCAGTGCCCTGGAAGGGCAGCAATCCTGGCTGCAGCTGCTGGGCACCTCTGCCAAGATTTCTGTCCACCCAAGAGACATGGCAGTGCAAAAGCCTTTGAGCACCTGCTGACCCTTGGAAATGCTTTGCCCTGGGCCAAATGACCACGGGAGGGATCTGCAGAGGAGTGGGGGCTGATGCCAGATCTGCTCCACCCAGCAAGGACACCTCTCCAAGAGGCTGCAGGGGGCTCAGCAAGCACCAGCAGCCACGTCTATTGAGCATGGAGGACTGGAGCAATGAAGGCATCTTCAGAAATAGAAAGAGACCCCTTGCAAAAGAACTCACATGGGAGGAAAGGATGCCAGGAGACCTCTGAGAACACAAGAGCGCTCGGAGCATTCACTCACCAGAGTCCCAGCTCTCACCAGACATGGGAGATATTAGATGTTATCAACTGCATCTTGAAAAACTCCTTCTTAGCTCTCCCCATTGTTGATTCAAAGGCTTTTAAACATCCACTGCCACCCAGGAAGCAGAGGACAGGTTTGGGCTCCTTTAACAGTCACCCGGTGTGTTTTAGTGATGTAGCTTGGAGTTGGGCTAGAGTGGAACGAAATCGGATGATACCCATCTCGCTGCTCCTCTGACTGTCAGAAACTTGAATGCTGTTCAACTTGAGTGTAGCTGAGCATCTGCCTAAATAGTTTGGCTCCTCAGGTCTCTCCAGTAGATTTTCATTTGCTGAAGCATCTCGCAGTTACTTCTGTGCTGTGAAGACCAGGATGGGCTGAACATCCCCCCACAGACCCTGGGACAGTGGATACCCTTCCAGTGTATATTCAGGTCCATATGGGATAAACCACCATGGCAGCCCCATGGTCTGATCAAAGGATCAGGGAATATTTGGAGGAGTAATCATCTTATATCATCTTATCATAGCTGCAGAGATGAGCTGGGGACCTGCTCCATGCAGGCAGTGAGCTGTGTCCACAGGGTGCTCACTCAGACCTATTTGCCTGTGTCTTTGGACTCGTGGTGCAGAAATCCAGCAGCTGCCAAGATGAACATTCCATGTATAAAATGCCCTTGGAAAAGAGCTTAAATGGCCAAAAACGGCAGGCAGAGCACTTTATGCTTGTGTTGGTCAAGCTGGATATCCCCATACGTGTTACCAAGCTTTGGAGATGCTTTGAGGGAGATGCACAAATGAGCAAAGACCATTGAAGAAATTCGAGCCACTGAGGATCATTGAGGAAATTCAAGGGATGAACAGTTGAGGAAATTCAAGTCTCCATCTGGCTCCAATTTTTTCAAAAGAGTATGAAAGATGTGTTTTTACATAGAGTCCACCTTTTCTGTGGGTGTCACAGCCGTGTGGTGCTCTCTTGTGCCTGCTGGCAAACCACTGGATTGCACCGAAAGAGCTAGAGGGGGTAGCAGAGGCACTGAGGGTGTCCCAGTGGCATAAAAGAAATGTAGGATGGGGTCACTGCACCAGCTGATGAGGGGGCTTCTGGGGTTGGCTTTTCCCCAGGCACGGCAGCAGGCTTGTTTCCTTCTAGTAATGTGTCCAAACCACCTTTGGGTTTTGCTGTGACTGGCAAGGGGATAAGTACTTGCAAAATATTGACCATTCATTAAAACATGAAAATTATTACTGAAATGAGCCCTCCTTGAAGCCTTCTGAGGTGCTGGGCACCACGCGCAGATAATGGAGATTCTTCCCCACAAGGAGCAGAGCAGGGGTCTGGATGTGTCCTTGGACTGTGCTCACACGCTGGTAGGAATCACCCTGGGCTGTCCCTCTCCTGTTTTCATGAGCATTAAGGTCACTCTTGTCCCAGGTGTGCTCACATCCTGCTGGTGACTGCCAGAGCTGCCGCTTCTCAGACATTCCCTCCGTGCTTTCTTTCCTAGCTAATAGGCTGCATAATTGGACGCCAAGGGACCAAAATCAATGAAATTCGGCAGATGTCAGGAGCGCAGATCAAAATTGCGAACGCCACGGAAGGGTCATCGGAGCGCCAAATTACCATCACAGGAACCCCTGCAAACATCAGCCTTGCACAGTACCTCATCAACGCCAGGTGAGACCCCCTGCCGACCTCCACCACCTCCCACCACAGCCGATCCTGTCCCACCATGGCTGATCCTGTCCCACCGGCATGCTGGGAGCAACCTGCTCTCCCAGTGCCATGGGCCAGCAGGGGCTTCCTTAGGCCGGCTGGGATGGACGATGTCTTGCTGAGACCTCTGAGCAGGGACCAGACATCGCCAGCAGAACATCTGGCCTCAGCTGGCACTTTGTCTGGGGACCGGGAGCCACCACACTGCTGGTGGAGTGGCCACAGGTTGTGCTGGGCACCTGCTTCCCTCCACCCTCGCTCAAGGATTTTGCTCGCGGGTGGGCAAAGTTGCCACCGTCTTTCCTGTGGATGAGGCAGGGGACAGGGACAGTAACGGATCTGAGCCACTGGCAGGGAGGCGTCACTTGGGACCTGCTTGCTGGGATCCCAGCATCGCTTACTGCCTCTTCCATGTGCTTCCAGGCCTCCAAAGGCTTTGCTCCATTCAGTGAAAACAATCAGTCCAATAAACGCAAGACATGGGAACAGTCTGACTGCTTCCTTTTCATCATGGAAAGCTTGGCACAGCAGGACTTCACAGGGGCCAAGGGTTCCCAGCACTGCTGCTGTCTGGGGAGAGACATAGCCCATGCCATGGGGGCCGGGGGCTGGCAAGGGCCTGCAAGGGAAGTGTGCAGGGGAGGCATAGCTGCAGAGATGAGCTGGGGACCTGCTCCATGCAGGCAGTGAGCTGTGTCCAGGGTGCTCACTCAGACCTGTTTGCCTGTGTCTGTGGACTCGTGGGGAGTGAGTTTAAGGGGATACAGGACCTTTCTGGTAGCTTTGCACCCACCTGGCAGAGCCACTCATATGGGCCCATCCGCCTGGGCAAGATTGATGCCATGCCAACCCGCTGCCAGCCCTGGATATGCGCAGGAGGGAGGCTGCTGGCAGGGCCTCGAGGACAGGGGGCTGCTGGCGGTGACTTACACTTGTTGGGGTGTGGGCTGGAAGCACCGATGAGATCTGTATGTGCTTTCTCCTCCTTGCACCCAACCCACCCAAGCCTTGAACCACAGTAGACCCCTGTCATCCCATCCTGCCCCACTACCCTGCTGCCCATGCCCGTGGCACCTCTCCCCCTGCTTGGGTGAGGGACGGGGCCAGCCCCCCACCTGCGGGCATGGCTGAGTGGCTTCCCTGCAGATCCTTGCCAATCCCCCCCCACTCCTTGAGACAGGAGAGAGAAAGAAAAGAAAAAGAAGTGGCTCAGTTGCTGGGAAGGACTGCCTGAGCTGCCCCTGTGCAGAGGTAACCTGGTGGGGTGGCAGGACGGGGCTCTGCCTCTCCCACAGTTTCCAAACCAGAGCAAAACAAAGCAGCCAGGGGACCTAGCACAGCTGCCTGTCCCCCGTGGGAGGGATGCTGCTGAAAAAGAAGCTGTGCTCTGGGATGACTCCTGCGAGCACCTCTGATGGGTGACATTCCTGCCACAACCTGGCTGCAGTGAGGAGAGGGGAAGGCAGCCAGCCGTTGCGCTGACTCTGTGCTCCAGCCCCCCATGCCCTCCTCGGGGGACTGCCAGGCTACCCAGTGATGCTCTGCCCACTCAGTCTACGTGGGATCTGGGCAAGAGGAGGAGCACCGCCCCACAGGTCTTCCTTTTCTTTTCTGCTCCAGTGATTAAGCTCTTGTTTTTTGTCTCCCCCCCACCCCTCTCTCTGCCCCTGTCTATTCTAGGCTGACGTCTGAGGTCACTGGAATGGGCGCACTCTAATTTCCACCCACCATCCTTCACTCCGCACCACCTGACCCTCTCCAGCCACCGGCACTCTACCCAGCCTGTACTGCCTGTACATTTACCGTCTTCCCTTTGCCTCCACAGATACTCTTTTCTTTACTAACAAATATATATATATATATATATATAAACACACAGATGCATATGCACACACTGGAACATTTCTTTACAAGCTCTTTACTCTGTGCTCCCTAATCTGCTCCCAAACTCTTTGATTATGGTCCTTGTTTTCAGTGTTAGGATGTTAAATATTCATCTGCTTTTTGGGGACAAGGGAGGGGGGAGGGGGGCGTTGTTTTTTTTCTTTCACTGGCAAGACTTCAGGAGCTGGCGGGGTCTCTAGTGTCAGTCTAGCATAGCTACGTATACGTTTGAGGTGACATTGGCGGTACTTTCTGTAGCGTATGGACATAATGATGCCACCCAGAGTTGTGCGTGTTTCAGACGACTTGATTTTTCTCACCCTCCTTCCTTTGGTGCTCCCCCTTGCTTGTCCTGGCTCACCTTCACCACCTCACGCCCCTGCCTTTAGGGTAAGGGCATACTTTTCACCCCGTGTTATTTGGGAAGCAGAAGCCAAGTACGGGTTCAACCCGCAGGCTTCTCTCTTGGAACATGGCATGGTCCAGACAAGCCCATTTTCCTACTAAACTAAGGGAATCACACAAACACAGATACACACAGATGTTCTTTTTTTTTTAACTAACAAGCACCTGAATGTGGGAAGAACTCAGCTGTATGGGATTCACACCCCCAGGGGTCTTTGAAAGCACTCTTTTGGCAATCCCCCACAAGCAAAACCTCAGGAAGCTCTGTGAGCCAGCTGTGTTTGTTGTTGTTTGTGTTCAATAAATGTCTGTGCAGCTCTGGTACTGATGGGCTCCGACTGTTCTTCTCCCGGGTCGCCCCAACAATGCCAGCCCCATCCTTCCCTCTGCATCCTTCCACACCTTTTTAGCTACTTGGAGGGAAGGTGGGGGTTTTATGCAAGAGTTCTCCATTTTTTAATTATTATCATTATTATTTATCATCAGCATCATTTTTTTTTTTGTTTCATTTTTTTAGAGAAATGCACTTCCAATGCTTCTTCCTGAGTGATTCCATGCTGTTTTTTCTTTTTTTTTTTTTCCAAAGAGAGAGTATCTGGCTTGCATAATCCTTTGGTTTTCCCTGAGATTAATTTATAAATTATGGTGTGACAACCGTCATCTCTCACTGCACCCTTGTCTGGACAGATCTGCCATGTGTGTGTCCCACACCCTTCCCCAAGACCCTCTCTGCCCCGCCCTGCCTTCTGCTTCCAGGCTTTTCTTTTCTTCCTGCCTTTCCAACAGGGAAACGTATGTTTTTCATCTGTTAATTCCTGACTGTCCCTTTTCCCAGATTGCAAATGAGGGGACCATGACACATCGTGTCCCCAGATAGCTGAAGCAGCCACACAGTACATTTTTGCACTGTACCGCATGGGAAATACATTGTTTTTTGAGGTGAGCCCCAAGATTTCTTGGGCCTTTCCCTCTCTTTGACCCTCAGTACCAGCAGGCACTGCTGGCAGTTTCCCACCCTTCTCCTGCCAGGATGGTGGCCACTTCTCCTGTCTCCAGCACTGCCTGCTCAGCACTCACACAGGCTGTGTCAGGGATCCCAGGTGATGCCATTGCATCATTGGAGCCAAGGATGGGCAGGGGGTTGTGGGCTCCAGCAAGGAGCTGGTGGGGATGAGAGCATAGCCCAGGAGCCCAGAAAGCTGAAGGTGGTGCCGCTGAGCATCAGGGTTTGCTCTGCCCAGGTGTTCTGAAACCTGTGCATGCTCAGCTCTCCAAAGCACTCCAAGCTTCTATGATTTAAAGGTGCTCCCAGATCCTCCATAAGATGCTTTGCTGCCTGTCTCCAACCCCTTGCCCTGCTCTCCTTGGCACTTTGTGTTCAACTGTGCCTTTTGGGTGGTGCAGCAGCCACGCAGGCTCAAGAGCATCCCCTGGTTCTCCATCCAGAGTAGCACAGGTGCTGTGCGGAGTGCTGAGGGGCACAGGTGGAGCCAGCAGCCTTTGCTGTCACCTGCCCCAATGTATTTGTGCTGATGCTGAGGATGGAGGGAGGCAGGCACCAAACAGGGCCTACTCCAAGTTGCCAGCTTGCCAGCAAAGCACAGAACCACCTGCCAAGGTGGTGAGTCAGCTGTTGGCAAGGTGACTCCTCATCTTCTCCTGTTCCTCATTCTGCTTTAGAACAAGTGTTTTATCTGTTGGAAGAATGAAATATCTGTGTTTGATACCCAGTGAAAATAACAACCCCGGTGGCCTGGGGGGTGAGCCATGGCAAAAGCTTCACATCCCACTGTCACCACCCTCCATGGAAGCCTGGAGTGCTGTCCCCTTAGAGAGGAATGGTGTATGGAAGAAGCCAGCCCATCCTGCTGTTCTTAGCTCCTCTGTGGGGCTGTAGGACAAGCTGGAGCATGAGGAGAGCTTCTTCACGAGGAGAAGATAGAGGCACAGCAGCAGCAGAATCACGTTGTCCAAGACTGAGAAATCCATCCCAGGCCAACAAGGTTGTGGGATTCGGATATCTGGGGAAGGCCGGGGAGTGTGACAGCATCCTGGACACAGAAATGGCTTTGCACAGTGCCTGCAGATCACGGCTGCCCTGAATTCCTCTGCTCTGTGTGTGTGCTCCCTGTGTCATTCCCCACCTCCACTGAGAGAGTGCTGCTGAAAATAGCAAATGCCAGGCTGGGTCTGCCAGATGCAGCTGAGCTCAGAGGCTGCTGGAGAGGGGGAGCAGACTGCAGCAATACCTCTGCACCCATCCCCATGCCAGCGAACCCACGGATAAGACCCCCTCTGGATACCATCCCCATCCCAGACTGCTGCCAGGCATCCATCACCCAGCCAGGCTGCAGGAAAGTCACCCCAGGAATCAGTGGTGAGGCAGAAGAGGCTGGATATGAGTGTTGCTTGGGCGTCAGGCAGGCGTCCGAGACGTTGTGTCAAGGCTTGTGCTACCACAAGGATCTGTGCTCATGGGAGTGCTCCAGGGAATGCTGGATGCAGCCACAGGGGAACAAGGGACAGTCCAAGTAGCAGTCACCTGGGTCACCTCACAGGAGCACTGCACAGTCGTAGGATCCTAGAAGATCTTCAGCTGGAAGGGATCTACAAGGATCATTGAGTCCAGCTCCTGATACTGCACAGGAGAACCTGAAGCATCCCTCCTCCTGGCATTCCCTTTGACTTCACAACTTTTCTTTGGGGGTCACATTGCCAAGCTTATTTTGCAAATTTAAAAAGGAAAAAAAAAAAAAAAAAAAAAAAAAGATGAAACTGCAGTGTTATGTGGGAATTGGCTTATCCATCATCATCTGGGCTTGAGCAAGGTTTGGAGAGGTGTTGAAACCATTGCAGCATCTCCTGGGAGCATGTTTATATGAACAAGTATAACAACAAAATCACAAGGAATGTATCAAACTCTGATTTCCTCGGGATGACTCAAAAGGAGATTTGCTATTTTCTTTGGAAGGAGCCTCAATGTTTTGCTTTGATTTTTGATAGGTCTTGGATTTCCAGTTTAGATGAACTTAAAATACCATGATGATGCGTCCACAGCCATGCCACTGGGAAAAATCTCTAATATTACAGTGAATATTCAGTACAAGGTGAATGTCCCAGTTAATCAACAGAATAGCTTTAGTACATTGGTTTTCTCTCCCAGAACAACGCAATGTTATCCAGCCAGAATGATTTAACATTTCTGGAAGCAACCAACTCAGTCAAACTCTTTAGGAATTAGTTATTTAGAGGGATATTTTGACTTTGACTGGAAAGTATTGGTCCAATGCCTCCTCCTGCCCCTGGAGTGTGGGGGTCTCCATCAGAGAAGGG
Organism: Vidua macroura; assembly: GCF_024509145.1. NCBI lineage: Eukaryota > Metazoa > Chordata > Aves > Passeriformes > Viduidae > Vidua > Vidua macroura. The sequence goes on from NC_071577.1 coordinate 847,325, forward strand.
CCAGCTGAGGTCTGTGCTCAGCCCTTTGGCCTCAGCTGAAGGTCCCCACTCCCCTGCATATCCTTGCTGTGCTCCCAAAATTGTTTGGAGTATTGTTTTGAGCATTTTTTTACCCCTAGACTGTATTTGGAAATCTAGTACAGAATAAGGCTGAAAAAAACCAGACCGTTTCCCCTAAGGGAAAGTGACTTTCAGTGGGGAGACTCTTTAAATTTCATACTCTGTTTGAGCTGTTATTCCAGCATTTGTTATTGTATCCATGCTAATCACTTTTAATTATATTAATTCCCAGTTTATGCTCCATTAGCAATGGTAATCTCCTGCCTCCTGTACGGGCAGAGGTAGAGTTTCTGGGGCATCTCTGCGTGGAGTAGCAGGGATGAATGCTCAACCCCATTTTCTCCTTGGCCACAGGGATGGAAGGCATCTCCCCTAGCCCAGCCTGGCTGCAGCCCCCCGCCCGGAGGGGGGGTAGCCGATCTCCGGCCCTGGGCGCCTCCGAGTGGTCACTAGATGTCCCCATTGCCCAGCTTTTCATGGATGCATCCACAACCACGCCGGGATGTGGGCGGCACTGGGATGTCCGGTGCTTCCAGCCGCTGCTCCGATGCGTGCAGAGGACATCCCGCGCTGCTGGAAAGGGAGTGGGCTTTTGTGTGTGTGTTTCCGTGACACTGGTGACGGGCAGTGACATCCCTCGAGCGGGTGACTGGCACCGTGCCCCCCTGCAGGAATGGTCACGTGTCAGTGCTGGGACCTTCATGGAACCAGCCCACATGGGCAAGGATGTCTGTCGAGCATCTCCTTGGCCGTGGGTGGCACAAGCTACCCCCTTATGCTGGCCCGAGCCCACTCAGGCTGGCAGAAGGACGAGGTTTTCCTGGGGAGGTCCAAGGGGTCTCCATGCCTGTGGTCCCCAGGGAGGCATTCCCAAGCTGGCTGCTCTGTGCCTTGGCTGGCAACAGGAGCCTCTGCAGCTGCCGGAATGACTTGCAGAAAGGTCATGGTCTCCGTGCAGTCCCCCTGCTCCCACACTGGATGTTACAGAGAGCTGGGACTCTGCTGAGAGGTTATTTTTGCTTTCCCTTCATAAGGAATGCAGCTGCAGAGCCTGATCTGCTGTGCTATGCAGCAAGCCTCAGGCTCCCGTCCAAAGGGTAACGTGGCAGTGACTTTTAGGAAGTACTGAATGTACCAGATGTGCAACTCCCTCCCCCCAGATGTGCAGCCCTCCTCCCACTCTGCCCCAGCACCCTTGTCCTGCAAAGAGGAAGTTGACACTCCAGATCGCTCTGAAAGTATCCCAGAGATCAAATACAGCCAAGTTCAAAGCCAGACTGGCTTTGGATTCCCACACTTATGTTTAGGCAGTTTAACCACAGTGATGTCTCTTCCCAGAAATGATGATCAAGTCCACTCTGCACAAGGGGAAGAAAACCAGCCAGGAGATGGGGATGAGGATGGAGCAGCAGCAGGAGGCTTTGGGTGTGAGCCTCATCCTGAACTGCAGAACTGTGGCTCATTTAGGACACACGTGCTGTTTCCAGAAGGAACTGCTTTGGTCCCAAAAAGACAGGCTGTGATGTGCATGAGGACTGGAATATTTGAAGCACACTTGGAGTACTGTGTCCTGGTTCCCTACAGGCAGTGTCACTTTTTGTCCTTGGAGAAAGCCTGTGTCTGAGAGAATTTGTGTCTAGATCAAATGGGATGAGTGGTGCTTGTCTCTGGAGCTTCTCTGGGTTTTGTTGTGTCCAATGGGACTGGGTGCCATAGGATGCCCCACAGGAACGTGGGCACACTGAGGGTGTGAGATGCTCTGTGCAAGCATGGGCACAGTGGTGATGGGCCAGCAGCCAGCATGGCCAGGCGCACAGAGCACTGAGGGATGGGGCATCATTGCTCCGGAACTGAGTGCACACCTTGGGATCAAACCACAACATATATCCAATAGGATTTCCCAGTGCAAAGAGGAGCAGGCCATAATGTGCTCACCCAAAAGCAGTCAATTAGCAGTGTGGAGGGTTTTTTGGTGGGAGGACATTGCAGTGATGTAACCTGACACTGCTGCTGCAGCTGGTGATGTGGTTTTCCCAAGGGATGCTGCTCCACGCTGCCTAGCACACAGCCATGCTCCCAAATCTCTTAGAGGAGCACCACAGAGGAACTGTCAGTAAAAAGCCAGTTAAAAACGCAAACCCAGAGAAACTGCCATCTCTATGCTTAAAACAAATTTTCAGTTGCAGACTAAAATTTATTCTTGTCGCAAGTAGACCTCCCCTCGACATATTTTGGGCTGAAGTGTGATTTCCAGAGGCAGGGTGGTGCAGTGCAGTGCAGTGCCAGGCTGCAGTGCCAGAGGTTGTAGGGAATGTGTGCCCTTCCCCAGTGTTCCTCTCTCACTGCCCATCACCCCCAGCACAGCTGTGGCCTTGCTCATCACCCCCAAATCTTACTGATGGGGTCCAGCATCTCCACAGTCACCATCCCTGCAGCCATGGGTTTGTAAGGCAGAGAAAGGGCAGATCCTCAGCCCAGCAACAGCCTCAGTGTGCTCAGATGACTTCTCTGAAATTCCCAAAATGCTGCTCTCAGCCGTCAGTGAGAGTGCATGAGGCAAATGCAGCACACCGGGCAGCCACCTGGGCTCACCTGGCAGCCCAGCTCATGCTGGATGTGTTTGGTGTGAGCTCCCATGGAAAAAAAAACGAGAGATTTGATGTGGTGTAGCAGAGCTCTGTGTGAGCATGGCTCCTCCAGCTTGGCTTTTTGTGGTGTGGGTGATTTCAGCATCACGCTAGAGAGTTGCTCAGGGTGTTGAAGCAGCCTCACGTTCGTGTAGCCTGAGAGGCCAGGAGGCCCCGGTACCAGAGCCTTGGCTGAGCCCTGACCATCTCCCTTGCTTGCCCCCTAGCTCTGCAGATCCTGACCCCCACGGGAGGAACACCTTCACCGCCTGACCTGGTGCCAGTGGCTGATGCTTGAGCCCCCTCTGAAGATGCTGCCAGCTTCCTGCGAGCTTCTCCCGCTCATTCGTGGCACCCTTGGGGCAACTGCCTGAACACCCCACCCCTGGCTGCCCAGACCCTGCTCCCTCAGCTGGGGCACGGGGCAGCAGCAGGCTCGGGGGGCTGGGGCAGCAGGTCTCAGAACGACAGCAGCTTGCAGCCAGTGTGCAACGGTACCCACTGCAAGCCAGTGCTTCCACCACCCTTATCTGCGCTTCCTCACGCCCCTCACACCCCTGCCGCTTTGCGATGTATTTAGTGGCTTATCCCTGTCATTGCAATAAAGCTTTTGCTGCTTGAGGTGCCCTCCATGGTGAGTGGAATGAGGCTGGGGAGCCGTGGTTTGGACAGTGAGGCACCCACAGGGAGAGAGGTGGGGTGCTGGGGGGTACCTCCGTAGCCTACAAAAACCTCAATGCCCCTCAAATGGTTAATGGGGAAACTCAGCCCATGAAGCAAACCGTGGTTTGGAAAATGGGCCTCAGAGCCCTGGCTTCACTCAGCATCAGGAAATGATCCCACACAGGAGCAGGGCTGCCAGGAGAGAGGGGAAACGGGACGGGGGAGCACTGCAAAGAGAATCCAGAGCGTTCCCGAAAGGTGGTGACAACCAGGATTCATTATCCATTGGGAGACGTGTTTATAGGAAGCATGAGTCACTGCTGGGCCCCAGGAGCAGCCCAGCAATCTAGGGGCTGCTAGTGATCCAGATGGTGTACAGGCTCCTCTTCCAGCCCCACACAATGGCAGCTCTCAAACACACCCCACCAGCCCGCCACATGCCAGCCCTGCTGGACCTTGGAGCAGCCCTGGTGCTATTTTTGGACACATTGGGGCATGGTTTTTCTCTGGGATGATTCCTTTCTACTCAAGAACAGAAGCCAGTATGCTGTCCCAGCTCTGCATGTTGCGCTGGTGCTGTGAGGGTCTCCATCTTCAGCCCATCTAGCCCTGGGCTTGACACACATCCAGGAGAGGCCAGCACTGCCTGCCCAGACCTCTGCCTTATGTGGAAACAAAGGCAAAAAATGGTGTATTAACCTTTTTTCTCCATGTGGAATTATATTGTCCGAGTGCACATCACCCCTTTTCCCATTTGGCCCTGCAAAGGGGCTGTGGCAGCCAGGGCAGTTCACCCTTCTCTACACCCTTGCTCAACCCCAGGGACCAGCATCCCCAAATCTCTGTGGAACCTGGAAGTCATCCTCCCCTTGTTTGTGCCACCTCTGACATGCCCTTGGCTGGGGTGCCCAGCCCTGCTTCCTGACAAGCCAGCCACAACATACAGCTCCAGGCCAGGCACCCACTTTTGACTAAAAACAAGGTTTTCTGGGTTTCTCCTGCCCAGGAACTGGTTGTATGCTTTCACTTGGAGAAAAGCCCCTATTGCTGTTCCCATCCCCTTCCCAGAGCAGCATGCCATGGAGACCACCCAAAGTGGGGTGTCACCGACAGAGAGCAATGCTCAGGGAAACATGGCTCAGGGCTCCTTTCCCCCCCTCCCTGCAAGCCCTGGGCCATCCATGAAGCACCTTCCGTGGCCTTTGCTGAGCTGGGAGACTTTCCCAGAGTCAGAACCAGCTCCGGGTGGGAGCAGCCCTGGGGAAGGAGTCAGTGGGGCTGTGTGCGCAAACAGCCCCAAAGGTTATTGTGTCCACCCACCCCAGCACGTGGCTTGAATCCCTGCCCAGGCTGGAGAGGTGGGATGCAGAGGGATGTGAACCACCTGAACGCACTGGCTTAACCTCTCCAGGACTCATCAGCTGCAAGAGAAAGCTTCTGTGCCCCACTGAAGGCATTGAAGGGTGTGGAGACCCCACAGCCCCGTTCATTGTATCCAGCCCTTTGTGCTGCCTGTGGCTCTGTGGCTTCCGGCTGACAGGGTCAGTGTTTGGAGATTAAAACAGCCTGTTTACCTTTGGCTGTGCCTCTAAAAATAATAAACTTGGGGGGGGGGGGGGGGAATGCTTATCTTTACACCCTGCTGGGATTTCCCTAGCTGCAGCTTGTGCTGGAATCTGTTGCATGGAGCAGAGGAAATAGGCTTGAGGAGAGCAATCCTAGAACCATGGGGTGGTTTGGGTTAGAAGGGACCTTAAAGGTCATCTCATTCCACCCCACTGCTATGGGCAGGGACATCTTCCACTATCCCAGGCTGCTCCAAGCTCTGTCCAACCTGGCCTTGGACACTTCCAGGCATCTAGGGGCAGCCACAGCTTCTCTGGGCACCCTGTGCCAGGGCCTCAGCACCCTCACAGGGAAGGATTCCTTCCATACCCAACAAAAACCTACTTTCAGTGTAAAGTCATTCTCCCATCTCTATGGCTGGATGGTTTGCATTTGCTCCTCATTGTCTGTGAAAGATCCAAGAACAATCGGTGCTGCTTAGAGTGGGCTGGGAAGGCGTTCTTGCCAGGAAAGATGGCTGACCTATTTCATCCTTCTAGGAAAAGGCTGCAGCTGGATCTGTTTCTGGTGTGGAGGTGGCTGGGCTGCATGCCTTGCTGCATCGCAGCACTGCTCTGGAAGGGCAGAGACACACCCGGAGCCTGGACAGCTGCTGGGGTGGTAGAAAAAACAAGTATGAACATGGATGCTTAATAAAAATGGGCGCAGAAACAGCCTGGGAAGGGGCTGCTGGGAACCTCTGGGAGTTTGCTGGACACTTGCAAGCTACTGGGCTGTGGAAAACTACAGAAAGGATCCGCCTGGCTCTGTGCTGCACTGTGCCAGGAAGCCAGCTGAGATATGCAGAGGGCAGCCAACAAGGAAGATGCTTTTTCTGTCCTTCCCAAGGCTTTGGGATTGATGCTTTGGTTTGATGCCTGCATCCACAAGGATGCAGAGGGGGGCTGCAATCCACTGCAGAAGAAAAGCAGTTTTCAACCTGTGTATCTTGTCCCTTCACAGTTTGGTGGTACAGGCCGGGATCTGGGAGTGTGGAGCTGGGTGGAACCAGCGCTTGCAGTCCCCCCAGCTGGAGGCAGGTCTGTGTCTGGCGGCTGCTCTGCTGTTCCTCAAGTGCCTGGGGCCTGCCTTCCCCAGGGAACATGTGCCCAGCCTGGCAGGCATGCTGTACTTCCTGGGAACCACCCAAGCCATGCCTTTTATCACAGAAGAGTGGAAAATATTCCCTGATCAGCTGCTGATGGTGTTAGTGTGTGGTTTTCCACCCATTTTTCCTGGATGTGCTCCACAAGAGGGGGTTCCTTTGTCCCCTGTCACTTCAGTGATGTCCCCAGGGCTGAAGGTGGCATGTCCCAGGGTGCTGCCTTTTCTCCAAGAACAGGAAGACAGCGCAGGTGCTGCTGATCTTTCTGTTTTGAGCCAGTTTTGTTCCCAAACAATGATGCTCCCAACTCCCTAAACCCCATGCTTTGGGCTGTTTCTGTTTTCTGAGTGTAAAATGGAGGCAAGGGGGGAGGTCCTGGAAGTGAAGCTTGGTGCCCACCTTCACGCCTCCACTGTGGGGCAGAGGAAGAGATTGCGACTCTTAAACTGTGGGGTACCCCAAATGTGTGACATCCTGGCATCCCGTGGCTTCCCTATGAGCTGAGAATCCCTGCAAGCGCTGGGGTGGCCCAGGAAAAGGATCCTGAAAGCATTATCTCCTCTCCTCCAGCTCCCATGCCGTATCCACAACCTCCCTCTCATTCGACCCTCTCATCTTCCCTAAGAAGCTGAGCCAAGCTTTCCCACAGACCCAGACAGCTATTAGGGAAATATTATTACCAGATGGTTTGTTTTTTTCCATAAGAACAGAGGCCAGAGTGAAGTAATGGGGAAAACATTAACCCAGCACACACCATCCTGGGTGTGGGGATGTGGATTTGCTGCTGGAGCCGTGCTGTGTCCAGAATGTGCCAGCGTGGAAGGGGTCTGCAGAGTGGGCTGGAGGGGGCACTCACACCCTGTATGTGCTGGATGGATGGGTGCTGGAAATCCCCGCTGGAGTGGCGGTGACCCCCTAAGGTGGCTTGAGAAGCAAAGAATGTATCCCCAAACGGCGCTGGAAGGGAGGGAAGGCTCCCCCCAGCCAGCTCAGATGCAGCTGGCAAACAGCACAGCAGGGAAGTTCGTGCTGGGTCAGTGGTTCAGAGAAGCACCATGTCCCAGCTGGGCTGCGTCTTCTGGGGTGGCTTCGAGCCCTTAGCAAGGAAAGGGTGCCAAAGGACACTTCTTGGGACTATCAAGGATTTTGGAAGATGGGTTGTCTCTTCCATGGGGTGTTTTTACAGGTGAATGGATGCCAGGCCCCCCCTCTGGTGCTGCCTAGGCCTGCTCTGCCATGGTGAGATTCTCCCAAGGCACCTCTGGGAGAGGTGATGTTTTCCTGCTCAGAGGGGTTTCTCCATTGCCTCCTCCCGCAGAGATCCACTGTGGAAAGCTGAATTATCATGTGCAGAAGCACAACAAGCTACATTCTTTCCAGTGGCGTTTGTGGTTGGTGCAGCACTGGGCTCTCAGCACAGTTGCTTCTGTGGTGCAGGACTGAGCACAGAGATGGGGAGGAAATGCAGCCCCTGGTAACCAGACACATGGAAACATCCATCATCCCAAATATTTCCATCACTGGGTGCCCACGTCCCAAGGAGTGGGGGGAAGGTGAAAAAGATGACTCAGGCGGTTCGCAGGGCACTGGTGTGCTTTGTGTTGTTACAACCAGGGAAATTTTGGTGTTCCCTAACTGGGGCATCTCCCAGCACCATCTGAGGGGACAAAGTAGCCCTAGCTGCAACCTGGCACTCAGTCCTTTTCTGCTTTCCAAAGCACCCTTTGGTTCTGTATGTACTAATGGGTTCAATCCTGGCTTTTCCCATGGGAATTAATTTCAGCTCCTTTTCATGTTTCCTGTGGAAGCACTATTTTCCATTTCCAAGTGGATTTGATTAAAGGGAAGAAAAGGTTAAATTGAAGAGTTACTATCAGAAAAACAGAGCAAACTCACTCTTTTCTCAATCTCTGGGAGAAGAAAAAGCAAAAATTCTGTCCCAAGTGCACTTTTTTTTTTCCCCACCACCCAGTTTGGTCTGTAATTGGACTGAAAGTGCTGTGGTCTGGGACTGGGGAAGGAGAACACCCATTCCCTGGGGCACTTAGGCACCCTGGAGGGGCTTTGCTCACCCATCTTCATGGCACTCCAGAGGGAGGCTGATAGATGGAGGAGGTTCCCTGCTCTTGTCAGGGGGGACAGAGCCATAGGGTTCAATTTTGCTGGCCTCGTCTGAAGGGGAAAGGGATGGGTTCATCCTTCACAAGCATGTGTTGTTGGATTTCGAGACACAATGGCATGCTGCTAGTTCCACTGACTTGGGAGCGGATTTGTTTCCTGCAAAACTAGCTCACACTCTTCCAAAGAAATGGCTATTCAATGTCCTCAGGACACTGCTGGCTGTTATCCGTGGTTTAGCACCACAGACCTGGAAAAGACAATGATTTAAACTGCTTTGGAAGCTGGACATTGCTGCAGTCCAGCGATCTGGTGAGATGCTCCTAGGACATCATGCCTGATGACAGCCGTGGGGGCGCCAGGCCTGGGTTCCAGGCAGGGACTGGGTTCCCCAGTGGGGTGGGAGGAGCTCCCCAGGGCATACGGGGTCTGACAGGTTGCAGCTGCAGTCAGCAGGCGCCTTGCACAGGCCATACCATGATTATTAAATCTTTGCTGACACAGCCAGCTGGCCTCCAGCTTTCTCCAGCTCTGCAGAGCTGCTCCCAAGAGGGATTTGCTTTTCCCTGCCAGCAGGGAGGGAGAGGTCGGCTCTTCTTCTGCTTAGGATAATCCCCTGTGAGGGAAGGGGAGAGAGGAAGGGAGAATGGTAAGAGGAAATGACTCTGCTGAGCTGATGCATGAAGACAGATCCCTTCCCAGCAACCTCTTTCTGGGAGCTGCTGGCTGGTTTTCAAAATCCCAGGAGAGTTCCCTTGTAGGGGCCTGAGGAGGTGTGTTGGAAAGCCAGATCAGGTCTGATCCCCATGAAGTGACAGGCAGCAGGACTTGTCCCTGGATGTACTTGCTCTCTGGGACAGCATCTTCAGTAGGTTTGAGATGTTGTGAAAATTTGCCTTGCAATGCCCTCATCTCCTGGTGCCATGTGTGCAGCCCGGCAAAGCCCACACACCTCAGTGCCTGGGTGGTTATTTGGACTCAATGATCCTTGACGGTCCCTTCCAACTCAGCTTATTCTGTGATTCTCTAAATTCATGTTGGAGTTAAAAAAGGGTGCCTGAAGATTTTTGGGTTCTTGAGGTTTCAGTTCAGCACAGTCTGCAGATTATTTTCCACTGCTTTTGGATGCTGTTTATCCAAAGAGTCATTATTTAATGTATGTGCCTGTGTAGAGTGGACAGGGTCCTCCACTGCTTTAACTTGTAATTAGTGAAGCTTCTGGGTTCTTCTGAGTTGTCTCAACTTGGGACACCTCCAACAGCCAAACCTGCAATGTTTCCGCCTGACCATGCCCACAAAGATGCTGTCAGAGGACAGGCAGGGTGACAGACGTGGCGGCAGCCCTGCACGGTGCCCCAGTGTGGCACGTCTCCTGCTGCCTTCATGCCACCAGCCTGGTTGCAAACTTTGTGCCAGCTGGGTTTGTGCTGTTGACTCTTTGGTCTTTGGAGCCATCAACATTTTATTTAATGCTTTATTTTTATTTTATTTAATGCTTTAAAATGTTTTACTTAAAGCTTTTGGTGCCTTCCTGTGCTTTTGGGAGCAAGTTATAGCTGCAGCTGTACCGGGGTCCGCCCTCAGGTATTTCACCTCACCCCCTACCCCTCCACAACAATTAATGCTCCCACCCATGGGGGGTTTGGCAGGACTGTCTCCAGCTCTGGCCATAAAGAGCAGATGGTCATTACCACCTTGGGGTACCTTACTGTAGAGGTTCTCAGGTTCTCCTGCCATCTTACCAAGTGAGAAGGTGCTCATCTCCAGATATCCCTAAGGACTTGTGCTCCTGTTTCTACCTCCTGGCCTTGACAGCTTTGATCGTGTTCCCAGCTTCCTGCCCTGGCATGGCCCTGAGGAAAAGGGCTTTTCGCAGTCTTGGGTGGCCCTGTGGGTTTCTCCTCAGGAACAAGCCCCTCCTGTTCCTGACTGGCTTGAGCAGAAAGCCCTGAAAGTCAAGAAAGTGAAGAAAGTGCTTCTCCAAAAATGTTGGGCACGTCCATGGTGCCCCCATGCCCCCAGCTTCAGCTGTGCCTTGTTGTGGGGACTCCCCTGGCAGAACCCAGACCAGATGTCCTGCAGGTTGGAATGTGATGGGAATGCCTGTCCCCCTGGTGCAGCTTTCTTGGCCCAGGAGCTGAGAGGAAAATGCTGGCAGGTGTCCCAAGCCCCCCTGCCCCAGGAAGTGGGCTGAGCCCCAACGCTGGGCACTGCCTGCTCCAGGGGTCCCTGAAAGGCTTGTGGAGGTCCCAGGCATCAGTGGCTGGACTGCCATTGCAGGTACAGTGACATCCATAAAAAGGGTAAGGAGAAATGCTTCCTAAGTTTGACTCACAGCTGACACCTCCTGATCCCTCCCTCCGTCCTCAGGCTGGAGAAGTCTCCTCCTCACCCTTATCCTCCTGCCTTCTCTTCCTCCCACAGAAACCAAGGGGAAAGCAGTAAAAAAAAAATATCTTCACCAGCTCCTGCCTCCGGACCGTGGCCTCGCTCAGCTGCTGGGTTTTTCTTCCCTGCTTATTTCCTTGGAGCCAGCTCGATGGTAATCTGAACTGAGAAACATGAGGCTGCGAGACTTTCTGCTCACTCTGCTGCTCCCAGCCAGCTTCCTGTGGGGGGGTTCATGTGCTCAGCGCCCAGAAATCATCACCCAAGTCTCAAGTGCAGAAGGTAAGCCTGGAATGCTTTCCAGGGTGGTTTTCCTTCCCGGGATCAGCAGAGAAGCCTGACTGCTGTTTCCCTCTGGGACGGATGCCTCTGCTGCAGACACACTGCAGATTTGTTGGGACATTCGGACTTGCTGAGGAGAGCAATGTAGGATTAGAGAGGATCTGAAAGAAGTACCCACTTTAATTTTTTTTTGGCTCTTTTTCCTTGGTTCTATCTGGTCAGGAGTTACCCATAGCAGTGGGATGCAGGAGAGGGGGATAACAGTGGGTACCAGTCCAGCTTTCTGAACTATTTCTGAACTATAATGCTGGATGCTGGCTCTTAAGGGAAGTTTATGTTATTGCTCTTTCTTAAAATTGTATTTTTGGCAGGACGTGTCAGAAAATTTTTACTTCCTTATTGCATTGATTGCTAAAATGGTTTCATTTTTTGAGTGGTTCCGGCAGCTGCATGTTATTTGGTATAGTAAGTAGTATAGGTCTTGCAAAGATATCCTTTGAATGGAAACAGAGTAGAAAGTATAGGAACGTGTTAAACGCCACAAAATTATGTTCTCTGAAAAAGTGATCTTGCTTACTTTTGATGCCAAGGGGGTGAGGATGTGAAAGCATTCCCCTTAGCCCAGATCCCTGGAGCCTGCTAGGAGGGAAAGGGGGTGGGCAGTGCAGGAAGCCTGGGAGGGGGAGGTGATGCAGCAGGACTGCCGGCCAATTCCTGCCTCTCCACTTCTTCCCAGACTGCCCTGTGGACCTGTTCTTCGTCCTGGACACCTCAGAGAGCGTTGCCCTGAGGGTGAAGCCCTTTGGGGACCTGGTTACCCAAGTGAAAGATTTCACCAACCGGTTCATTGATAAGCTCACCCAGAGGTACATCCCCCGGCGGTTTATCCGGACTGCTTTGGGGATGGAGCCAGCTGCCGGGTGGGATGCTGAGATCCCCCAGTGTGCCTGTCCACAGAAGGAAAGAAGGAAAGCAGGGATGCTGGGGAGGGGGATGGGAGCCTCTCCCCCCTCTCCCAGTCCTCAGCTGCTCGGTTTTGTCTCTGTCTGTGCTGACAGCAGCAGTGTGGCTTTAGCAGGGCTGCTTGCACCCACCCTCAGGAAAGGCAGGAATTGCTGGAGCAGCTGACATGGCAGCCCAACCCCACCACCTCCATGTCGCTGTGTTGTTATTGTGCAGTGCCAAAGCAATGCTGATCCCTGTGCTCAGGCCCAGAACCACCCGGGTGCATGGGTGGCAGCAGGACACTTATGGGGTTAAACTCAGCACTCACAGGGTGAGCTGCAGAGCAAACCCTCCTTTGCCACTGGTGCACCCCAGCTTTGGGTTCCCCTTACCCATCCCATTCTCCAGCTCTTTATCTGTCTCCTCGTCACCCACCTCTGCAACCACCAACCCAGGTCAGACCCTGGCTTTCCCAAGGGAATACCCAGGGATGCCCAGGAGCACCAAAGCTCCTGGATCCCAGAGAGGGTGGTGCTGGGCTTGATTGCAGGCAAGAGATCCATGGATGCACAAGAATACCACAAGTGCTGGAGGTACATGGGTCATGCTGGGCTCCTCAGGGCAGCAGGAGATGTGTGCTGGTGCCCAGAGGGGCACTGTGGGGATGTCCCAGTGCTGCACCAGCTAGAAGGGCAATGCCCTATCTCAGGAGGGTCAGGAGGGAGTTACCAGCTCACCTGTCCATTGCCCAGGCAGAAGAGTTGTCTCACAAGGCTTTGAGTGACCAGGAGCCTTGTGCTTGGGAACAACCTGCCAGGCCTCCATCAGTGCAGCATCACTCTCCCCTGTGCAAGGCCCTGGGCTCAGTACTGCAGCGGGATGGAGGGAACCACAGTGGACAAGTCTCAGGTGACTTTGGGACAGCTCCTGCTGGCCAGAGAGATGTGCAACACCACTCCTTTGGGACTGGCCCCTGCTTACTGAAAAATAAATCACATCCCTTTGGGATTGGTCCCCATACCCTGAAAAGACCTTTCTTTGGGGCAGTGGACAAAGCACAGGTGGTGCTTCTGTCCCAGGGAGTCACAGGTGATGGATGTGACAGGGCTGCAACACACACACACTCATCCTCCCCCAAGTTAGACCATCCTTCCAAGGGAGGCATCCCTCTCTGATTTTAACCATCTGGCAGTGGAAAACCTCTTTGCAGGGTATTTCAGTGGTTACCTGCCTTGCACACACACACACACACCTGGCTGTCTGGCTCAGCCTCTCCTGCCCAGCTCCAGCCCCTGGCACCTCTTCCAGAAGCCTGTCTTGCCAAGCTGTTTGATCCCTGCAGATGCCCACCCATTGCATCACTTTGCCCTTCCACCCACGGGACAAGCTACCCTGGGGTCCCATGCTGTGCTTTGCACGGGTAGCATGTCTCGGCTCTGCAGGAGAGTGGGGAACCCTGGCAAATCCCTGTTCTGCAGAGGATTTGCATTTTCTGTGCTGGTGTGAGCGAAGCTAACTCTGCGTCCTGGTGCGTCTGTGCAGGTACTACCGCTGCGACCGCAATCTGGTGTGGAACGCGGGAGCGCTGCACTACAGCGATGAGGTGGTGCTCATCAAGAGCCTCACGCCGATGCCCAGTGGGCAGAACGAGCTGAAGAACCGCGTGTCAGCCGTAAACTACATTGGGAAGGGCACCTACACTGACTGCGCCATAAAGCGTGGCATCGAGGAGCTGCTCATTGGGTCAGGCAGCAAGGCTGCAGCGGGGTGGGGGTGGTGTGGCTCTGGTGGGTGGAGGGTGGGAGCTTCTGGGTTGGGACATCCCTGTGCATTGTGCAGAGTTGTTCCCAGGCTGGGAAAAGAGATCACAGCATGGAGACAGGGGTGGCAAGTTTTGCTGAGATGAGGCACACCCTGACCACAGGCTGGGGCACTGTCTGGGGTGAGTGTCCCCAGGTGTCCAAACCACTCCTCTCCAGCTAAATTCTTTCTATGTTAAATCCTGCGTTTAAACCCTTCCAGTGGTTCCCATCACAAGGAGAATAAATACCTGATTGTGGTGACTGATGGACATCCCTTGGAAGGTTACAAGGAGCCCTGTGGAGGCCTGGATGATGCTGCCAATGAAGCCAAACTCCTGGGGATTAAAGTGTTCTCTGTTGCCATCTCTCCCAACCACTTGGTAGGGACCACACAGCAGGGATGCTCCCAGCAGGGGATCCCCTGTGGGACCATGGGACCCCCAGTGTGACAAAGGAGGGACACTCAGAGCCTGCACAGGTGCCCACAGGTCTCACTCTGCCCTCCCCACCCTCAGGACCAGCGGCTGAACATCATTGCCACGGACCACGCCTACCGCCGCAATTTCACTGCCACCAGCCTGAAGCCCACCCGGGAGATCGATGTGGAGGAGACCATCAACACCATTATTGACATGATTGTGAGCACTGCCCACCCCTTCCCCAGCCCACCCCCTCCTCAGGCACCCCTGTCCCTCTTAAACCCCTTCTCTTTGCTTTCTTGTCTTGCAGAAACTTAACACGGAGCAATCGGTGAGCATCCCCCTGCGACTGACCCTGTCCCCTGTGGGTGACCCATGGCTAGAGGGGCTTGGTGGCACAGCCCTACCCTGTAGGCAACCCCTGTCAGCCTGGGAAGCCCCCCGCAAGCAGGGTGCAGGCTGACCCTGCTGCTGCCACCTCCTCTAATGCTGTTTCCTCCTTCCCTCTGTGCAGTGCTGCTCCTTCGAGTGCCAGGTGAGTCATCCTTTTGAGAGCTCTATCCCCTTGCCTCTTATCCCTTTGGTTCCAGGATGTGCCTCATCCTGGTTAGACCTGGTCTAACCCACATCTCTCTCCTGCAGCCTCCCCGAGGGCCCCCCGGACCTCCTGGTGACCCTGGCCATGAGGTGAGGGACTGGTTGTGGCTGCGCTGTGGGACTGAGACAATGGGATGGGCTCAGTGGGGATGGTCAGAGACCTGGAATCACTATCATAGAACCAAGAAGGTTGGAAAAGGCCCCCGAGGTCACCTGCGGGGCATGGACCTACACCATGCTCCCATATGGCCGGCACCATCTGCTTCCTGTATCCATGGAGCATTTCTGCTCCCATGCTCCCTGCTCTTCTTTCAACAGGTCATCGTTCTGTTCCTGGGGATGATAAACTAACTGTGTTTCTCTCCTGTACTGCAGGGAGAACGAGGCAAGCCAGGTCTTCCCGGCCAGAAAGGAGAGGCTGGAGACCCAGTAAGTGAAGGACCAGCCCTGGTGACACTGCACAGGGCCTGTTTTTTGGCTGCTTCTGGCCAGACTTCTCAGACACATCCTCACCAGCATCACCCTGTTTCCACGGGGTGTGCAGTCATGGTGGCTCCTCCTCTTGCTACAAGGCTTCCTTGTTCCTCACCCAAAATAGCCATCCCTCCTGCAGGACATGTCTCTGACTCATGTGTGCCAGCCCAGGGGTGGACTCTGGGCTCCCTCCTGCGTCCTCTGACACAACAAGCACAACAGTGTTACAGGGCAACCTTTGGTAAATAACCTGAGAGCATGAGGAAACTATTTCCCTCATCCTCCCTCTTTTATTTTACTAGGCACACTTATTTTTGGGAGGCACATTTCTCCCAGTCACCTAAGCATGCAGTTACCAATCTTGTGTGCTCCCAAACTGGAAACCCCATGCCATGCATTTTTTCTTCCCAAGGGTTTTCTGCCCTTCCCTTTCCTCCCAAATGCTGTGTCCCCAAGCACCCAGTTTCTCTTACCTCCATGAAGAGCTGGAGATGGTGGAGGTGAAGGCAGGTCCTCTTGACCCTCTACAATGATCCCATGCTTGCAGACTAGGAAAACAAGGAGCAGAGTTAGGGGAGAGGCTCCTGTGTGAAAGAATGGCAATTGGGCCCCATATCAAGAGTCTGGGGGGATGCTGTTCAATGGTGGTGACTGTATCTGCCTCTGTAACACCATGTTTCTGTCCCCTAGGGGAGGCCAGGAGACATGGGACCTGTTGGCTACCAAGGAATGAAAGTATGTGGGGCTGCAGGCTCACAGAGGTGGTTCAGAGGTGGGCCACGGGCTTTGTGCTGCAAGTGTTCTCATTCTTCCATTTCCCTTTCTCCTTACCTCTCTAGGGTGACAAAGGAAGCCGAGGAGAAAAGGTGAGGACAGCAGGGATGTTTGGGAGAGATCCCTATGTCCCCATGAGTGGTTATCCTGGTCTGGCCCTGCAGCTGTATGGTGTTGGGGTCTGCTATATGCTGCCACTTCCACCCCTCCTGCTGGCACTGCCTGAGCCAGGAGCAAGGATCCAGCAGGATCCAGTGGGATCCAGTGGTGTGCAGAGGAGTGGTAAATGCCTGCGTCCTCAGACTGAGCTGGTGTGGGGACTGCACTGTGGTGGGAGGATGGATCTGCTCTGCATGGACATCTGACACCCCTGTCCTTCCCTCTGCAGGGCTCAAGAGGAGCCAAAGGAGCCAAGGTCAGACTCTGCATTTGCACCATTTTCCTCTGTTTGACGTTTGGGAGGCATTGGGACTTTGGGAATGACTTCATGGTCCTGGTGCTCTGTTTCAGGGTGAGAAAGGCAGGCGTGGAATCGATGGCATTGATGGCATGAAGGTAAATCTCTGCTCCAGGACACTTTGCTCGGCCTGAGCACCCTGGCTTTTGCCCCTCCAAAATCATTGTGGGGTCTGGGGATGAAGCCTGTAGGGCAGTGGAGTTCCCTCCCTGCAGGGCTATCCATCTGCCAGCTAGGGATGGGGCTGGAATGTCCCTTCAAGGGGTTTGGGATTATGGATGGGGTCTTCCCGTGAGTGTCACTCATTGGGGACCCCTGATTCGGCTGCCTGATAGGGTGAAGCTGGATACCCTGGATTACCTGGCTGCAAAGGCTCACCTGGATTTGATGTAGGTACCCTGTGGATGCCCCTTGCATGCAAGTGAACAGCTCTGCCACGATGGTGTGTGGAAATAGGGAATTGCTTGTAAATATGCAATGCTTATATCCCAGGCATGGCACCTCGGGGCTGACCCTGGGACAGTCTGCCTCATCCTTGCCTGGAAGGTGTCCTCAGTTGCCCTTGGGCTGCCTGACATTGTATTTTCTCAGTTTCCCTGCTTCTTCCATGCTCCTGGGATGACATACTTGTGGTGGCACCAGTGTCACTGTAGTCCAGCAGCCCAAAACCATCTTTTCTGCCATTTTCCTCTGAGCTTCAGAAGTGTTTCAGCAATGTGGGTGCAGCATTGCTTGCACAGCTCCATGGTGCAGGAGTCCCTTCTGGCCATGTCCCTCCTGTCCACTGCAACCGGGAGCCATCTGCCAGGCTGCTGGGATGCTCAGTCCATGCCCAGTTTCCTGCAGATGGTGTCACCAGTTCAGGTTTCAGTGACAGTGCCTTTAATTTCAACAGGGAACTCAAGGCCCACCTGGACCAAAGGGAGATCCTGGTGCTTTTGGACCCAAGGGAGCAAAGGTGAGTTGCTCTGCCCAGCCTCACACAGAGGAGGAATGCTGGGACCCCTCTCCTGCAGGAGGGAGAGGTGGAAATTCCTTGCACTGATTGGGGCAAGCCTGTCACAGAATCAGAATGGTTTGGATGGGAAGGGACCTTAAAGTCCACCTCATTCCACCCCCTGCCATGGGGAGTGGAGCCTTCCACTAGACCAGGTTGCTCCAAGGCCTGTCCAACGTGGTCTCTTCACTAGAGGATGGCCCCCATTGCCCATAGTGTGCCCATGGTTGGAGGGTGCCCACAAGCCTGGCACAAAGCATCCTTGAGATATCAGGGAAGTGCTGTGAAAAGGCGGCTTTCACTGGGAGTGGAGTAGGGAGGGATCTGTTGGGATGGGGAGACACCAAAACCCTGAAAGAGGCTTGGGGTGCACTGTGGCTCCTGACAGCTTCTGTGCTGTGGGAGCTGAAATCCAGTGCTGGATGCAGTCATGATGGTGCCTTGTGTTCTTGTGAAGGGGGAGCCTGGGAATGATGGAAAGCCTGGCCGACAGGGGATTCCTGGCAACCCTGGAGAGAAGGTGGGTGAAGAAGCACACTTGTGTGAACATCCTCTTGCTCTCTGTGAGAGGACCCTGCTACAGCCTGGGCTTTGAAGCAGAGCTTGCCCAAAGCTCTTCAAGTGTGCAGGGCTTTGATCCAGAACTGTCCGACTTCTTGTTTGCATCCCTGTGTCTTGCAGGGAGCTCCTGGGAACCGGGGTGAGCCTGGACCAGCAGGAGAGACTGGTGACGAGGTGAGTTTTCTACCTGTGATGACCCTGTGTGTGCTTGCGGGCCATCCCCACTCCCTGACCACCCCTCTTGTTTCTCCACAGGGTGCTTTAGGTGAGGATGGTCCTCCTGGAGAACGGGTAAGTGAAAGAGCCTCTGCCCAGGGCAGGGGCTGGGACCCTCTGGAAGAGGAGGAGGAGGCCTAGGGGTGAGCCTGCTCAGAGGTGGGCAGTGAGGGAGGGGTTTGCCCTGCTGGGAGCAGGCCCTGATTTTGTGATGGCACCCTCTCTTTGCAGGGCAGCAATGGAGAGAGAGGACCCCCGGGCGCACCGGGTGACCGCGGGCTGAGAGGACAGCCGGTAACTGCAGCTGCAGGGCAGCCTTCCACATCTGCTTGCAAGAGGGGTGCTGCTTGGAAGTCAAGGGCTGGGAATAGGCATCCAGTGGCTAACTCCACCAGCCTGTGGGCCAGCGGGCAAGCTTAGTACCTTGACCTGCCAGTTTGGGAGGGATCTGCTGTTGCCCCTTTATGCTGGCAGGTAATCACCTAACAGCCAAAATCCAGAGGACAGCATGCCCAGCAAGCCAAGAGCAAGTGAACAGCTGTCAATTCCTCCCTCACAACTGGAAAACTAGTTAATGAAGAGGAAAGAGTCAAGGTGTCCTACACTGGGTGCTCAGGGGCTGTGTGAGCTACCAGTGGCTTGGGCAGGAGGGCACAGGTACAATCACCAGCAGGGCAGCATGAATGGGTATGGATGGAAGAGGAAACACTCTTCCCTCCCTTTTTGAGTGGGAGTCACTAGGAAAATATGTTTCCAGCCTGTTGGGGTGAGTCATCAAGCGTGAGCGTGGGAGGGACAGGCAGGAACCCTCAGCAGGCCAGGACAAACATGTGGCAAGCAACAGCCATGCCACACGTCATAGGGAGGGGCAAGGGGTGCTCTGTGCCAGGTGGGGGTGGTGGGAGCCAGGGCATTCCACAGCAGGAATTATTCCCATAATCCCATCCACCATTGCACCACTCATTTCCTGTCCCTGCAGCGAGGACAGCCAGGACCCAGCACCAGCTTGGAGGGGGGCAAAGGTCTGCCCTGGGGAGGTGGCAGCTCTGGCAGGGGGCTTCTGGCAGCCTCCCCCTTCCTGTTTACAGCTCAGGGAGCGTCAGTGGTGCTGCATGGGGTGTGCGGGGCAGCTGTGCAGGAGATGAAGGCACACCAGTGTCCTGCAGTTAAATTGTTCAGCAGATGATGGGCTGCTTTCTTCCAGCTTTGAGTCCAAGCACGAGGCTGTGTAACCTTGCCAAAAACGTCTCAGGGCCATTTGGAAGTTGGGTTTTGTATTTGCTGTTTGGCTTATGCATCTGGACACTTCTAGGTTGCGAACAACAACTTTAGGTCACCAACCTCTCAACCGCTTCCCTCAAATTCCCCTCTCCTCTCCCTCCCCAACTTGCTCGTTGCTGGCCATGTATCTGGATGGGGAAGGTGCTGTAGAGCCAGGCTCGGTTTGGCAGTCACACTGCCATGTTGGGATGCAGCTCTGCTGGATTTGTGGAAGGCTATTCAGTGAAAGGGAACTGAGCCATGTCCATGGGGTATTTCCTTCTACTGGAATTGTTGGGGTGGAAAACCACTGAGACTCAGGTTTTCTGTGCCCTACTGGCCTGTCAGTTCTCTGCAAACAGCCCTGGCTCAGGCTTCTGAGTGTTAGCAAAGGAGAGGGGAGAACATTAGCAGTGAGAAGTGAGGGTGTCTCTCTCTTCATCTGTGGCTCATTCCCATGGAAATCCCGTTAGCTCCATAGGGATGGTAGGCTGGAGGAAGGATGCAGCTATCCTGGAAGCTGTGCTCCTCTCCATGCAGACTGCCCAGGGCAGGAGCTGCTCTAGAAGAGCAGCCATGGGTGCAGTGTGGCTAGTTTGGGTCCAGGACCAGCTCTGTGTATCTGCAGAAGATGAATCTCTCCACACTTTTGCTTTTGTGGCACAAAATGGGCAGAAAAATGCCCCCTAGATGCAAGTTTCACAAGGCCTTCCTCTTAAGGCTATCTTCTTGGATTCAGTGTGGCCACACTAGCCTATCTTTATCTTCCTCCATCTCTGACAGCTCCCTATTCAATTCCTGAATCTGCTTCAAATCCTTGCCTCTTTGGATGACTGCATTTCCATCTGACTGTGGGTGCTGCACCCCTGCTCCCCATTGCACACAGGTTCCTTTGCACCCACACCTGCTCTTCTGTGTATGTTTTCAGGGAGAACCTGGACCACCTGGTGACCAAGGGCGGGAAGGACCCCTCGGTCCACCTGGCGACCAGGTAAGAGCTTGGCTTAACCTTCTGGATCTCAGATGGAAGTGGCTGGGAGATCAGGGAGAGTGGGATGAGAGGTTTAACTGATGGCACAGCATCTTGGGGCAACTTCTCAGCATCTTCCAGACCAGGAAGCAAAGCTGGTGAAGAAGGGCAAGGATTTCTATGAGAACCCAGGATATGAACAGGGCCAAAAAAATGCAGACTTGACTGTTGGGCTGTGTGCAGAGCAACCTGCACACCATTTCCCAATCCCATGGAAGCAGATGTCAACACATCTGACAGAACTGGAAACTGGCAAGTACAAGCTGCAGCCACACAAAAAATGTTCATGCCTGGGGCCAGAAACTGCTCACTTCAGTCAGGGGTGTCAGTGAGACATTTTGTGTCAGTGAGGATATCCTGACATGGCCGCAGTGGTGTCCCTGACACCCTTGGCATCCTGCAGACAGCCTCTCCCAGAGCCAGTGTTCCTCAAGTCCACTGGCTGCATGGTGTGACCCTCCTGCTCTAGGGTCTTCCTGTGCCTTGTGTGCTTCAAGGAACAGATCTCAGACTGCATGGGCTTGCTGGAGAGCAGGGTTGGCCACCTCCAGCCTGATGAAGGCTTCTGTCCCCTGCACAGTTGAAGGCTGCTTCTTCCCTGCTGATAACTTGAGGTCTAGAGGTATTGCTGGGTCAGTCCTTCATGGCCATGGCACTGATTGCAATGGCCAACAGGATCTTTGCACCTGAGCAAGCACACTTTGACATCATCCTTGGACTGGATTCTGTAGGACAAATCCCCTTCTACCCACACCATCGGAGTTTTGATGGATCCCAAGATGCAGGAATGTATCAAGATAAACACTCCCACACTGTCGGAGCAGGACTCCCACAAGAGGTGAAGCATGGAGGCCAGCATGCAGAAAATGTGAGACAGCTTTTAAACTCCCTTCTGCTTGGCCAGGTGTTGGAGAGCCCTTGGAGAAGATCTGGAGTGCAGAACATGAAGGAGGGGCTGTTGCACTCATATTGTCTCCAGCATGGCTGATCCCCATGTCAGACCTGCACTGTGCAGAGGGTGTCAGGCAGTATCCAGCTTGCTCAGGTGTCTTTTTGGGAGGTGGCCCTGGTGGGAAAGCAACTCTTCAGATGTGTGCATGTAATGATCCACTGATCAGTGCTGCAGGCTGGTGCCAGCAAAAGAGGCTGGGGCTGGAGCTGCTCTCTGTGTGGTAGAGGCACATTCCAGGTTCAAGGCAGGAGAAAGACCATGTAGAAGACAAAAAATTGATGCAAGTGTGGTGGGGAGCCAGGCTGGGACAGATCCTACTTCCAGCCAGCCTTTCCTGTTGGGGAGGAAGAGGAGAAAGAATGGTCTCTCCTGTGGGCCACCAGTTTTCCCTCCTCACCACTGAACTTGAGTCAAACCCCTGTCAGAGAGGGAAGCATTACAAAAGCAGCTCCAGTGCCTCCCTGGGGCAGAGGCTGCCCCAGTGCTCCCACCAGTCCAGGGAGATTTGAAAAGCAGTTGCAAAGTGAGGATGATTTTTCCATGAGCTGAGAAAGAATGCTTGTGTTTGGCCAAATTAAAAATAATTATGTAATTAGGTTTGGGTAAGAGTGGAACCTTGGCAAACACAAGTATTTTTCAAGCAGTGTTATCTGCAAGCTCTGGACCCTGGAGAGTGTTTCTCTTGTCAAGGGGAAAGTGCTCCCGCTAACCTGAAAGAGGTGAAAGAGATTTTCTATCTGAGAGAAGCTAAAGGCCAGCACACTCTTTCCCTGAGCCTCATGGGACAGGTTTGGTGGCCCTTCTCTATTCCATGGTGCCCATCCATTCTGTTGGGTCCTTGTTGCACCCAGAGAAGTAGTGGACAAGATCTACTTACCCCAAATCCTGCGTCATCCATCACAAACTCCTCCAAGGCCATGAGGGATTTGCGCTGTGCGGCTGCAGTGAGCATGAGAGTGGCCAGTGTGAGCCAAGGGTGCCGTGACTCCAGCCTTGGCTGGTGTGAAGGATCACAAGTTCCTCTCCTTCCTTCCAAGATTTCTCTCTTCTGGGCTTTTGTGCAGAAATAAGGTCACATGCCTCTTGAAGCAGTTCAGTGCTCTGCACTGTGCTATTTTAAGTTTTCTGCAAGGACACCTTTCCTTGGAAGAAGGGTATGTATGGCTTGGATGTTCAGCACCAGCTCTCTGCATCCCTCTGTCCTCTCCATTACCTGGGGACTGGCTGCACACTCAGCTCCACACAAAATGCTGCCTGAATATTTGATGTGATGCCAGAGCATCACTACCCACTCATTGTCCACCATCACACCCCACCTCCTGGAAAGCAAACCCTGCAAAGGGCTGTGGGCACTGAGCAGAAGGTGGAGGGGTTCCCTTGGGCATCTGTGGAGCTCTCAGAAAAAAGAAACCTCTTCCTGCCTCCTCTTCTGTCTCATGGTGTCTCTGGCCAATCCTGCAGCTGGCGGAGCAAGTAGCCACTGCCCAGATGGGATGTGGCAGCGTGACAGCTTTGGTCTGTTCCAGCACACGCTGCCAGGGCTCTGCAACCTCTTGAGAACAGAAACTCCCCAGAGCCACCCTGCCTGTGACCCAAACCATAAGGCACATGGAGGTTTGTGTCACCTTCAGGGTGATGTGCTTGCACCAAGGACTGTCCTCCAGGGGCACCTGTGTCATGGCTGATGAGGTGCTACTCTGCCACACAGCTGTGCTTTGATGCTGAAAAGCATCAGCCCATCCTCCCTGGTCCTCTTCCCACCAGATCTTCTGTTACTGGGGTGAGCTTTGAAGGAGAGGGATGGTTTTGGGGGCCTCAGCTGCCACTAAAAGCACATGATGTGTGGCCCATACCTGTGGTGTCACACCTTAGCCCAGAAAGCTTCTGGGTTTGGCTCATGCTCAGCAGGGATCTACCTCCCACAGGGTTTCACAGAGAAAATGGCCTTAAGGGAGGAAGGAAGAAAAGGACAAGCCAGGCATGGCTCCTGAAGAGCCTCCCTATCAGTATTCACCCTGATCTATAGGTCCATTCTGGGGCTGTCCAAGGTGGAGCTGACTTGCCATTGGGCACCTCTACCCATCAGATCACAAAACAAAGGAGCCAGCCCTTAAGGGCAGGAGTGGCAGCAAGAGAAAGCTCCTTTGAGACAGCTTTCTGTGTTTCCCTAGGGTGAGCCTGGACCCAGAGGACCCAAAGGCTACAGGGGAGATGATGGCCCCCCCGGCAGTGAGGTCAGTGCTGCTTCATCATTGCTTCTTCTGCAGGGAGGGGATGCAGGGTCGAGCAGCAGGTGCTGCCCATTAAGGCTTTCCCCAAATCCTGTGGATACTGGAACACTATTGAACCTATTGGTACAGGCTCCAGTACTGGCTTCCTAGCAGACACATCCAGAGGTTTCCATGGGTCCTTAAGACCACAGCTGCCTTTTCCCCTACCTCCCACAGGTCATTTCTTGGAGAGGTTATAGCTACACCACAAACCACAGAGCTTCCCATCACAGGAGCTGGGGAAGATGCTGTCTGGGGGCAGCCACCTGAATCTGCTAGCAGGTTTGATCCCCAGGATGGGGAGCAAATGGAAGCCAAGCACAGCCGTTGGCTTTCATAGAAATCCTAGAACATTTGATCCTAGTTTGAATCCTAGTTTGGGTTGGGACAGACCTTAAAGCTCATCCTGTTCCACCCCCTGCCATGGGCAGGGACACCTTCCACTATCCCAGATTGCTTCAAGCCCCATCCAACCTGACCTGAAACACCTCCAGGAATGGGGCAGCCACAGGCTGTGTGGGCAACCTGTGCCAGGGCCTCCCCAGCCTCTGAGTAAAGAACTTCTTTCTGACATATAGTCTAAATCCTCACATCGCTCTTGTATAAGCAGAACACCTCCACGGTGGGTTTGTGTTGGTAGCTGGTTGCCTCAGAAGTCATTGTCTTCCCAGCTCAGATGATGCTGTGCAATACTTGACTTCTTTTTCTGACCCTTTCAGGGCCCAAAGGGATTGCCTGGAGCACCTGGGCTGCCTGGGGACCCTGGGCTGATGGGAGAAAGGGTGAGTGGTTCTGCAGGGGAGATATAATGTCCAAGGAGACCAGCATCTTGCTGCCATGCTATCTGAGGGGTCTGCATTTCTTTATCTTATCTGTGTTTGCCTTCATTTCCAGGGGGAGGATGGTCCTCCTGGGAATGGCACAATTGGATTCACAGGTGCTCCAGTAAGTTTTTGTGCTGCCTTGAAACTGTAATACTATTATGTCTACTTGTCCAACCTAACACACTTCCTTTTCTCCATCCCCAGGGGCAGCCAGGAGACAGAGGCAACCCTGGCATTAACGTAAGTGTGCTGCTTCCTCAGCCACACAGGATTTACCCTTGGTGATGGTTTGGCACTTGGAACTTCTCCATCAGCTTCATGTTGGAATGGGCTCCCTGCATCCCTGCATCTCCAAAACCCTCCAAACCTCTGCTCACCTCTCCCTGCAGTAGATGCTTCCACTGGAAGTGTTCTGCTGTGGCTGTAACACCCAAGGGCAGCAGCTTGCACTGGGTGCTCTCTGAAGCAGTCCCAGGGCCAGAGTTTGGGGTTGGGAATGTCACCCAGGGGAGCTGGGTAATGCTATGCCAAGGGATTGATTTAGTGTTGGGTCAATGGTTGGATTCGATCTTGGAGGTTTTTTCCAACCTAAACAATTCCATGATTGTGTAGCAGTGAAAGCCACCAAAGAAGTTCTCGTCATCAAGAGCACTGAAATCTGGTGCTGGGAGCCTATGTGCTGCTCTCTTCCCCTGTCCCAAGCCAGCTTTCACAAGGTCACCCCACACCAGCACCAACTTCATCACGCTAGCAACGGCTAGTCACCCAGCAGTCTCATCCATACTGTTTTTCAGGGAACAAAAGGCTATGTTGGACCTAAAGGTGATGAAGGGGAAGCTGGCGACCCTGGCAACGATGTGAGTAACCATGCTGAATCCTCTTGTCCTGTGAGAACAGTGCAGGAGCCTTGCGCAATGATGGGCCAGAGCCCATCAGACTTTGTAAATCTTCAGCCTTTTGCCTCTGAGCAGTGACTGATGGATAGCAATGGGAGCTCCCTCCAGGTGTTCATTTTGTGTCCGACAGCTGGCAAACCTCCACATTTGTTAAGCTGAGGTGGGCATCGCCTCTGCAAGGCTTTGTATGCTTCCAGGTGGCACTGATGATGATGGCACTGGTGATGTGGGCTTTATCACTGCCCCATGGAGGGAGATTTCCCCAGTGTCCCTTCCAAGTCCTCATTTAATTAGGTACAGCAACTTCAGATAACACTTTAGTGGTGAAGCAGGGCTCATCAGATATCTGGAGGGAAAGGTGCGGTGTGGGAATCCTTAAAATCAGAGGGTTTTGGGAAAGCTGCAAAAGGCAGGCCCTAGAGACAGCAGAACTGTGATGAGAGCTAAGCAGTAGCCATAAGATTTGTCAGCAAAAGAGTAAAAGAGCAAAAGAAGTAGAAAGTAAGGACAAATAGAACAATAGTCTGTGTATTAACGCTTGGCTAGAATAACTCCCTATGCTACAGAAAAGTATATCTAGTGAGACTTTAGGAAGTTTTAAGCTTAATAATGGAGCTCTGTGTGTTGTACTTTAAGATTTACAAGTAAATATTGTATTTGAAATAAGCAAGTATTGTTTTAGCCAAAGGTATGTGTGCTTATAGTGGTTGGATAGAACTACTGTCAATATGCTTTTCCTTTGTGTGATTGGTCAAAAAACTTTTAAAGTGAGTTGTAACATTGAATTCTTTGTCTGCTGCCAGGGACATGAGCTGCTGGCATCTTTCCATTGTCATAACCATGTGAGGAGACTGATGCTGGAAAATAAACAGCTCGAGATGCATTCTTCAGCAGTCCCATCCCATTTGTGATTTGTAGATAGACCCCTGGCCAGCAATAGTGCTACCCCCTGACTCACACAGATTTATGAGTTTCGGTTTTGTTTTCATTCCAGAACCTGACCCCTGGGCCCAGTGGCATTAAAGGAGCAAAGGGCCACAGGGGACGTGAAGGACCCCCGGTAAGTAAGGACCCTGGCAGGGCTGTCCCCAGTGGCATGCATCTCACCATCCCTCCATCCATCCCTCCATCCTTTCATACTTTGGGTGCTCTGGGAGCAACACCAAGCCATGCACACATTGTGTGTGCTCACTGCCTTCCCACCTGGGTGTACATGGCACATGTGGAAGTGGATCTCCTCCTTCCACCTCCCTGCAGCAGCAGGGAATCATGCAAACAAGCAGATATTCTTTCTCCAAGCCCAGTGCAGGGGCCAGCAACTGGGAAACCAAGAGGCTTTTCACAACTCTGCATTGCTTGGCAAGGTATTGTTAGAGTACACCACAGATAGGACTGACTACTCCTGTAACTCCTCTGTACTTCTGTTTGACAGGGACCACCAGGACCCAGGGGGCCTCCAGGACCAGATGTGAGTGGGACAGGATTGGGGTGCTTGCTAGCCTGCTCTGTGCATTGCTTTTGCTGTTAATCAAACATTTATTTTCCTGTTTTCAGGAATGTGAAATCTTGGACATCATCATGAAGATGTGCTGTGAGTATCCCTATACCTCTTCTCCCACGCTGCTCAGTGCCTTGCTAAAGCAAGAGGCAGCTGACTTTTCCCTGTCCCCAGGCAGCAGAATGCCATCCATGGGCATGTCTCCCCTTTCATGAGCCACAATTAAGTCCCCTTGATCCATGGACCTCCAACTCCATTTCTAGAGTAGCTCATACAACTGTGTCTCACTTGTGTGTGGCATAGACTGGTTTGTCTGTGGTTCTGTACAGGGAAAACATGAGAAAAGTTGTGTAAAATCCTTGAGTGGCCCATTTTGCAATGTTTTTTTTTTCTAAATATCATGGTCTAATATTCCCCCCTCAGAAGGGTGGGGGGGCTGGTTTGGGGTGTCCTGCCATGGAGAGAAGCAGCATATATGTCCTACAGAGGACTTCTGGCTCATGGCCAGTAATGAAGTGCTGGAAGGACACAGGGTACTTGGGGAACTGACTTTGAGCACTATACTCTCGTGATTTACTTAGCTTTTATTTTTGTTTAAATAAGAATGCATCGGCATGTGCAGACACAGAGCTCTTTGTGTGTGTGGTGCTCCAGATCAGGGCATCACAATCTGAAATGGGAAAGAATCTGGGTATTTCAAGTGGGAGAGAAACCTCCATGAGCTTGGATTGTCCAGGCCAGGTGTCTGTGGGTTTGCAGAGACACAAACCTGCAGTCTGCATTAGGGTGTGAAAAACCCTTTTGTCAAGCATTTTAATGTTGTCTCTTTCTCTCCCTTTTCCTCTAGCTTGCTGTGGTGAGTGTTACTTGGCAAATATTTGCTCTGCAAATATTTGCTGGTCCTTCTCCTTCCTTGCACCCCTCCCTTTCCCTGTTCCTTGCCTTCTGCTATGGAGATGTAGTGAGAGCCTGTGAAGGAGAACCAGGCATGAGCCAGGCAAGGGAGGGTCTGAAGCAATCTCTGAGAATGCCACACGGATTAGAGGCTGATGTGCCTGAGTTCTGCAACTGGAAAATGGTTGTCAAGGTGCCATGTGCCAGCAGGGTGGATTTTCTCCACCCATTTTACAGTTGGGATGTCTGTTCTGGGCACACTGTGGATCTAGCTCTGTCTTCTTCCTTCCAAATCTTGTGCTGGTCAGCAGAGGAATGTGCTGGGCTTTATTCCCTGATACTGCCCTGATAAGTTGGGTTTGCAGTCCAAAAGCTTGAAGGGAGAGGCAAGGGCACATTATATTCTTCAGCTTTGAGAAAGAGGGGAGCAAACTGAGTCAGCCTCCTCCAGCCCACCAGTGCCACCTCTGTCCTGCTGGGCTGGGTGAATGGAAGAAGTGAGAAGGCTTATGAGGAATGTTATGGAATAACTACTGGGTGGTTTAAGGGTACTCGCAGCCTGAAAATGCCACGTCTCATTAGGGAGCAAATGCACATGGAAAAATTTGTAAACTGGCTCTCAAGTCTCCTATGCAGCTATTTTCCTGCATTGTTTTACACCGTGCTTTAGGGCATAGGCACCCAGCTGGGCAGGGCTGCAGCAGGCATCAGCTACTTCCTTTAGAAATGCTTCCCTACAAAACATGTCCCTCCGCTCCTGTGCCTTGCTCCAGAGTGCACCTGTGGTCCTGTCGACCTCCTGTTTGTGTTGGACAGCTCGGAGAGCATCGGCCTGCAGAATTTCCAGATTGCCAAGGACTTCATCATCAAAGTCATTGACCGCCTGAGCAAGGACGAGCGGGTCAAGGTGAGATTTCCACTGAGTGCTGTGAAATCTTTGTGTGCACTTACTTATTTTTCACTGCAAGCAGGAAAATGGGGAGGTGACCCCGCTCCAAAAAGCCTCCACCAGGCTTGGCTTCAAGCTGGGGGTGGGTTTCCCAAATTCATAATGTGATGGAGATTAGACAGCAGATCATTGTCCCAAAATAGACATTTCACTCTTTTTGGGCAAAGAGACTCTGTTTACTCCATATCCTAGAGCAGATGGTGCATCGAGCATTCAATCAGCCTGATCAGTGTCTCAGTCTCTCCCTTGTTCTGATGAGCATTTCAGTTGTCTGGAGTGTGTTGGAAGTTTCTGATGTCCAGCTTCCATGCTTGGATTTAGGTCACGAGTTAAGCACACTACTAAAAATGACTCTTGCAGCCCAAACGCAGCAATACTGTCCCCATAGTGAATCTTTCAGTCTGAAGAGGAACACAAATGCTTGCTCTCCTTCCTAGCTCCTCTCTGGTAACCTGCTGTATGTTTTATTTTTCTATTATTTATTTTATTTATATATTTATTTATCTGTGATTTGAAGGGCTGTTGGGAATCTGGACTTTCCTGAAGGTATAACCAGCCACACTTAAAGCACATAATCTGCTGTTGAATACTAGTGTGGTGGGCATACATGGAGCTTTTTGGATGGCAAAGAGCCAGTAATAAGTAGAAATGGTAGACCTGGGTAGCAAAACCACCGTGTTAGAAGAAAACCAGGAGTCTTGAAAACATATCTTCTCATGGAACCATAGAATCCCCTGAGTTTGAAGGGATCCAAGGATTGAATCTAGCTCCTGACTCTGCACACAGGGCAAGCCCAAGAATTCCACCATGTGCCTGAGAGTCCAGTGGCTGCTGTTGAGACTAGTGAGCTGTGACATCTAGGTTTGGGTCTCCTTTTCACTTACTGTCTCACCAAATTGGTCCCAATGTGCATCCACTCCTGGTGGGGCTCTGCCTGCCCAGAATAAGGCAGGAGAGAAACATTAGAGCCTGCCATGAAGGCATTCAGGAGAAACCATCAACAGGATTCTGTGTCTCTGGGTTCCCCTGAGGTATCTGTCCCTAACTGGTTTCTGTTCTGTCCCATAGTTTGACGCTGGGGAGTCCCGTGTGGGCGTTGTGCAGTACAGCCATGACAACACGCAGGAGCTGGTGGCCATGGGGGATGCCAACATCAACAACATCGGAGCGCTCAAGCAGTGAGTCTGTGGGATCTGGCCCAGGGCAACCTACTCATTCCCATCCTCCATATCCAGGCCAGCAGTAAACGATCTAGATGTCCTTTAGTGGAAGGTAATGGCTGGTGGCATCATAAGTGGTGCTAAGGCTAAACTAAGGAGCTTGCCAGTTTTCCACCCAAATCCCCATGCAGGGGTGTCTGCTTGGTCACAAGCCTTGTTCTTGCTCCTCCAGTACCCATGGGCAGGGCTGTCAGGCTCACTGGTGTCTGTCCTTGCAGGGCAGTCAAGAACCTGCAGTGGATCGCTGGGGGCACCTACACTGGGGAGGCCCTGCAGTTCACCAAGGACAACCTGCTGCGGAGGTTCATGTCCGACAAGCGCGTGGCCATCGTCATCACAGATGGGCGCTCCGACACCCTGCGGGACCCCACCCCGCTCAACTCCCTGTGCGATGTCACTCCGGTAAGGGCACGGGGGACCTGCTGTGCAGCAGCTGTGCGGCATAGTGCAGGCTCTCTGGGTGTCTCCATGTCCTTGCTACACAAGGCTAGGGCAGGGGACACAGGTGTCACTAGAAGCACTTTCACAAAGTGGCAGACATACACAGTTATGAATGCATTAGATGATGAATGCATCCAGTAATGGACTTGAACTTCCCTGCAGGTGGTTTCCCTTGGGATCGGTGACATTTTCCTAAACCCTCCAAATCCAGATCACCTGAATGACATTGCTTGTTTAAGCAGACCAACCAGGCCGGGACTGTCCATTCAAAGGGACAACTATGCAGAGCTCCTGGATGACACCTTCTTGCAGAACATCACCTCGTACATCTGCCAAGGTGGATGAAAGGCGGTGGCTAGAGGCAATGGGAAAGGTGGCGAGGGATGCAGGATGCCCTCCCTTGTGTCCCCCCAGGCATGCTCTTAAGCAGGGACAAGGGTATCTCATGTCTCAGAATACTTCATGGTCAGGTCCCCATCCTCATCTGCTACAGGACATGTCTGTCCACACCATTTTTCATGCACGTTTATAGCCTTTGCACAGGTGGCAAAGGTGGGTGGGTTCACCTTCTGCAGGTGAACTTCTGTCCCTTCTGTGGCTCTGTGGGACAAGTGGTTTTCCTGGGCCAGCTGGTGACATTAATCTCTCTTATATTCTTAACAGAGAAAAAATGTCCTGACTACACCTGTCCAAGTGAGTATTGACTCCTCATGTCACGCTGAGGGACTGTGGGTGGTGTGAGGGGGAAGTGGGAGCTTTTGTTTGTGGGGATGCACAGCTTAGGCACCTGTTGCAATTGGGATGCTCCTAGTCTGGAGAGGTGAGCAAGATCTGTCAGACACTCTCAGGGTCTCTCTCACACACACACAGCAGCCCAAATCAGCTGGGGAAAAGTGTAGGTGGTTGTTTCTCTGGCATCTCAAACCTAGAGAGGAGGCTGTGAAAGATCGCGACCCTCCCAGGTTTTAGCAACTGACCTCATTACCTGCTTCCACTATCTAGTGGTGGAAGCATGAGCAAAATCAGTTCCATGGCAGGGATATTGGAGAAAGGTGCTTGAAAAGTGAGAACAGGGAGGGTTTTAATGGAGTACACCTCCAATTCAGAAGCATAATCAGTCCTCAGAATTTCCATGGAAAGAAGGGAAGTGAGGAGGATGAAGTGGTTCCCCAGACACGCAAGGAGAGCCACTGTGTTTAAACAAGAGTCACTAGATTATCTCAGCCAAATAAACATCTACAGCCTATCCTAAACCAAATAAAAGAAGGAATGAACAGGTGAAAGGATAAGTGTAGGACAGCACTGGGGCAGGGGAACGAAAGCTAGCACGAGTGGAGATTTCCCTGACAAGGCAGGAAGCCTGTGAGACATACCAGTAACTTCACAGGCATTCCATGGAAGTGCCAAAGTGTAACAAGCCCTGGACCTTTTCCCTTGCAGTCACCTTCAGTGGGCCAGCAGACATCACGCTGCTGGTGGACAGCTCCACCAGCGTGGGGAGCAAGAACTTTGAGACCACCAAGAAGTTCGTGAAGCGGCTGGCAGGGCGGTTCCTGGAGGCCAGCAAGCCCACTGACGACTCTGTGCGCATCTCGGTGGTGCAGTACAGCGGCCGGAACCAGCAGAAAGTGGAAGCTCAGTTCCAGTACAACTACACAGTCATTGCCAAGGCCATTGACAACATGGAGTTCATGAATGATGCCACGGACGTGAACTCTGCTCTGCAGTTCATCACAGAGCTGTACCGGCGCTCTGCCCGCACTGCGGCCAAGAAGAGGGTGCTGGTGTTTTCTGATGGACACTCCCAAGGGATCACCGCCAGGGCCATTGAGAGGGCTGTGCAGGATGCACAGAAGGCTGACATTGAGATCTACGTGTTGGCAGTGGGAAGCCAAGCCAATGAGCCCAACATCCGTGTCCTGGTCACAGGGAAGAGCGCAGATTACGATGTAGCTTACGGGGAGCGGCACCTTTTCCGCGTGCCTGACTACACCTCTCTGCTGCGTGGTGTCTTCTACCAAACTGTGTCCAGGAAGATAGCTGTTGACTGAGCATCTGGGTGGGTTTCTGCCAAGGTCATAGCTGCTTCTGTCTCACCTAAAAAGGAAAACCAACAAAGCAGAAAAAAATTTTAACGGTATTCTTGACCAACCTGAGGAATTTACATCTATGCAGATGACCATAGTGCCACAGCCTGGCTGTACATAGTCCCCTCCCTTCTCTTTCTGCTTCACCATCTGTGTCTCTACTCTCTGTTAGCCTCAAATTCCCTCGCTGTCCATGACTGCCCTCCCTTCCCACAGCAGGAAAAAACAAGCACACCTAGCAATAGGCCATCAGAACACAAATACCAACATCATCCCACTGTGTTTTTGCCAAAAGTCAGGATGAGGGCTTTTGTACCACTAATATCTAGCCTGGTCTCTTAAGGCTGATTATGCTCTTTTTAGGTACCTTTTTTTTTTTCCCCATTTCCTTCTCTCTTTCACACATCAGTTGAGCACTTGC
This sequence comes from Vidua macroura, assembly GCF_024509145.1. Classification (NCBI taxonomy): domain Eukaryota; kingdom Metazoa; phylum Chordata; class Aves; order Passeriformes; family Viduidae; genus Vidua; species Vidua macroura. The sequence continues at coordinate 880,157 of NC_071577.1, forward strand.
CCAGCTCATCATGATCTTAACCTAATGCTGTGCTTCGAGTGAAATATTCACACTTCAAAGCAAGCTTTGAGAGGGGATTGTTGTCACAGCTGGCAAGTTTGGTTCGTATCTCCCATGCCTGAGGAGGAGAGAGGGCTGGACTGCACTACCCAAGCTGTGTGCAAGCATCTCTGACCTCCAGAGCCAGGGGATGGGACACTCACTTCCCAGGGCTGGGATAGAGGTGGGTGGTGGAGCATCCCTCAAACTGATGCTCCCATTCAGGACAGAAAGGCTGGACACCAACCAAAGCAAAGATGGGCAGCAGCCTTTGGGGAGGGGGGAAACCCTTAAAAGAAGCTACATAACTGCACTCCTTCACTTATTGATCTCATGGTCCTACAGTGAAACCAGGAACCTCATGAATAACCTGATAACTTGTTTTATGGTTCAAGCTCCATTCTGGAAAATCTCTCTGAGCCCAGATGGTGGGATTTTTTTTTTTTTTTTTTTTTTTAATTTTATTTTAAAAGAGCCAAGCTGACTTATTCCCAGCAAGGTCTCTTGGAGTACTGTTTCTATAGGACCACCTAGGAGTTAGGGCCCTAGTGAAACCCACTAACTGCACTATATATTGAATTAAGGCCTCATCCTCAGCCCAGAGAAGTCAAGTGAAAGGTTGCCATCATCTCCCAGGGTCTTTGACTCACACTCTAAGATATATTGACAAAGGTGCTATCACTTATGTGGGTGATGTGGGCCCTTGGTGCTTACACAGTTGTTTCTGGGTCCACTCTGAAAATGTGGTTTGGCTGGGTGAGATTTTGTTTCAGCGCTTCCACTGGTGCTCCTGCTATGAATTCATGCACTTCGGAGAAACCAACAGCGACTGCCAGGTATCGGCACTCCAAACTCTTTACCTTGTATCCAAAACCCCATTGTACCAGTTAGTTTTATTTTATGCCTGTGTTTTACTAAAATTGTCCACTTTGAAAATTTGTCAAATAAATTGTTTTCCACAGTCTCTTTGGATGTTTGTCTGACTTGACTTCCTCCCTCCCAGATCTTGATTCTACATCTCTAAAAGGTCCTTGGGGAACCCACACCTCTGTGTCCCGGGGCTTGTCACAGCTTTTCACTGTGGATTCCTGCAAAGTGACTTGTTCCCCAGGCAGTGGGGACATTCAACAGGACATTGTCTCATGTCCTCCTCTTAGTCATGCTGCCTCCATCTCTGTGCCTCCCTGGAGGACGGGGACACCTCACTCACAGCTGGAAAGTCTGAGGAGCAGCTCTGGGGTGGCTCTGTGGGTGGCAGCTGTTTGTGTCAGATCTCCTGCTCTCCTCTCCATGGAAAGTCAGGAAAAAATGCCTTCATATTTGCCCTAAGAAAGGCAGGTTTTGTTACAGCTCAAGAAGTACCTATTAATGGCTTGCCACAGTCCTTGGCATGAGTCAGGCATGGAGAAACATGACAGGGCAAGCCCTTAGGCTATGCATTTGTGGCTAGGGATGCCCAGCTCGTGGCATGGGCTACTGCAGCAGAAAGGGGTGGGAAAATGGGGTTTCTGCCCACCCCCTGCTGCATGTTCCCACTCACATCTCACCTGGGCCATATCCAACTGAGGGATGCAAAAGGCACCTGGGGAAAGATCTCCCTGTCTTTGGGCTGGTTTAAAGCTTATTGCTAAAAAAGGTAGCTGGCAGGAGGGATCTTTCCTGTTTCTGTTCATTTTCCCCCTCCACTCCTAACCATGCCCTAGCATTTTCGCTCTGCAGAAAGGAAAAGAAGATCCCAAACCAGTGAAAAATGTCAGATTCTGAGCCTCAGTTCTGGAGTGTTTGTCAGTTTCCCCCATCATTTCACCATGTCATTCAGAGAAAAATCTAAATGTTCCCTTTAAATTCCAATTTGCCCAGAAGAATCACAATTTTAACCAGAACCAGGTGGCAACCTGGCTTTCCCAGGAGACAGGGACCAGCAGGATTTTTTCACAAGTGCCCAGCACCTTGTGTTTGGCAGTGTTGCCTTGTCTCTCCCCACTGTTGTGCATTGCTCAGGTAAGACTGTGGAAGCCCTGTCAGGTGTCTGGGACAAAGCTGGCCCCGAAATGCTAGACTTAATTTTTCTTCCATTTCTGGTGATATTCACTCCCCTCTTTTCAGTCTTAATTTTTGTGCTTCCATTACAGGGAAGGTCAAAATGCCTGTCTGCAGGCCTGCTTTATTAAATTTCAGATGCTCTCCAGATGTTCAGCGAGGGGGTTTATGTAACAACAACAGAATTTGGGCCACATTTCTCTGTTTTCCTTTGACTAAATGCTCCTCATTTGAGGCAACACTGTTTCATACCCCTTCATGGGAAGGTGATGGCTGGGGAAGGACTGGATTGATGAGATTGCTTTACCAGTGTGGTAGGACTCCTAAAACACATACCCATCAGCTCTAGGATGATTTTGAACTGTATATTTAAGAGCCTTTCCTGTGCCTACAACTTTCCCAAGGAGCAGAGATCTGTTGCTTTGCCTCTCCTAGCTGTGACAGCCAAATAACTGAGTGTTCAAATGCCTCCTGCTCCTCTGTGGTTTGGGGCTTGCTCATATTCCCAAGCACGCTTTAGTTTAAGGTATGCATTATTTAGTCCAAATGCATGATTTTTCCCCTTAAAATAAGTAAAATTTTATAAGAAAGAATTGTGGACAAACAGTAAAGACTGCAACTTATTAAGAAATACAGAAATATGGGGTTGACACACAGAATTCATTCTCAGCAGACTCAAGGCCGTGGAAGAAGACCATTCCCTCCCTGCCCCCAGCACACACCATCATCATCATCCTCCCTCTCCAGGTAAAGGATTTAGGAAGCTGATGGCCTCCCATAATGTTGCATGGGATGAAAGAGGATCACCAGAGCATGGTGCAGCTTTGGGAGACTTGCATGTAACAATTTTAGTTTTTGCTAATTCCCATCCATAATTGGGTCACTTAGGGTTTAGAGACCTATGTAATAATGGGACTAAATAAGTTGTTATGGTCTGGCTAGGCTGAGAAGACTTTAATTTGACAAACAATTAATTTTTTGTAACTCCCCTTAACAGTGCCTTCCCTGGTTGTCCATAGGTAAGCCCACAGGCAAACATAGATGCTCTACCTGGGTCTTGCCCCTCAAAATTTCTCCTCATTTTTTATAGGGAGTTCAGGCTGGATCCACAGTGTCTGTTTTCTATGGTTTTCCACAGAAAATGTATATTGCATTAGCAGAGATTCTGGAGGACGTATGGCAGGAGGGGGACTGCAGCCAGGTGGGCCTCACCAGAAAGGTGAGATGTAGTTCTGAACACAGTAAGGGGCACTGTTTAATTTCTATTTCCTTATTTTTCTTGGGTTTTTTTAGTTTCTTACAGATGTGGGCATCCCTGTCACACATGGAAACTACAGAGGTGCTCCCAGGAGCATGCTGTGGCAGTGACACATCCCTTCCACTGAGGGTTGGGAATGCATGGAATGACTTATACCCCTAAAGTATTGCTTAGCCCTTCCACCTGCTCATGGCCTCAGCAGAGCAGTGCTCCTGGTCCCATCCATCTCTGCAGACACCAGCAGGAAACACTTCTCAGCTTTGTCATCCCTGTGAAAATGTTGGCATTTAACATCCAAGCTGCTGAACCAGACAAGAATGCAGCTGGGGTGTATCTTCTTGATGGTAATATATTAAAAAGGGAAAATCGAAAGAAATAGCAGAAGCTGGAGGCAAAACAGACACTTCCTACCCTTTACCACATACATCTGGACATTTTTTTTTTTTTCATTTTTCTTCACTTTTGGTTATGTCACTTTATAGAATCATAGAATCATAGGACAGTTTGGATTGGAAGGGACCCTGGAAATTATTTTGTTCCAAACCCCTGCTGTGGGCAAGAACACTTCCTACTACACCAGGTTGCTCCAAGCCCCATCCAACACTTCCAGGGTTGGGGTGTAAATAACTCTTCTTCTTTGTTCTGGATGCCTCTAAAGGTCTTGGGAGATAAACTGTTTCTGGAGATGAATTTCCTAGAGGGGAAAAACCATGCAAGAAACTTTGAGGGCCATCATCTACTGTTACAACATCATCTGACTTGACTGCACAAAGCTGTAGCAGTCTTAGTACAGCCACAGACTTCATCCTCTGTCTAAGAACTTTTTTTTTTTAACATAATCTAGTGGCCACATAAAAGATGCTGCCTCATCAAACTCATGTTTCTTTAGTCACCAAGAATAAAGTATGAGGAGGTCATTAAGCCCATTTTCTACCTTTATGGTATGTTTTACCCCACACAGAGGTCATGTTCCTCCTTCCCTTGTGAAGTTATTTATCATCTGAGGCCCCTTACTTGTCTTGTTGTTTTTTTTTTTTTTTCTCTCATGACCTCACACTCAGTTCTTGTTTTAGGTGCAGAAGCCTGCAGGAGCACAACAAGGTCAGGCTATGGCAGAAAGTCCAAAGGCTTGTTCCTTGATATTGAGACCTCTACCCATCATAAAGGTGGTGTTAGGACATGGCAAAGCCATTCCATGGAACAGATTAAGAACCCAAGCTAGACTTCTGGCAAGAAAAACCTCGAGACAATTAGTTTTGCACAGCCGTCCTGGAGACTGGGAAGGGATTAAGTCACAAATTGTCTGTGCACAGGCAGCTTTGAAACAACCTTTGAGGAAGGCAACCTCTGTATTTTATGTGGATTGGTAGAATGCAGAATGCAGGTAGAATGCAATCCTCAACCTTCTGCCAGTCAGTAGCAAATCATTTTTGAAGCTGAAATCTAACCCCTTATCCTGGAAAATATGAGCCTCAGAGAGTTCCCAATCACAGAGGCGAGCCTGGGAGAGGATTGACAAGAGGAAATAAATAGCATCCTTCTGCAGAATCAAGCTGAGGAGGAGAGACAGCCTGCCAGACCTCATGGTGCCCACATACCTCAAATGTGCCCTTCCTGGAAGAGGCTGGATGGGGCTTGGAGCAGCCTGGTCTAGTGGAAGCTGTCCCTGCTTATTTCACAGGAGTTGGAACAAGATGAGCTTTAAGGTCCCTTCCAATCCAAACCTTGGAGCTGGTCCATTCTCAGGATCATCCCTGAATCTGCTTCATTTTTTCATTTCATTGAGGATGCTCCCTGCTGTCTGCCATGCCAAAAATCACTAGAAGTTGGTCGTTTCATTGCTAATCTCTCCTTGCCCTTTGCATGAGTCGTGATGCTCTTTGACGTCCTTCCTGCTTTCCAGAAACAAGCTTTTCTTGTGTTAGGAGTGGGGGGATTAACTCCTACTGGCACATTAAACCTCAGATGCTGGTGCACACCATAAGGGGAATTCTGCCATGTCAGAAATGCCTCTCCTGCAGTCAGACCAAACCAAACCAGTCCACCTGCATGACTCATGCTGCAATCTAGGCATCTCAAGGCCAGCCCTGGCAGCCAAAGTCTTTGCCACAGAGGTAAGCCAAGGTTTCAAGATATGTCCTGCATATAAAAACATATTTGCCTTCTATAGAAGCTCCCTTTGCCTCTGCTGCTGCCACCCTGGGCCTGGCCTAAGGCAGTGGCAGCACAGGCCACAGACAGTGTGGGCCTGAGGACACCACTTTGGAAGCAGGCTTCTCCTCACGGCACAGACCTGGTGTAACGAGACCCTAAAGATCCTTAAATGTGATTCTAAGGTTGCCTCCTTCCATTTTTCTCTGTCTTTCTTTTCTTCGGTCCTCACAACCAAGCCCCATTCCCCTCAACTAGCATATTTTGTGGCTTTAGAGAAAGCAAGCAGGGCAGGAATCAGCAGGAATAACCTTGGTCCCCACAGTTTTCAGTGCTCCCAAAGCAGGGGACAGGCATATGTCAGTGTCTGGTTGTTGTTTAATTCCTGGTTTGGCTTTAGAAAGCAGTTTGAACCCTCATAAACATGGAAGTGCTTGTCTAAAACTTCTGAAGTCCCTGCAAATCCCTCTCTTGCCCCCAAAGAATCCAAACCCTCAGGAGCCACAACATGTTTGCTCTTTCACCTGAGCCGTGTTTACTTCTGCATAAATAGGAAGTTCGGCCTGGATTATTTCTCTGGATTTCTGATAGCACCACCAGTAGTAAAATTATCCCTGCACACAGCATTATGTTTTGGTTAACATGAGAGCTGAACACAGTTACACACGGTGTTTTCCACGGGGTTTGAAGTCCTTGAGATTTTTAAAGGCAGCTTGTAAACCCAGCATGCTGCTTTATTCAAGCAAGTCTGTCCCAGATAAATCCTGGGCCATGAGCTGCAAACTGCAGTTTTTCCTGGCTCCAAGAGCCAGAAGCACTGGGCACGTACTGAACAGGACACAGCCGAGGGCAGCTGGATGAGCCCCATCTGTAGCTCCACAGCTCTTTTGAAAAGTGTGTCAAAAGGAATCTGGCATGCAGGGGAAATGAGAACATGTGGCAGATTACTGTGCCTGAAACCAGATGTCCCCACAGCAGCCTGGGATGTGCCTCGAGGCGCCGCAGGGTCCTGCTGGAAGTACCATTTACTGCTAGGCAGGAACAGGCTGGCCTTGCACAAGTTTCCCTCTGCAGCAGCCCTGGGCCTCACAGCTGCTGGGGAATGTTCAAACAAGGGACTCCAACATGGGGAAGGGGAAGCTGACTGAGGAGCACCTGAGGTCACTTGGTTTGTTCAGCTGGAGAAGAGGAGACTGAGGGGACACCTTGCTGGGATCTGCAGCTTCCTCATGAGGGGCAGTGGAGGGGCAACACCCATCTCTGTGATCAGTGACACGACTGAGGGAACAGCTACATCTGTGTCTGAAGAGGTTTAGGCTGGATATCAGGAAAAGGTTCTTCTCCCCAAGGGTGCTGGGGCACTGACCAAGCTCCCCAGGGAATGATCACAGCCCCAAGGCTGATAGACCCCAGGGAGTGTTTGGACAATGCTCTCAGGCACATGGTGAGATTTTTGGGGTGTCTGTGCCAGGGCCAGGGGTTGAACTTGATGATCCTTGTGGTTCCCTTCCACTCAGGATATTCTCTGGTTCGGTGACTCTGTGATTCTATCAAACACAAATTGAGCAGTTCCACCCCTCGTTGTCACAAGGGGATTTGGGATTTCCTGCAAATTCAGGGTTCCTTGGTTTCACATTGTATGGTTTTTTTGCAGGGCTTGGGAAGGCCCTTATTGATGTGGCAAGACATGGCCAAAAACCACTCTGACGGTAGATGCTCCATGACTGAATGGTGAGTCAGCCGTGGCATAATCCAGCCGTTGCCACATCCCAGGACCTGTCTTACATACTTTAAACAAGGTAGTTGACAAAGATATTTCATTAATACTTTTTGTGATGTCTGATGGGTTGGTAGGTAATGACAAGAGCTGGAAAAATATTTTGGGAGATATTTTGTTGGTGGGGTGCTGCAAACCAAAGAAATTAGCAGCTTGCCCAAGACCAAGACTGTGGGAGACATGGGAGCAGAACCTATCTCCTTTGATTCCTGTATGCAACAGATTCTGTAAAAGCAGGGCCAAGAAGTGAACATGTCAGGAGTAAAATTGTCCAGAGCTGTATCAGACAGGTCAGAGGGTGACAAACTGGTCCATACAAGTCACCGGTTTTAAAGGGGGCCCTGGTGGCTGTTTCTGAAGTGAATGGTTCCTTAGGATCCCAAGAGTTCACACCACCCTTCAACTCTTGCAGAATGTTATGTATTAGGAAAAAATATTAGGAAAAAGTTCTTTACTCAGAGGGTGGAAAGGCCCTGGCACAGGGTGCTCCAGGAAGCTGTGGCTGCCCCTGGATCCCTGGGAGTGTTCAGGGCCAGGCTGGATGGGTCTTGGAGCAACCTGGGATAGTGGAAGTTGTCTATGCCCATGTCAGGGGCTGGGAATGAGATGGGCTTTAAAGTCCCTCCCAACACAAACCCAACCATTCTGAGATTCTCTGATTCTATGATTTTTATGCTATTTTTCATAAGTTCGCATAGTTTAATCAAGTCTGTGACTATTTTGTCTCCAGTTTGTTTTCAGTCCCATGGTGTTGATAGCCAGATTAGAAACACGTGTTCACTGTGCAGTTGTGAAATTGAAACTGAAGTGCTCAGTTGAACCCCAAACACTGTTGTTGTTGCATTAATGACTGCTTGTTCAACACTAGATAGGACACATGTGCTGCATCATTAAAAATAGATTTATTGAAGTGCACATTTTTTCCCAGGAAATTTGCATCAAAACCCTCCAAAGAGACCCTTGAGTTCTATTAAAATGTTTGAAATGTAGTCTTAAATGTTAATCATTCAATGAATCAGAGGCTGACACCTTTTACTGATACCTTAAGAGAAATTTAATAATCAAGTGATTTTAACAGAACCAGAGGTAATAACAGGCACAAACTGAAACACAGGAAATTCAACCTGAACACAAGTAAACACTGTTTTTTTTAGAGTAAGGGTCGTCAGACACTGGACCTGGTTGCCCAGAGATGTTGCATGCTCTCCATCTGTAGAGACACTCAAAATCCTGGACACTGTTCTGGACATCCTGCTCTGGCTGACCCTGCTCAAGCCAGGGCTTCGGACTGCATGGTGCCTGCCAGCCTCAACCATTTAGCTGTGACCCTGATGGTCCCCATTGTCACCAGAGGCAACAGAAAGTCCTCCCTGCAGAGTCCTGGCTTAGTCAGGGTTTCGGAGGGTTTCAGGGTTTCACTCTGCAGTCCCAAAGCACTACACAAGGCAAAGGAAAATTATAGAGGGATCTTTTCCCCTCTTGAGTGCATCACCTTGACTCAGAAAGGACTTGGAAAGTGTGGGTTAATCTTTGTAAACTTAGAAATGGTTCTTGACTTCTTATCTCAAGGTAATTGTGCTGGATTTGGGGCCACCCCTGCTTCAGAATACTCAGAGCCAGGCTTCAGGAGCTAGTCACCCCTTTGCTTACTATTTCCCAGTGTCTTTGTGTTTCTGGTCACCAAGCTCTATCTGGGAGTGGCAGGGAGCATCTGCATGGTTTTTGTCTGTGTGAAAGAGCAGCAGTTACAGAAAGTGCAGGATCTTGTGCCAACTTTGCTGCTTAGTCATCCTGCAGTAACTGTGACTTGGCAGCTGGTCTGACTCTGTCCCTTACAAACATTTCCATTTATGGCTGGGATTTTTTATTACCCTTTGCCTGCAATGGCCACACATCTGGAAAGCCTCCAAAAGGGAGAAGCCATGGGTTTACATCAGGAGAAACCAGCTGTGTATATTCATACCTTAAATTTGAATTCTCTCTCACAGAAACACGCCACCCAGGATGCTCCAGGGATTCCTTAAGGGATCGTTTTGCCAGAAGCGGGTGCTGTGCCTGTCTGGTAGTAAGAGCACAGATGTCATTATGGTGGTCAATATTTTCCTTGCCCAGGGCTTGGATAAGCTGAGAAGGAGAAAGCTGCAGCCATGTGACCTGGTTGTCCCTGCAAGCAGCTGGGTGTCGTGACTGGTCCTGCCAGGGGCCCAGGAGAAGGGGTGGCTGTGAGAGCAGATGCTGGAGACCCTCGGGGCTGTGCCCATCCTGAATAGCTCCTGAGTGCTCCTTGCTGGCTTCTGTGAAGAGAGGATGTGGTCACAGGGACTCAACATGTGGGATCCAGGTTCCCTCCAGGTGTTACAGATGTACAGGTTTACACTGCACTCTGCTCCGGCGAGGCGATGGAAAAAAGCATTCCTGGCTTACGAAGAGCTTTAGGGCAGATGAAGCAGAGTCATGACCCGAGCTGGAAAAGGGATGTGCCTGCTGTGAGCTTATTGCCATGCCTAGAGCTGAAGCCTCTGGGGGAATGGCATTGGGATGCTGCACCCCATCTTGTGACTTGTCTTGGAGCCAATTCCCCATGTCCTGCCCACATGGAGAACATGGATGCCTCATAACAACTGAGAAAAAAACCCAAATAATTTTCCTCACCCAGGGCACCAGATTGGAAAAATAACTTATCTTTCATTTAAGGCCAGGTTCCAGCAAAGCACTGAAAATCCGATACTTTTTGCTCCTGTTCCATGTATTTTTGTGGAAATTTAGTGTGTGAAGGAGGTGGCTGCAGGTGGCAGGGGGGACTCCCCTCCCAGCCCTCCTTTCTTAACAGAAAGGGTGCTAAGATGGGAGCACTGACCTGACAGCCTCCTCAGGTTACGGTTAACCTCACCACGTCTGAATTGTCTCCTTTCAAACCTTTGGCTGAGTTCGGGATATTCTATAGAAACACGGGAATTCTGGAGAAACCTTCTGCCAACCAAGCATCAATTTTTGCAGCCAAAAAGGCCTAATCTCTGCCAGAGCTGATTCCTCCACAATCATAGCATTCAGCTCTTCTGAACAGGGAAATGTGGGAAATAGTAAAGGTAAGATGATTTTCAGAAAACTGGAAATGTAGGCCTTAGAAACAGAAAGAGCAGAAAAAATTAGAACTAGCTGCAGCTGCAAAGTCTGAAGGTAGAAAAAGTTACAGTATTATAGTAAGCAAGGACATGAAACAATAGTGAGGGAAGGGAAGGGTAAGCTTTCCAAAGGATACAGGCTCATTGTCATGCTCGAGAAAAACTTTTCTTCCTTGCAGTTTTAGGAAAAAAAATTACAACTTTATGGTCTCATTTTTCAATGAGACCCTTCTAAAAGAGATCCTTTGTTAATAATGGAATAGGCTTTTCTTTCTTACAAGTCCCCAAAGACAATTTTTACAACTATGGAGATGACAACACAAATCGTAATTAAACCCAGAACAAGACTGCTAACTTTAACAGGTCAAGACTTTACAGTTATCTATTTAGCCCTGAAAAAAGATTATCTTGGTTGGGCATTACAAAATTCAGATGATTTACAAAACACATTGTGAGATTTTTCAGGTGTTTGTTCTATTATTATCCAGCCCACAAATTATTACAAGTAAAATTGAGTTTTAGAGAAAAACCCATGCTAAATGAAAATCCTTTGCATGCTATAACTCCCTTCACTAATGGGTCAGGGGAGACACATAAATCAGTAATAATATGGTTAAATCAAACAACTAAAGCATGGGAATCAGACATTCAAACAATAGAAGGCTCTCCTCAGATTGTCAAGTTTGCTACTGTGGTTAGAGCTTTTCAACTCTTTCCACAACCTTTTAATTTGATTACAGATTCTGCTTATGTTACTAATCTAGTTAAAAGAATAGAATGATCAGTTTTTAAGGATGTTAGTAATAATACCCTATATCAGTGGCTTTCATGTCTTTATACAATTTTACAACACCAAATTCACCGATATTTTGTTTCTCACATTAAAGCTCATTCCTCACTTCCAGGATTTATAGCAGAAGGAAATACAAGAACAGATAAACTGACAATAGTGGTTTCAAACACTTTACCATACATTTTTAAACAAATGAAACTGAGTTATACCTTTTTTCACCAAAACGCTCAAGCACTTGTACAGATGTTTCACATTTCCAAAAGTCAAACTAAACTATCATTAGTACTTACCCTAATTGTCAACTTGTACAATTCTCTGTTTCTACAGGAGTGGTCAACCCACAGAGTTTACAAAACCTACAATTATAACAAACAGATATCACTAAGTACCCTTCCTTTAGGAAATTTAAAAACATCCATATGTCAGTGGACACATTCTCAGGTATGGTTTTTGCTTCTGTCCACTCAAGAAAAATGAGTAATCATACCTATCAACATTTTTTACAAACATTTGCTTCACTGGGTGTGCCCCAAGAAGTAAAAACAGACAATGGCCCCACATATACATCCCAAAAAGTGGCCACATTTTTAATAGATTGGAGTGTTTGTCACACCTTTGGTATTCCTCACTCCCCCAAAAGTCAAACAATTATTGAAAAGACATATCACATGATAAAACACATTCTAAATCAACAGAAGGGGGGAGTAGAGGCGACACCATAGATGAGATTGAGCAAAGCTTTATATGTTTTTAACTTTTTGAACAGCTCTTTTACAAAACCGAATCCAACAATTTTTAGGCATTTTTCAAATAACACACAGGCGAAACTGAAAGAAAATCCCCCTGTTTTAATTAGAAACCCTGAGACAGGATAAATTGAAGGCCCTTTCCAACTAATAACTTGAGGCAAAGGGTATGCTTGTGTCTCTAAGTGGGTTCCAGTGAAGAACATCAAACCACATCAGACACAAGAACGCTCTGATGAGTCCAAAAATGGAAAAAAAAGTTCAGAGATGTGAGCCAAACAGAGAGACTGTGGGTCATGCCTGACGTACCTGTGGAACTTGCCAACCTTGATTTTATGTCAATAATAAAAATGTAAATTGTTGGTTCCGTAGAGCTCTTTTGGCAAAAGTATGGTTTCCATTGTGCTATGTTATAGAATCAGAGAAAGTGGATCCCCTCACTGAATTTTTAAAGATGAAATTACCCCATTTTTAACACAGTTGTTTAGTCCCCAGGCAACTTGGGGAAGGAACAAAAGCAGAATTTGTGAGTTGAAATATATGGGGAAATCTTTTGTCAAAAAATAGCTCACAAAAGTTATGGAGCGAAATTGAGTGTTACGCTGGTGCTGGCTAGCTTTGCTTGCTTCTTGTAGTGCAGATTTGCCTGTGGAACAGCCAAAAACAAATGTTTGGGCGACCTTAGCCAAGGCAGCAGGCTCAGATGCCATATATCTGTCCAATTAGAACCCAGAAAAGCCTTTTTCAACCTGTCTATTCAGTGTGCCAGTAAAAGATTGGCCGATACCTATATATTATGATCTCTTGACCAAAAAGCAACTTAATAGTAAATCAGGTGAGGTTGCCAACAGGAGCAATCCTGTGGCTGACTGGGACATTTGGACCAAAGAATTTCCTTAAAGCACCTTCTGAGCCCCAAGAATTGGAGATTCTTGCTTCCTTAACAATGGATTTCTGTCTTATGTTTTCAGATAACAATTGGCAAGAGAACGATCCTCCAAAATACAATGTCACTCCCAATTACTCCGCTTAGAGAAACTCAAGTGTTTTGTGTAATTACTCAGATAGTTGGGGTGGACTTTCCAGGGTATCCACAATTACCACAAGGATATTGGTTCATTTGTGGAGATAGAGCTTGGCAAGGCATTCCATCACACCTTGAAGGTGTTCTATGCAGTAATGGACAACTTACTGTTCTAGCACCTAGTGCTAAGACAGTCATTAAGAAAAAACATAGAGGAAAAAGATTTGCCCATCAATATGAAGAAAATTGTAACAGTGATTTTAGACCCTGGAAAGCTGCGAAAAGAGTTTCAGCAGGTTTACTTCTACCCCAACTTGCTTCTGCCATGGCATTGAAACAGATCAAGTTAGATGTTGGCTGAGTAAACAAACCAATGCCATATCCATTGCAATCAGTGATATGCTAACAGACATCAGCAGTGTTAAACATGCTACACTTCAAAATAGAGCAGCAATTGATTTTCTTTTACTGGCACATGGACATGGTTATGAGGAATTTGAAGGATTGTGTTGCATGAATTTGTCTGACCATTCTGAAAAGTATACATCCACAAAAGTATACAACGGCTGAAAGATTTAACAGCTCAAATCAAAGAAGACAGTGGATCATGGTTAGACAATTTGTTCAAAGGATGGAGCTTTACACCTTGGTTGAGGGGACTTTGTAAAATAGGTTTATGGTTTATATGTGTTAGTTGTTTTAGTAGTGATATTAGTAGTAGTACCTTGCATAGTTCAGTGTGTGTGACAAATGATGGACAAAACTATCAAAGAAGTTTTTATCATACAAGAGAGAGAAGTTGGAAATGGAATCACAGAAAGTGCTCAAGATCTTACAGAGATTGTGGATGCAAGTATAGACACAGATGAAGGCTTTGAATTAAGACCTTGGAATGGACGAGACTTACTAGAACAGTAAATAGTAACTACTACAGGATTTGACTTATATCCTTTGAAGAGACCAGATATTTTACAGTATTAAAATTGCTGTGGTGGAAAAAAAGCAAGGTTTAAAGCAAACAACAGAGGTAATTCAAACAAGCAAAAAGAAATACATATTATAGTAGAGCTATGTAACACAAGGTGTTAATAAGCAACAAAGTTAAAACGGTTTCTTTTTGGTTGTACCCAGAGGGGGAAATGTGGGAAATAGTGAAGGTAAGATGATTTTCAGAAAACTGGAAATGCAGGCCTCAGAAACAGAAAGAGCAGAGAAAATTAGAACTAGCTGCAGCTGCAAAGTCTGAAGGTAGAAAATGCTACAATAGTATAGTAAGCAAGGACATGAAACAGCAGCTTCAGTTTTAGACTTGGCTGAGATAGAACTTAAGACTGCAAGAAAATATGCTTAGCAAGATATTAGAAGGTTTTAAGCTTAATAATGATGTATTGTATATTGTTAATAGAAAGCATACAAGCAATCATTTTGTGAAGCAAGTGTATGTATACTTTTAGTAATTAGCTAAAACAACTGTCTGTAAGCTTTAGCAATATGCTATTGCCTAGAAAGTTTTTAAAATGTCCTGTAACAAAGACATCTTTGACTGCTGCCAGCTGTATGCAAGCTTTTGCCATCTATCTATTGTCTCAACCATGTAATGAGGCTGATGCTACAATAAAAGCTCAAGAAATGTATCCCAGCAGTCCCGTCCTGTTCGTGAAAAAAGTTCCCCAACACAGGAAGAACAAACACAGTGTTATTGCTGGAACCTGCTGAGGGAAATCCTGTCTACAGCTCTTGTTATGACAAGGATTCAATAAAATAAGATCAGAGCTACTTAAAACCATCCCGTCACAGTGTAGAACCCCTCACTCTCATCCGTAATCACCAAGTTATCCCTTTCCCAAGATCTTGAGTCCGACCCAGTCCTTTCTCCACCCAAACAGGGAGAACA